>NC_135328.1:1223062-1538252 GCF_023851605.1 Tamandua tetradactyla
AGGGGAGGGGAGACGGCTCAGGGAGGGAGACGGCTCAAGACGGGAGGGCTGTCCTCAGCGTTCCGAGTCTGGCGGCCACACAGCCATCACGCAGCCCACACTTGCTGCCCATGTCCCAGCTGTGGGGCACACTCAGGGGCCCTGGGACCGTGTGACAGCAGGACTGCCCCAGTGGGGGGGGCTGCTCTCCGAGGTGGCAAAGGAGCCCAGACGTGGGGAGGAGAAGCCCGTTGGCGGGGGGAGGGGGTGTGGCACTTGCTGCAGGGGATGGGGGCATGGAGGGGCCCTTGGGTGGAGAGGGGCCTCCCAGGATCAGCCGTGTGTCCGGCGGGGGCGGCATGAGTTTAAGGGGGCGGCCCAGGGCGGCTCGCTATGGGATCTGAGGGGTCCTCGGACATTGTGGGGAGGGTCCGTCCCCATCTCCCCCAACAGTTTGGGGGTGTCTGGGGGGAGGTCCCCAAAGGCAGCTCCATCCTCTGGTCCTCCCTGCTCATCACAGTGGCCAAGCCACAGCCGCAGGGATCCAGGCACGGGAGGACGGCAGTCCCTGAGAGGACAGAACAGGGAGCCGGGACAGGGTGACGGCCACCAAGCTGCCCCGAGGCCAGCCCCAGGGCTTCCTCACTTCCAGCCGCAGTGAGCTGAGTCCGTGTGGCCATTCGGCAGGCACGGAAGAGTGATTCTGGGGTCACGCCCAATGCCACCAGGGGAGGCAGGGGTGGCAGGGCTGGTGGGGGGTCACCATGCCAGGGCCTTCCGTGGCACTTCCAGGTCGCAGCCCCGGAGTTGAGTCAGGAGGACCTGCACGAGCCCCTCCACCCTGACGGGCTCCATCCTGACCTGCAGAGACTGTCAACGGTCTCGGCAGCCCCTCCCCACCCCCATGGGGCAGGGGGGAAACTAAGGCACAGTAGGCCTTGTTTGAAGTCAGAGGGTTGCAGAAGAAGACGGCGTTGGGGCCAGGCGTCCTGTGCTCACAGGCAGGGTGGGGCCAGGACCTGGCCCTGCCCACCCTGTCCCCCCATCCCACCCTGTCCCCCCATCCCCACCACTCTCCACTGCTGCCCTCCTCCTGCCCCGGCAAGCCCCCACGGCCGTCTCTTCCCCTGGTCCAGGTGCAGTGCCAGCGCCCAAGCTCTCAGAGGCTCCCCCCCACCCCCCCAGCACCAGGCACCACCTGACATCTCCCTAATGGGCTGCCTGGTGGCAGATAGGCCCTGCCTGCCTCCACCGGCCACCCTGGCATGCAGCCCACCCCCAGCTCTCTGAAGGGGTGACGGTGGTCTCAGCCTAGCCCTGGGGTAGGGTGGGGGGCTCAACCTAAAGTCCTGAAAATGTGGAAGATGGTAAACCTCGATTCAAGGGTTTGGGGTGGGAGAGATGCTTCAGGGGAATGACTCTAAGAGCTGGCCAGGTGCAGTGTGGGTACGGTCCGCCCAGGACGGGCCAAGCTGGGGTGGGGGTGGGGGGTGGGGGGTAGGGGGGTTTGGAGGTGTCAGGAAAGCCAGGGCAGGAGGGGCGGTGGTCAACAGGCCACGACACCCCTGAGGAAGCGACTGCCCCCCTCCCAGGGACTGCCGGGATCACTCTCAGGCCAGCCTTTGTACTGAGTGAAGTGAGTGCTGAAGGAAAATGGCCTTTTACATTAAATTGCTTCAATTTTCAATTTTCTTGATATTTGAGCAGCGCAGAGGGGCAGCCTGGGGAGTCCTGGCTCCCTTCCTAGGAGCTGTCTGGCTGGGCCGGGGCTGCCGCAGACCCCTCACTGGCGGCCGAGGCCTGGGGCTCCGTGTGTCTGCCTGGGTTCCAGGCCCCAGAGGGTCGGGGTGAGGGCCGGGAGGGGACAGGGAGGCAGAGCCCTTGGGAGGGCGTCGGGGTCGGCCGGGGACCGCGGACCTGACCGTCCTGTCCGGGCTGTGTCAGGCCAGGGCTGCCGGGATCCGAGGCGGAGGAAGAGCGGGGAGCAGGCTGCGCGAAGCCAAGAGCCCGCGTGAGGGGGCCGGCTGTGGGACGTTCTGAGGCCCCGCATGCTCTTCCCCGCCAAGCCACCCCCCACCCCGCCCCGGTCGCCCCCCCCCCACAGTCCACCCGGGGCCGAGTAGTGCGCGCTGCAGCCCCCGCAGCCAGGAGGGGCCAAGGCGTGGTGCGGCCCACTCCCTGGGTGCCCGGAAAGAGGTCGGGGCACTGACCTCTTGGGGCTGCTGGGGGGCTGGGCGCTGGCGACGCACCGGGCACCTGGCGCCCACTTGGGCCAGGCGGACCCCTGCCAGTGCTGCGCGGGGAGGAGAGGGGCTCCAGGACGCCCTGCTCCCGCGCTTTTGCTGCTGGGTCTCGAGCTTTTGCTGCTGGGTCTCGAGCCGGAGGCTGGGCCTCTGCGCTTCTCAGTTTCCTTGGACTGGAAGTGCGGATGCTCTCAGTGCCATCCCCGCGGGGTTCTAGCGATGGAGGGCAAACATGACACGAGCACTGGGGGGTAGGGGGTCCGCGTGCTCTGAGACCTCAGATTGACCAGGGACTTTCCTACCCACGGGGCCTCTGGGTCCCTCCTGGGGTCCCAGGCCATCCATTTGCGTGTCCCCAGCTTCCAGAAGAGAAAGCAAGGCTTGGAAATGGAAGGTGCTGCAGCCAGCATGGCCCAGGGGGTCAGGGGGCAGGAGTCCTCAAAACCTCCATTCAAGACATCCCCACCCTTCCCAGCTGCCCTAACCCTGCTAGTCTGACCTGGAAGCTCACCTGCTCTGTCCCACCCTTAGCTGGGCCCTGGGACCCCCCCCACCTCCACCCTCGTTTCCACCTTGACCGAAGTCCAGTCACTCCTGTCCATTAGCCTGAAAAGGGAATGAGATGTCACCATCTGTGCCTCTGCTGGCATGGCCCCTGCCTGAATCATACTTTTCCACCATTCTCAATTCAGCCAGTTAGTTCAGAGTTCTCCTTTCAGACTCTGCCCAGAAGTCGCCACCTCTAGGCAGCCTGCCCTGATTGCTCCACCACTCCCCAATCCCACTTGAAGACAGCAGCTCCCTCTTCACTTCTGTAACCTACTGCCCCCCACCACCCCAGGGCCGAGCCTCCTCTGAATGCCCAGGGCTGCAAAGGAAGTGGAGCCATATGTCCTGTGCAAAGCACTGTGGGGGGAGGGGAAGCTAGAGGTGAGTCAGATAAGGGGAGAGTTAGATAGGAGAGAGACACAGAAACAAGAACTCAGAGTCCAACAGATAAGGACAGAGAGAGATAAGGGGAGAGAGAGGGGCAGGGAGAGCCAAATAGGGGGAGAGAGAGAATGAGAAAGAAAGAGAATCCGACAGACAAGAAAAGAAATAGAGACCAAGGAAGGGATGGAGAGGTGGGGAGAGAGGCAAGGGAGGTGGAAAGGGGGAGGGAGAGAAAGAGTGAGGGGAGAGAAATAGAGACAGCACGACAGAAGATGAGAGAGGAAGGGAGAAAGGGAGAGAGAGAGGGAGGGAGAAAGAATTTGAGAAGCACAGACAGAGGAAGAGAGAGGGACGAGGCAGAGAAAAGGGGATAAAGAGTAAGGGACAAATAGAGGCAGAAAGAGAGAAGGGGGAAGAGAGAGGGAGAGAAAATAAGAGAAAAAACAAACCAGACAGGACCAGAGGATGAAAGAGAAAGAAAAGAAGAGGCAGAGGCAGAGGGAGAAGGAGACAAAGGGAGAAAGGGACAGAACCAGGGAGCGCCGCGGGGAGCGGCGGGGAGGCGGGGGGGGGGGGGTCCCCCGGGAGCCTGCACCCTCCCCCCCGCAGCAGCGCAGCCGCCCCCCTCCCACCCCCACCCCCGGCCGGGCTCGGGTTTCAGGGCTTGGAGAGCGCGCAGATTCGGTAACAAATGCATGTGCAACGTATTATGAAGAAAGCCTTAGAAAGCCCTCGTTTATCGCTGTTTACGTTACGTGATTGAGGGGAGAATTTGCCAAGACCAAAGGTTACTGCTGGTGTTTCTGCGGCGAGAATCACCTCGAACTCCACGCGCTTAGCTTCAAGGGGACGGCGCGGCCCCGGGAAGAGTTTCCAGAACTGAGCGCGCAACGCCCCGCGCTCCAAGCTGCGAGCACCCTTACTCCGAGTGCAAAAAGCTGAGCGCCGCGCAACCTTCGGCTTTGACCTGGTCCCGTGGCCTTGCCAAGCCTCAGTTTCCCCCCGTGTAGGATGGGGAGGGCCGCGAGCTGGACGCAAACATGGCAGGATCCGCGGGGCCGTGTGGTTTATTTCCATTGTTTCTGGCCCCTGAGCATGTGCCCTTGGCTTTTCTCCCCGCGGCTGGTTCTGCTCACCGCTTGGCTGATAAAATCTTTTCTTGAGACAATTATGGAAATGGCTTGAATGGTAATTAGTGAATGGTAATTAGCAAACCCTCCCTCCTTCCAAGGAGGACAGATTTGGGAGCTCTGCTGCGCGCCCTGCTCCCTCTCGCTCCCAGACCCAGGATTTGGCGGGTGGGACGACGTGTCCAGTGCCCGGCGCTCTGCCCAGGCGGGGGCCGCTGCCCAGCTAAGGCCGTGAGAAAGGCTCTCCAGGGACCGGGAGCTCGCGGGGCACTGCGCAGGGGAGGCGGGGACGCTCAGATGGCGAGAGAGGCGGCACCAGACCAGACCAGAGCCCGCTCCAAGGGGGCCTCAGCTCGGCAGAGCACCGCCGGCCGCCCGCGATCACGGCACCTCTGCAGCCCTAGGGGGAGCCGAGCCCCGGCGTGGGTGCAGCCGGGAGACGGCAGCCAGGAGCCTCACCCCGGTGGGTGGCATCCACGGCCGCTGCGCTTACAGCAGGCGGTGGCGGGAACCCCTCCCGGAACGTTTCCTGCATATTACACTAGGGATTACACGCTGGTGTACGAATCCCACCCACACGACCGACCCTACCTCGCAGGCCCGGCCTCGAGGCAGCAGCGCGGGCTCGGGCCCGGATTTGGGAGGCGTCTGGAGCCACCTGCTCCCTCCCCACTCCCGCGGGGCTGACCCCCCCCCCCCAGGGCTGACACCTGCCAAGGGCCCCGTTCCAGTCTCTGGGCAGACGGGAGAGCCTGGGGGTGCAGCTCGGTGCTGAAGGGGCAGGTAAGACGGTCCTGCGCGGCAGGACGGAGACGCCAGCCAAGCCCCTCCGGGCTTCAAGTTACGGCTCTTCCCGCCCTCGGGACCTCTCCGGGGGCCGGCCCCACCTCTGCCCCCGAAATGGGGGCGCGCCCTCGGGGATCTGCACAAAGCCAGCCGAGTAGCAAGCCGGGACAGCCGGGGCGTGTGCGTGCACCGCCCCCCCCCCCCCCCAGCTCCGCGAATCCTGGATGAGAAGGAACGTCCGGGCGCCCCAGCCGCGCGCTCAGGCTCGCTCCTCAGCTCTGACCCCACTCCACCGGCGCGGACAGGGCTGTCCATCCGTCCCGCTGCTAACCCGAATGGGCCTCGGGTCCTGTGCCGGTGCCCCGGAGTCCGTGCGACAGGGCTGGTGCGAGGCAGGCGTCCTCTCACCTCTGAACTTCCTCGGGAAGGCATCAAAGGCTCCCCCAGATTCAACACCAAACCCACTGCCCGCGCCCGGCCCCCCCAACCCAAGCCTCTTCTTCGGGCCTTTTCTCACAGGGTGGGTGGCACCCAACCTCCCTGAGAGCCCCTGGACACACCCTCGCCCTCAGTCCCCCACCACGTCCCCCCTGCACAGGCTCACCTCGCACCTCCTGGGGTTCCCGCCCCCCCCCGCAGCCGCCCCTCCCAGACGCGGCCCCTCGCGCCCCGCCCGCAGCTTCCGCTCCTGACCCGGCGGGCCCCAGACGGCGCGGCGCTGCCGCTACACGCACCTCTCTCCACAGCCCGCGTGCTGCGGGGGCCCCCGCCCGGCCCCGCCTTTGCGCCCCGCACCCCACCCTCCCTCCCGCTCCAGCCCTGCTGTCAGCAGCCCCAGTCCAGAGTCACGCGCGTGCTGGTCACCGCTGAGGTCCGTTTGTGCGACCGTCTGACCCCCCGCGCCTCCCATCCCGGTGTTGCAGGGGCGTGGCTGGGCGAGCCTCGCTGCGCGGGTCCGCGGGGGCCACGCCGCGCACTGCTGCACCAAGCCAAGGGTCGGCGCCCCCACCCCGCCGACCCCCCAGCCTCTCCTTGGTCACCTGCCCAGAGGGACCCACCGCTGGCCTGGGACTCAGCGCCTCCTGCAGAGGGGCGCCAGCCACCGCCTCAGAGCCCCTTCCCTCCCCACATAATGCGCCCTTCTTCCCCTGCCCCTGAACCGCCTTGCTTTTTGTTTTTTTTTAATTTCAGTGCCGCTTGGGGCTGGGGTGGGAAAAATACTTTCCAAAGGTCAGTTTTCCAATTATACTCGAAATTTGAAAGTGCTTTATTTTCCTGGCCTGTCCCTTGGTGGAGGGTATGCTGCTGATTCCATAAAGATACCATTTAGCTGAGGTAGGTGGACTCTGGGCATCAGATCAGCTCCCAACAACAACAGCCAGCCCTAGCTGTAACTACCGACTTCCCATCATTTCTGGGGGAAAAAAGTTTTGCTCCCCCAAAATTATGACCTGTAGGAACCAGACAACATCCCCATTGCCTGGCGGGAAATTGCAGAGATTTTCTTATGTACTTAGCATTAAGCCTGAGTTTATAAAGCCCTGCTAGGTTTTAATGACTAGCTCATGGGCTGCCCTGGCAGCAGGAGATGAAGTGACTTTGGAGGCAGGTCTGGGTGTCAGGTTAGGAGAGAGTAACGGGGCTGAGTCCTGGCACGCACATGGGGTCCCTGGGGAGGCGCCCAGGGCGGAGGAGCAGGGGTGCCCAAGTCCCAGCGGAGGGCCCAAGTAGGTGCACAGCCGCTCCTCCATCCTTCTCTCCGACGCGCCTTCTCCCTCTCCTCTGCCTGAGCCTTCTCCCTCTCTGCCTGTGTCTGTGTCTCTGTCTCTTTCCAGCCTGAGCCTTCCCCCACCCAACACCTGAATAACTTGACTGATGCAAGAAACACTTAGAGGTTCAGAGGGCTGGGAGAAGCAGTGCGTGGGGGTGGGGGAAGGAATGGAAACTGGGAATCTGTAGAGTCACTGTGCCCGTGGTGGGGGCCCTGCCAGGGCGGGGTGGGGTGGGGACTCTCCCCGGGCAGGCGCTCAGGCTCCCCTGCCTCTACCACAGGCAAAACAGCAAAACCACCACCCTTTACATCTTACCTTCGTGAAATATCAAGAAGAAGCAAATTTCCAGAGACAGTAGATTATAGGGGCGGGGGGGGGGGGGGGGGGGGAAGATGTTATTACTTTGGGTGCAGAGTTTCTGTTTGAGGTGATGGGAAAGCTGGGGGAATGGATATGGGTGATGGGGCACACTATTGTAGCTGTAATTCACACTACTAAATTGTTCACTTGGAAGTAGTTAAAACGAGAATTTTTGAGTTTTACATGTTACTACAATAAAACATTTTTTTTTTAATCACCCTTTTTGAAGCACGTCCATACGTGATTTCTCATTTTATCTTCAAGGTACATGTTCTTTCCATTCAGTAGTCAGAAAACTGTCCTGGCAGAAATCAGCTGCCTAAAGTGGCACAACAAATAGGGGCGACTTTAGGATTTGTAGCTGGATTCCCTGAGCTCAAGTCCATCCCATAATGTAGACTCCTAGTGTCTCCAAGGCTGCCCCCACCCTGCAGGTCGTGGCCTACGGGCCTCCTGGACACCTGCCCAATCGGGCACCCAGGATTCCCTGAGTTAACTCTCTCCCAAGGAGACGATTTCAAAGGAAGAGTAGGTAAAGTTCTAGACTCAGGGGCAAATATCCAATTACTCAAGTGTCGAGTGAGGAAGAGGAAAGGAAGGAAACATTTAGTGAACCGTAGAAGATAGGATTAACCGTGTCAGGTTCTTTAGATGAGTGAGTTCATCTAATTCTCAAAACCGCCTTATGAAGAAGGATTCTCTTTCATCTTGCTTAAATGAAACTGCAGATCAGAGAGATTAAGCGGTTTATCCAAGGCCACAGAACTAGAAAGTGGCTGAGCCAAGGGTTATCTTGTTCTAAACTCCCAGACTTCTGTTGAGTGAGAGAGCGGGATTCGAGAGGACTTGGGTGGGATAGGGGCTTGCTCAGGCAAGCACAGTCTGTAAGACAAACAGGAGGGTTAAGCACTACCTGCACTTGTGTATTTTTACACTAGCATTTATTAATACAATGATGTCAGATGCACAAAGTAAAAATTTCAAATATAAATGTTGAACAATAAAAAGTGAGTCTCAATTTCCAGTCTCAGTCATGATAGCCCATCAATTATCAGGTTTACTTTTTACCCATAAATAACTGCAAAACTAGACAAAACATACACAGTAACCATTTCCAATTACTGGACATTGGACAGTACAGAGTTGTGAATCTTGAGAGCACGACATTTGTCTTTATGCCAATAGATTCAAATACTTAGATAAAGTGGATAAACTCCTTGAATGTATGTGTATGTGTGTGTGTGTGTTAACATGTCATGACCAGATGTCAAGAATGCAAGGTTGGCTTAATATTCAAAAATCAATATAATTTATCACATTAACAGGATAGATGAAAAAACTTAATATGATCATTTTAATAGAAGCAAAAAAAGCATAAAGAATACTTGAGCTCCCATAATTCAATAATACAAGCCTAATAACCCAATGAAACCCACAAAAATCTTAAAAGACACACCACATAAAGAAGATATACAAATGGTCAACAGGAACATGAAAACTGCCCAATGCTTTAAAACTGACATGGGATACCACCACTGCATACCCAACAGAATGACTGAAAGTAAAAAGACTGATGAAACAATAACTCCCCAAGGCACTGGACATCAGGCATGGAAGGCCAGTGATCCACAAGGTCCAGGAAACATAGGAGTTGAGCCCTGAGATTTCCCCAGCTTACTCCCTTGGGAGTTTCTAGGCCATGGTGCAGGAAAAGGGAACCCTAAGTCCAGGGGCCTCACTGAATTGAGGAGATGGACCTGAGAGTTGGGGGACATGGTGGCTAGAGTTTGTAGGACAGAATACCAGTGAGGGAGAGCGCACAGAGGGAGCTCCAAATGACTGCAGAGCATCCCTGTTCCCTCAAGTGTTCAGCACATGCATGCGGAGAAACTATTCAGGCTGGGGAAAAACACCTGGAAGGGTTAGAGTTGGCCCGGCCCAGAACTCATGCAGGCTGGGAATAGCACCAGATCCCCAGTCAGGATGGAAAACCTCAGGATTAGCAGGGCACAGGGTAGAAGGCTCTCGCCTCAAGATCCAGGAGGGAATAATTTTCCCCAGACTGAGCACTGCTCTGGCCCCACTGAACAAGTCTTAAAGGCAGGACTCCATGTCATCAAACTGTTTCCAGGTAACTTAACTGTGTGCCAGAAGGAAGTTCAATAATATTTGCAGGAAGACAAAAATATTCAGCACCCAGCAAGGTAAAATTCACAACGCCTGGTACCCAATAAAATGTGGTCATGTATGCAAAGAAGCAGGAAAATTAAAATCCATAATTAGTTGAAACTGACACAAAAGCAAGACAGATATTAGAATTAGCAGACAAGAATATTATAACAATTATTGTAATGGCACCTTTATGTTCAAAAAGTTTAATAGAGATTGTGTTAGTTAGATTCAGTTGTCAACTTGGCCAGGTGAGCATACCTAGTCTTGTTGCTGAGGACATAAGCCAAGGGTAAGTGAACCTCATCTGTTGTCAATTACATCTGCAGTCAGCTAGGAGGCGTGTCTGCTGCAATGAGTGACGTTTGACTTAATTGGCTGGTGATTAAATGAGAGATTGCAACATAGCACTGCTAAGCAGCTCGGCATTCCTCATCTCAGCATTAGCAGCTCAGCCCAGGCCTTTGGAGATGCAGAAAGAAGTCCCCCGGGGAAAGTTGTTGGAACCCAGAGGCCTGGAGAGAAGACCAGCAGAGACCATCTTGTGCCTTCCACGTAAAAAAGAACCTCAGTGGAAAGTTAGCTGCCTTTCCTCTGAAGAACCAGCAAAATAAATCCCCTTTTATTAAAAGCCAATCCGTCTCTGGTGTGTTGCATTCCGGCAGCTAGCAAACTAGAACAGAGATATGAAAGATGTAAAAAAGATTCAAAATCAAATTTCTTTAAAAAAAAGAAAAAGAAAATTGGAAGATTAATGCTGGCTGATTTCCAGATTTATTATAAAGCTACAGAAATAAAAACAGTGTGGTGTTTGCATAAAGATAGTCAGTCAGATCAATGGGCAGACTCAAGGGTCCAGAAACAGATCCTCACAAACGTTGATTTTCGACAACGGTCAAAGGTAACTCAGCAGAGAAATGATGGGCTTTTCAACAAATGGTACTGGAACAGTGGATAGCCACAGGCAAAAACAAAAACAAAAAACTTCAATTCCAAGTTCACCACATCCAAATTTTAATTCAAAATTTACCATATACTTAAAGGTAAAGGCCAAAACTAAAAATTTCTAGAAGGAAACTGTATTAGTCAAGGTTCTCTAGGGAAAGAGAACCAATAGGAAAGATCTGTACATATGAGATTTATAAAGGTGTCTCATGCAACTGTGGGGATGCAAGAGTCCAAATTCCGTAGGGCAGGCAGTGGGCTGGCAGCAACCAGGAAGGGCATCAATGGACTCTGCCGGAAAGGCTGGCAGGCTGGAGTAGGGGTGAAAGTTCTCTCTTCTAGGTGCTGAAATTGTCAGCTCTTCTTTTCCACACTTCATTTGCTGTGAAGTGTATTCCTTGACCAGAAGCAATGCTATGTGGAATACCATGACGATGGATAAGGCATTCTGTAAGCCCACGGGTGGTAGTTTTGGCAGAAGCATTGCGTGCAGGGAAAGCAAACCCATATCCAGAGTATATGTCTATTCCAGTTAGAAGAAATCGCTGCCCCTTCCATGAAGGGAGTGGTCCAATGTAATCAACCTGCCACCATGTAGCTGGCTGGTCACCTCGGGGAATGGTGCCATATCGGGGGCTGAGTGTGGGTCTCTGCTGCTGGCAGATTGGGCACTCAGCAGTGGCTGTAGCCAGGTCAGCCTTGGTGAGTGGAAGTCCATGTTGCTGAGCCCATGCATAACCTCCATCCCTACCACCATGACCACTTTGTTCATGAGCCCATTGGGCAATG
Organism: Tamandua tetradactyla; assembly: GCF_023851605.1. Classification (NCBI taxonomy): domain Eukaryota; kingdom Metazoa; phylum Chordata; class Mammalia; order Pilosa; family Myrmecophagidae; genus Tamandua; species Tamandua tetradactyla. The sequence continues at coordinate 1,234,169 of NC_135328.1, forward strand.
ACAGGAGTTGCTGGGGAAAGAGCTGACTGGTATCCATGAACGGGTCATCTTATCCACTTGATTATTAAAACTTCCTCTGCTGAAGTCACCCTCTGGTGTGCATTCACATGGGACACAAATATCTTCATGTTTTTAGCCCACTCAGAAAGGTCTATCCACATACTTCTTCCCCAGACCTCTTTGTCACCAATTTTCCAATTATGGTCTTTCCAAGTCCCTGACCATCCAGCCAAACCATTAGCAACAGCCCATGAGTCAGTATACAAACGCACCTCTGGCCAGTTTTCCTTCCAAGCAAAATGAACAACCAGGTGCACTGTTCAAGTTCTGCCCCTGGGAGGATTCCCCTCACCACTGTCCTTCAAGGACACCCCAGAAAGGGGTTGCAATGCTGCAGCTGTCCACTTTCGGGTGGTACCTGCATATCGTGCTGAACCATCTGTAAACTAGGCCCGAGTTTTCTCTTCCTCAGTCAATTCACTATAAGGAACTCCCCAAGAGGCCATAGCTCTGGTCTGGGAAAGAGAAGGTAATGTAGCAGGAGTGGAGACCATGGGCATTTGTGCCACTTCTTCATGTAACTTACTTGTGCCTTCAGGACCTGCTCTGGCTCTATCTCGTATATACCATTTCCACTTTACAATAGAGTGCTGCTGCACACGCCCAACTTTATGGCTTGGGTCAGACAATACCCAGCTCATGATAGGCAACTCAGGTCTCATGGTAACTTGGTGGCTCATGGTTAAGCGTTCAGTCTCTACTAAGGCCCAGTAGCAGGCCAATGCTGTTTCTCAAAAGGAGAGTAGTTATCTGCAGCAGATGGTAAAATCCTAAGGGTCTGTGTTGTGATTCTCCTATAGGGACCTGCCAAAGGCTCCAGACAGCATCTCTATTTGCCACTGACACTTCCAGCACCATTGGATCTGCTGGATCATATGGTCCAAGTGGCAGAGCAGCTTGTACAGCAGCCTGGACCTGTCGCAGAGCCTCCTCTTTTTCAGGTCCCCACTCAAAATTAGCAGCTTTTCTGGTCACTCGATAAATGGGCTGGAGTAACACATCCAAATGAGGAATATGTTGTCTCCAAAATCCAGAGAGAACAACTAGGCATTGTGCCTCTTTTTTGGTTGTAGGACAGGCCAGGTGCAGGAACCCATTCTTCACATTAGAAGGGATATCTCAACATGCTCCACACCACTGGACACCAAGAAACTTCACTGACTGAAGTAGGGAACCCCTATGTTTTTGTTGGATTTATTTCCCATCCTCTGACACGCAAACGCCTTAACAATACGTCAAGAGCAGTTGCTACTTCTTGCTCACTAGGTCCAATCAACATATCATCAAGATGCTGGACAAGTGTGATGTCTTGTGGGAGGGAAAAATTATTGAGGGCCCTGTGGACAAGATTGTGGCATAGGTCTAGAGAGTTGATATAACCCTGAGGTAGGACAGTGAAGGTATATTGCTGACCCTTCCAGCTGAAAGCAAATTGTTTCTGGTGGTCCTTACTGACATCTATTGAGAAAAAAACACTTGCCAGATCAATAGCTGCATACCAGGTACCAGGGGATGTGTTGATTTGCTCAAGCAATAATACCACATCTGGAACAGCAGCTGCAATCAGAGTTGCCACCTGGTTAAGTTTACATAATCCACTGTCATCCTCCAAGACCCATCTGTTTTCTACACAGCCAAATAGGAGAGTTGAATGGGGATATGGTGGGAATCACCAGCCCTGCATCCTTCAAGTCCTAAGAGTGGCAGTAATCTCTGCAATCACTTCAGGAATGCAGTATTGCTTCTGATTCACTATTTTGCTAGGTAGAGCAGTTCTAGTGGCTTCCACTTGGCCTTTCCTACCAAAATAGCCTCACTCCACGAGTCAGGGAAGGAATGTGGGGATTCTGCCAGCTGCTCAGTATGTCTATTCCAATTATGCATTCTGGAACTAGGGAAATGACCACAGAATGGGTCTATGGGCCAACTGGACCCACTGGGAGATGGACTTGAGCTAAAACTCCATCAGTAACCGGACTCCATAAGCCCCCACTCTGACTGGTGGACAAGAGTGATGTTTTGGGTCTCCTGGAATTAATGTCACTTCTGAACCAGTGTCTAATAATCCCTGAAACATATAATCATTTCCTTTTCCCCAGTGCACAGTGACCCTCGTAAAAGGCTGTCAGTCTCCTTGGGGAAGGCTCGGAGGAAGATTAACAGTGTAAAGTTTGGGCAGTGTAAAAGATTCCTTCCTGAAGGGTATCTGGCCCTACCTTCATTCGAGGGGCTCTGGGTCTGTAAACTGTCTCAAGTGTGGGAGGTGATTAAGGGGCCATGACTCTGCTTTTAAAATTGAAGTTAGGGTTCTGTACACTTGACCTAGAATTCTTCTGCTTGTATAGCTCAGACAAGAATTTAGTAGACTGCCCATCTATTGTACTTCTAGGCACCCCATGATCTATTAGCCAAAGCCACAAGTCTCTGTGGGTCAGATTATTTTGGCTCCTGCTTTGAGTCTGCTGTCCATTATGGTGGCCATTCCCACCTTGTCCCTGGTGATTAAGTGCTGCCACCTGGCTTCTGCCAACTCGGGATCCATTGTGTTTGAGGATTCCAGCTCAGTGACAGCAGTTCCCACAGTAATATCTGACCAGAGAGAAGAGCAACTGCAGAGCTCTTCAGGGATGATGGAGCTAGTTTCATGAATTTATTTCTTAAGATTCTGGCGTGATGTGTGCTCTGGACATTCCTGGGTGTGTGAGCAGGTCTTCATGATGAATCCACTCTAACATTCCCCTCTCTCTAAGCCTCTGGATCCCTCATCCAGGGCAGTTCTGGCATTTCAACCTCAGGTCATGGCGGCCACCTTCTGTTCCACGTTTCAGCCAACCACCCAAACAATCTGTCAACACCCTTTCTAACTCCCCGGGCTACAACGCTGAATACAGAATCTCTACTTACTGGGCCCCTATCAATAAATTCAGCTTGATCCAGCTTTATATTCCTTCCTCCACTGTCTCACACCCGTAATATCATTCCCACACATATTCCCTTGATTTCTGTCTATAGAGATTGGGAAATTCATGCACACAGAAGAGAGAATTTTCATCTCCACTTCATTCTGGAATCTTTCTCCCTTTAATTCCCAGTCAGGTCTCACCATGTTTCACCAAGAGGGCAAGCCACTGGCACTCCCAATCTCCTTCCATGCCCAGTCGAAGAAGCCAATTTCTTGGGAGATGTCTAAGAAGCAGGCGCCCCTCCCTCCAGCCAGCCCAGTTCCAGAGTGTGCAGGCACGACATCAGCGTGGGCGGTTGAGAGGGGCCCAATATTAGATGTGAACTGGCAAAAGAACAAAACCAGTGAACCTGAAGATAGATTGATAGATATTATGCAATCCAGAAGAAAAATGAACAGAGCCTAAGAATTTGGGATACCTTTAAGCACACAAACATACATGTGATGAGAACACCAGAAAAAGAAGAGAAAAGAACAGAAGTAATATTAGAAGAAATAATGACTGCAAACTTCCTAAAGTTGTGGAAAAACAATAATCTACACACCCAGCTCAACTTTGTAAGAAAGCAATCCACAGCCAGAGACATCATAGTAAAAATGCTGAAAGCCAAAGAAAAGGAGAAAATCTTGAAAGCAGCAAGAAAAAAAATGATTCATCACACACAAGGGGACCCCAATAAGATCAACAGATGACTTCTCATCAGAAACTGTGAGGCCAGAAGTCAGTGCTAAAACATATTCAAAGTGCTGAGATAAAAATACTGTTAACCGAGAATCTAATAACCAGTAAAACCATCTTTCAAAAGTGAAGTTGAAATAAAGACATTCCCAGATAAACAAAACCTGAGAGAATGTGTTGCTATCAAACTTACCTTGCAAAAAATACTCAAGTTCTGCAGAATGAAAGCAAGTAAACCCATATCGAAACTCAAATGCACATTCAAAAAACAAAGAGCCACATTAAAGGTAATTATGTAATTATATAACAATAAAGGCATATTTTTCTTCTTTACTCTCACACCTTATTTAAAAAGCAATTGCACAAAATAGCATATATATAAATATATTGTTGGACCTAATATTTGACAATGACAGCACAAGGAAGTGGGTAGGAGCAGGGCTATATTGGAGAAAAGAAATGACATCACATGGTAACTTAAATCTACAGGAACAAATGAAGAGAACTAGAAATGGTCAATAAAAAGGTAAATCTAACAAACTCAGTAAATACAGTTTTACTTTCCTTTCTTTTCTCAGCTTCCTTAATAGACATAAAATTATATCAAGTTATAATAATAACAATATATTATGTTTATTATATATATATAACAATATTATATGTATAAAACAATAACATAATAATAATAATATACAATAATATATATATAAAACAATAAAGCTCAAAAAGGGGAAAAAGATAATAAAGCTATAGAAGTAACATTTCTGTATCTTCCTAGAATTTAGTTAGTATAAATCTGAAGTAGATTCTGATAGGTTAAGAAGTATTTGGTAAGCCCCAGAAACCAAGAAAGAAAATAACTAAAAAAAAATCACTAAAGGAAATAAAATTTTACACTGGAAAATATTTATTTAATGCAAAAGAAGGCAGTAAAGGTGGAAAAGAGGAACAAAAGAGACATGAGATATATGGAAAACATGTAAAATGGCACACATAAAGTCACCTGTACCAACAATAACATGAACTATGAACGGGTAAAACAATCCAATCAAAAGGCAGAGATTCTCATGGTGATTTTTAAAGTGATACAATTATATGTTCTCCCCAGGAGACACACTTAAGATTCAAAGATGCAAATAGGTTGAAGGTAAAGAAATGAAAAGTTATTTCATGCATATGGCAACCATAAAAAGGCTGGATCTTCTATATTAGCAAACAAAGCAAATTTAAAAATTGTACTAGGGAAAAAGAGGGACATTTTGTAATGAATAAAAGGGCCAATCCATCAGGAGGTTATAACAATTATAAACATATATGTGCCTGACCACAGAGCCCTAAGAGACATGAAGCAAAGGTTGACAGAATTGAGGGTATACATAGACAATTGAACAATAATAATCAGAGACTTCAATACTTTACTTTCAATGATGGATCAAAAGACCAGGCAGAAATAGGTGAATAAGGAAATAGGTGACTTGAGCAACGGCACACACAGATGAGCCCTAGCAGACACCCAGAGAGCAGCATAGCCGACAGCAGTGCGCATCCTCCCCAAGCACACATGGGGCATTCTACAGGACAGGCCTATGGGAGGCTAGAAAAAGAGCCTTAATACATTAAAAAGGAGGATTGAAAATTGTTCAAAATATGTTCTCTAATCACAATGAAGTAAAGTTGGAAATTAACATCAGAAAGAAATTTGGAGAATGCACAAATAGGTGGAAGTTAAACAGCACACTACAAAATACCAGTGGTCAAAGAAGAAATCACAAGGGAAGTTAGAAAATATCCAGAACTTATGGGATGCAGCTAATGCAATGCTTGGAGGGAAATTTATAGATGCAAACTACATTTTAAAAAAAACAGAGAGAGAGAAAAAGAGAGAGATCTCAAATCAGTAATCTAATCTTTCACCTTAAGAACCTGGAAACAGAAGAGCAAATTAAACCCAAAGCAAGCAGCAAGAAAGAGATAGTAAGGATCAGAGCTAAAATGAAAGATACAGCGAATAGAAAAACAACAGAGAAAATCAACTAAATCAAGCATTAGTTCTCTGCAAAGACAAACAAATGTGACAAATGTTTAGCTAGGACAATTTAAAAAAGAGAGAGAAGACTCAAATTACTAAAATGAGACATGAAAAGGGGACATTACTAGTGATCCTATACAAATAAAAAGAATTATAAGGAAATACTATGAAAAAACTGTATGCCAACAAATTAGATAACAGATTAAATGCTAGGAATCAATCATTTAGTCATCAAAACTAACTGAAGAAGAAATAGAAAATCTGAATAGAGCAAAAACAAGTAATAATATTGTATTAATAATAATAAAAAATTTCCCACAAAGCCCAAATGTCCTCACTGCTGAATTCTACCAAACGTTAAAAGAGATTTAATACAAACTCTCCCCAAAAGTAGAAGAGGAAGGAACACTTCCCAAATCATTCTATAAGGCCAGTAATATCCTTATATCAAAAAAACAAAAACATCACAAGAAAAAAAAAGAGGAAAATACTTCTCTTGCTAACTGTCATCCTAATGAGGAAAACACTCAACAAACTGGGAATAAAGGGAACTTCCTTAACTGCATGTGGCATCTACCAAAAACCCACAGCTAATATCATGTGGAATTTTGAAAAACAAAAAGGTTTCACCTTGAGAACAGAAACAAGGCAAGGATATCCACTCTTTTTAAAAAAAAAAAATATTTTATTGAGAAATCTTCACACACATACAACCATCCATAGTACACAATCAATGACTCACAACATTATCAGTCGTGTATTTATCACCATGATCATTTTTAGAACATTTGCATCACTCCAGAAAAAGAAAGAAAAAGAAAAAACTCCTACATACTGTACTCGTCACCTCTCTTTCCCACTGACCACTAGTATGTCAATCTACCCAATTTATTTTACCCCCATCCCTCCTTTTATTTACTTATTTATTTCCTTTTTTTTACGCATCTGTCCGTACCCTGGATAAAAGCAGCATCAGACACAAGGTTTTCACAATCACATAGCCACGTTGTGAAAGTTATATCATTATACAGTCATCTTCAAGAATCAAAGCTACTGGACACAGCTCTACAGTTTCAGGCACTTCCCTCCAGCCACTCCACTACCCCATAGACTAAAAACGGATATCTACATAACGCATTAGAACAACCTTTAGGATAACCTCTTAACTCTGTTTGAAATCTCTCAGCCATGACACTTTGTTTTGTCTCATTTCTCTCTTCCCCTTTTGGTCAAGGCTTTCTCAATCCCATGATGCTGGGTCCCGGCTCATCCTGGGAGTTCTGTCCCACATTTCCAGGGAGATTTACACCCCTGGGAGCCATGTCCGAAGTAGGGGGGAGGGCAGTGAGTTCACCTCCCAAGTTGGCTTAGAGAGAGAGAGGCCACATGTGAGTCACAAAAGAGGTTCTCTGAGAGTGACTCTTAGGCCTAATTTTAAGTAGGCTTAATCTATCCTTTGCAGGAATCAGTTTCATAGGGGCGAGCCCCAAGGTTGAGGGCTCAGCCTATTGAATTGGTTGTCCCCACTGCTTGCGGGAATATCAGGAATTCCCCAGATGGGGAAGTTTAATATTTCCTCCTTTCTCCTCAGTCCCCCAAGGGGACTTCGCAAATACTTCTTTATTCTCTGCCCAGATTACTTTGGGATATATCTGGGCATCACTCTAACCTGTACGCATCAACAAAATCTCACTCCCTATTCAGGATTCCACGTAATTATGATGTCAAATAAACTGTCTATACAAAACATATTAAATCAGATAATATGTTACCCAAAATATAAATTTTGCACCAAAATAAACCTCTCTTCCTTTGGTCTCACACAGAGGTTGAAGTTTTAAAATATGAACTAAGGGATATCCATTCTTGCTGCTTCTATTTGACACTGTATCAGAGGTTCTAGCCAGGATAGTTAAGCAAGAAAAAGATGAAAAAGGCTTCCTGATTGGAAATGAAGTAAATTATGTATATTTTCAGATGACATTAAAATCTTAAGGAGTCCACTCAAAAGCTACTATAACTAATAAACAAGGATAGCGATGCCGCAGGATACAAGATCAATATACCAAAACAAATATATTTCCATACAGCAGCAAAGAGAAGACCAAAAATGAAATTAAAAAAATAATTCTACTTATAATAGCTTAAAAAATAAAATATTTAGGAAGACATATAACAAAATAAAAACATATACAAAACTTATACTCTGAAAAGTATGGAATATCATTGAAAGAAACTGAAGATCAAAATAAGTGGAAAGATACCCAATGTTCATAGATCAGATTTATTATAGTCATGATGGTAATATTGCCCATATTTATTCAAATAGATTCAGCACAATCCCTGTGAAAATCCTGGCTGACTTCTTTACAGAGACTGACAAGCTGACCCGACAATTCATATGGAAATGCAAGAGCCCCAAGTCAGGTGAAACAATTGGAACAGAACAAAGCTGAAGCTCCCACATTTCCCACCTTCAAAGCTTAGTGCAGAGTTACAGCTCCAGCGCTGCGAAGGAGAGACGTGTGGGTCGAAGGGAACACCACGGAGAGTCTAGACATAAACCCTCACACTCATGCTTACATGCTCTTCAAGAAGTGTGCCAAGACAATTCAATGGGGGAGAGAATCGTCACATCCACAGCCGGCGCTGGGACAACCGAGTATCCTCACACGGAAGGACGCGGTTTGGCCCTCACCACACACCACATCCAAACCCTAACGCAAAACTGATGAAACCATAAAAGTGTTAGGGAAAAATCTAGGTGGAAATGTTCACAGCTTTGGATTAGGAGATGTTTTCTTAGATTTGACACCAAAAGCATAAGCCACAAAAGAAAAAAATAGACAAACTGGCCATCATCAAAATTAAAACTTTTGTGCTTTAAAGGACACCATCAAGAAAAGTTAGAAGACAGCCACGGAATGGGAGAGAATACATGCAAATCATGTATCTGAGAAGGGACCAGGGTCTAGAGTACATAGAAAAACCATTGCTGTTCCATAATAAAAAGACAAATAAACTAATTTTAAAATGGCCAGATGATTATAGACATTTCTACAAGGAAGAGATTCCAATAAATAGCCAATGAGTAGATGGAAAGATGCTCACTGTCATTAGCCTCAGGGAAAGGCAAATCAAAACACTGAGACATCACTTCACACCTACGGTTACAGAGGGCTGCGACCAAAAGAAAAAACCAAAACCAGATAACGACACGTGTCGGTGAGGGTGTAGGGAAACGGCCTCATTCACTGCCGGGGATTGCAGAATGGTGTCGCCACTTGGGAAGACCGTCTGGCGGTTTTCAGATTAAACACAGGATGACCACACGACTCAACAACTCCATCCCGGGTGTGTTCACACCATCATTCTTCATAAAAGCCAAGAAAGGGCAACAATCCAAACGCCCACCAGCTGAGGAATGGGTGACCAAAGTGGCGCATCTGTGCGATGGAACATAACGCAGCAATAAAGCAGAACGAAGTCCTGACGCATGCTACGAAATGGATGATTCTTGAAAACGTTATGCACACTGAATGAAGCCAGCCACAAAGCATCGTGTCTTGTAGGACTCCATTTATATGAAGTCCAGAGTAGGCAAATACATAAAGATGAAAACTAGATTAGTGGTGGCCTAGGGCTGAGGTCGGGGAGGGAGTGACTGAGAAGTGGCAGCTAAGGGGTACAAGCTGTTTTGGGGGTAATCAAAACATTCTCAGTTCACTGTGTGATGGTTGTGCCAAATCTTTGATTGTACAAAAATCTATTGAATCGTACACTTTAAATGGGAAAATTGTATGGCATGTGAATTATATCTCGATAAAGCTGTTTGAAAGAAATACTTGCCACGTGACCCAGGCGTTGTACTCCGACGTGTTTACCCGGAAGAAGTGAAAGCACGTGTCCACCTGAAGGCTCGTCCCGGGTGCTTATAGCAGCTTTAATTTAACAACTCCAGACTCGAGCCACACCAGCTGCCCTTCGCCAAGTGACCGGCTGACACTCCTGCTTCCTCCATGCAATGGAGCGCTGCTCACAACAGAGAGGAACGAAGTATTGACACACACACCACGCACTAGTTTATCAATATAAGTATGGTGGGTGGAGAAAGAGCTAGACCTGAGAAAACACTTTGGGGTGATTTAAATAATGATGATGGTTTCACGAGTGAGTATGTCAATCCATATAAAATTACACTCTCCATATAGACAGAACTATGCATCTCAACAAAGCTGTTAAAAAAACTCTGTATGCATTAATAACATAAAAAAATGAAGAAAAATTGCTAAAAATTAACTAAAGGAAATAAATCTTGAGTGCAGCTCCAAGCATTCCAGCAGCACAGAGGACAAACCATCAGGCTTCCCTCCCTGCAGCCCATCCATTCACTCACCTAAGCAGGAAGCTGCAGGGCCCTGAAGCAGCAGCTCCCGCCCCTGGCTGAGCCCCCTCACGGCCTCAGGATGGAAGCGCCCAGGGGGAGAGGGAGCTTGACCCCGGCCAAGCCACGCAAGTTCTGCCCACCTTGGTTTCCTCTTCCATAAACTGGGACTAATGGTACTATTCACTTCGAAGGCTGCCTGGAAGCATCTTTACGCAGGACATGGCCCACAGTCTGGCTGGGTGGACACAGCAGCGCCATGAAGAGGGGCGCTGTCTCCCCAGTAGTGGACACTGCCCCTCCGGCTGCCCAATCCACGCACTCCTGGCTGTGCTCCCGGGGGCCGCATCCCGCCTTCTAGTAGCCTGTGTTATTCTATTTCTTACTTTTATACTCTTTGTACATTTATTGTATATTATTTGGTAAATTTACAATATTTACTATTGCCCTGTTCACTTGCATCCTGTGACATGGTCCACCTGGAAAGGGAGTGGAAAGGGCCTGGGCGGGGGCTGGGAGCCCGGGAAAGGGGACTGGGGTTGCACCCCACACCCGGCCCCCCACCTGCACCCTCCCACTGCCCCAATCAGCTCTCATGGGTGTGACCCATTGCCCCACGGGCCACGAGGAGGAGCAGCACCAGGCACCAGGCCTGGGCAGGCCGGGGCAGGAGCTCCCTCAGGGGTCTCCGATGGGGCCCCCATCCCCCACCACAGCAACATTGCCCAAGCAGCCGCCCCCTGCCCTTCTAGACCAGCCCATCCCACCAGGCTGGGCCCTGCCCTCGGCCCCCAGGGCCCAGCACCGGCCAGTCCGGCTGGGCTACGAATAGCACGCCGCCCTTTTCCTTTCCAAATATAAAATGTTTGCTTTCAATCAGGGGCGTCGAGGGAAATGGAAATTATAGGATTGGAGAGTGTCCTTGGGTAAAGAAATACCTCGAATGCCGAAACCTCGCAGGGCCTCTGATTAGGCCTGGAATAATTCCTGCTGTAATATAAACAAGCCCTGCACAGCTAATGGGGGGTGGGGAGTAGGCCCGGAAAAATAGAGGCACATGCTGCGGCTTTGTTCTCTCCTTGGCTAGCGAGGGAGGGCCCAGGCCTGGGGGAGGGGGGGTGACAGGGGCCAGCCAGGCAGATGGGGCAGGGGCCAGGCAGGGAGGAGAGAGGGGAGCCTGGGGAAGCATTACTGATCATAAGTTTTCAAAATGTTCAGTCAGTCAATCAACAAACATTTGCTGGGGACAGGAAGGTAAGATGTGTCCTTTCCCAGAAAAGGCACAGGGTCTTCTGAAGAAATGAACAAACAGACACCACCTTGAGCCTTGGCAGCGCTGGTACAAAGCAGTGGCCTGGGGAGGGGGCTTTAGACAGCACCCCCCATAACCTCCCCAGGTCTGCAACCAGAGGGAGTGGCTGCGTTTGCTGAGAATAGAGGTCATGTCTGGGAGAGGTTCCCCGCCCTGTGCCCTACCCTTTCCGTGGGCTGTGAGCTGGGGGGACCTCAGTACAGTCAGTCAGCTGCCAATTAGTGGAGGAACACCCCAATCTCAGAGCACCGGAAGTCCCCAGAATTACCACTCTTGCACATAGGCACCAGGCTCGTTTCACCCAGTTTTAACATGTTTGCTCACGTCTGTGCAAAGCCGAGGAAGAGAGAGGACAGGCCCAGCGCGAAACGGCGGCGGGAGCTTCTCCTCACCGGGGTACTGAAGATCTCCAGAAAGCTTGCAGAGCACGCGGTGCGGGGCTGGGCCGCGCCCGTGTGGGTCTCCCGCAGCCCCCTCCGCATTCTGAACTGCAGTCTCCGCATTCTGAACTGCAGTCTCCGCTGCAAAAGGAGAGCGGCGGGAAAGCAACAACCAAACTAGTGAGGGGATGTGGGGTAGAAGGCACACGTGGGCGAACGCGCCCAGGATCCTAAAGGTGAGAGCCCTGGAAGCGCCTCCAACCCCCGGCATCTGCAGTTGGAGATTGCGGTGGGCGGGCGCACTGTGCGCGGGGGGCGGGCAGCACGGGCCGGAGTCCTGGGAGAGACTCGAGTGCGGCTGTGGGCAGGCAAAGTTGAAACTCCAGTAGGGCGGGGAAGGCTCGTCCCCTCCACAGCAGGGAGGGAGCTGGGGCGAGCACTCTCCTGCCCCCCTCCCCCCAGCTGCCTAGCCCCCCTCCCCACGGGAGGCAGCCCCACGCAGGATGGAGAAGGCTGTAAAGAGGAAGGGGACAAACCGGGGACACCAGCCCCGCTTTCCCCGACGGGAGACCACACTCAGCCTGGGGCCGCCGGCGTGGGTCTGGGGGCTGCCTCCGGACCCCTGCTGGGCGGCGGAGTGACAGGGATTGACCTTCCCGTCCCCGGCCGGCAGCTTAGGCTAGAAAAACCCTGCGCGGTGGGGAGCGCGCGCGGGCCCCCGAGGCCGCCCCCAGGCTCGCGCGCAGCGGGAGGAAACCGGCCCCAGCGGCGGGCTGCGAGCGACCCCCCCCCCACCAGGAGGTCGCGGCAGCACCGCGGCCCCGGATCCCGCCCCCCTCCCCCCCACCCACACCCATCCCCCCCCGCCGCCGCCGGCCGGGCTGCGCGGTTCCGTATTTACACTACATTAATAATGGTTTAAACGTTCTCCTAAATAGATGCTGATTAATTGGCAATCCATTTGCCGAAGCCGGGCCTGCCAGACGGTTTCCTGGAGGCCCATTCCACATCCCGATAAACACCCGCAGCCCGCAGGCGCTAATGTACCGGGCGCCCCGCCGCCTCCCCAGGCCCACCCCTCAGGCCTGAAAGGGGCGCCCCCGCCGCTGTGCCGCGCGCTGGAATACCCGGGAGAGCGCCACACTCCGCAGCCGCTGGGCAGGGGGCGCACGCGGCAGCCCGGGCCGGCCCGGCCCGGCAGCTCCCGCCCCTCGTGAGCAGTGGGGTCAGCTGCACCCCCAACCACCCCACTCCGGCAGAGAGGCGGCCCCGCCCGGGGCACCCCGGCTCCCTTGCCAGCCACTGCCCCTCCGGCACCCTGCAAGGAGAGGGTGCTTTCCGTCCTGGCACTAGCCTGTGCTGTTGGGGGCCTGGACCTCTGCAGGGCAGCCTGCTCTTCCCGGCTGGTTCCCTCATTCATTTATTCATTCATTCAGGCAGCACGTGGTCCGCTCTGATCGGTGGCGGCCGCTCTCCTCCAGCGCCTGGGCAGCTGCCCGGCCTCCCCTGGGAAAGGCTCCCCGTGGTCAGGGAAGGAGCCGGGTATGGGGCCTCCCGGACGGGCGTGGGGGGACCTGGCGCACACCTGGAGACACACTTAGGGAGTTTACTTGGGTGAAGGGAAGAGTCCTGAGGCGCCCGGGAGAAGGCTCTGGAATGCAGGGCAGAAATACAGGCCAGCCCCCGGGTCGTAGCCGCTTTGCTGAAAGATCACATGGTCCCAGGACAGCTGGGCTCTCGGCAATAGTCCAGGGCTGGCCCCCACCTCCCTCTCCCGCCGCCTGCTCCCGGCGTCCCCCTCCCCCGTCGGGTCTCAGGGCTCTGCCCCGTCTACACCCCAACATCTGCCCCCCGCCCCCTCTCACACTCAGCGTCCCCGCACCCCGGCACCCCGCCTTCCGTCGGGTCTCAGGGCTCTGCCCCCTCTGCATCCCACACATCTGCCCCCCACCCCCTCTCACACTCAGCGTCCCCACCCCCCACCCATCGGGTCTCAGAGCTCTGCCCCCTCTTCATCCCGCACATCTGGCCCCGCCCCCTCTCACACTCAGCCCCAGCCCCGGACCGCCCCTCCCTCTTCTGTGAGTTGGGGCTATGCGGGGCCTGGTGCGTGGGGAGGGGATTCCCGCCCTAGCAGAGCCTGCATCCTGGGCCCAGTGTGGAGGGCACAGAGGGGCCCGCAGCCCCGTGTCGCCGGCCGCCCGGGACCCCGGCGTCCAGCCCCGCCTGAAGCCCAGGCGCTATTCTACGCCGCCACCGGCTGCGCTGCCCCGGGCCCGCTGGCAGATGGGAGCGCCCATGCCACGAGGGGCTGTCACCTGCTCTAGGGTGCCGGGTGGGTGAGTGACCCACTCAGGAGTCGACCCGACGTCCTCGCCAGACAGCCCTAACCACTGAGCCATGCTGCCTGCAGGGATGGATGACCTCAAGCCCAGGTCTAAAGAGGAGGGGGGAGGGGAGAACGCAAGCGAGGGAGGGGACAGGAGGGGAGGGAAAGGGCCCCCTCCTAGCCCCTTCCCTGATGATTGGTTTTTTAAAGCCAGGGTTAGAACCTGAGCCCCGAGTGGGGAGGTCAAAGGTGGCCGCTGATGGTTGTCACTCAAGCAAAATAGGCCCCTTTTCATTTTTCACTTAGGCCCAGGCCCCTCCAAACAGACAGTGATTAGGCCTGATTGAGCCTTTCCTCCGCCTGATGGCTCCCACATGTGACCCGCTCCCAAATTACATGCAAATGTTCCCGGGACTAGCTGCTGAAAGGTGCCCCGCCCCCGCCACCGCGTGGAGGCCCAGGCAGGCCTGTGCCTCTGAGCACCTCCCCAGTGCCCGAGTCCGCCGAGTGGAGGCCGGGGGCAGCCCCTGTCTGCGGGGTAGAGGCCCCGGGTAGCCCCTGTCTGCGGGGTGGAGGCCCAGGGCAGCCCCTGTCTGCGGGGTAGAGGCCCCGGGTAGCCCCTGTCTGCGGGGTAGAGGCCCCGGGTAGCCCCTGTCCCCTGGGTGGAGGCCCAGAGCAGCCCCTGTCTGCGGGGTAGAGGCCCTGGGTAGCCCCTGTCCACCGGGTGGACGCATAGTCTGCCAGCCATGCACCTGGTCAGGACCCGTCCGCTGTGTTCAGTCTTGCCTGGAGGCGGCCCTCGGTTTACCCATCTGTGCAGTGGGCATTGTAGTGGAGGTGAGGGAGCGTGGGATGTGCGTGTGACAGCGGGGTGGTTACTCTAATGGACAGGAATGAATGACGGCGACGACAGGCGCACGGGCTGCGCCTGACTGTCATTCACAGCAGCAACCTTAGACCCTGAAGCCCGCTGCCTGCATGGCCTGTGGCAGGAAATGCCACCTCCCTGGCCTCAGGCTCCAGTGGGCAGATGGAAGTAAGAGATCCCGCGGGTAAAGGAAGCCTTTACCGTAAACCTATGAGCACGCCTGTGCTGCGGCCGCCACTGCACTAGTCTAGGCGCACTATGCCCACAGGACGCAGAGCTCAGGGCCTGGAGCCCTTCAGGCTGCATGCTCACCGCTCCCCAGATTAGCAGGAGCAGCCACTGTCCATTGGGACTTCTCTGCAGCAGTCCGCCCTGCTTTGGGTGCCAGCTCCTCTAACCCTGGCCTGCCCGTGGTGCACAGCTGGGATGGGGGGTGCTCAGAGGCCCCAGCCCCCGCCTGCTGCTGCGACACTGAGACCCTGCCTGCAGCTGGCAGAGAGGAGGTCAGGGCAGGCTGCCCACAGGGTGCTGGCATCCGAGGTGCTGGCTTAACCGAGGAGCTGCTTGCAGGCTGGAGTCCCCTCTGCCTGGTCACCTGCCTCTTGGGACAGCGGCTCACCCTGAGCCTGGGGCTCTTTGCGCCTCATTCGTGCGTCCATGTGCTCATTCCTGTGTCCATTCGTGCCCTGCCCCCAGCTGCACCCCCTCCCCTGTGCTCTCAGTGTGTTTCCCGCAGAAGCAATCTGGGCGGGGGCTGGTCGTGGCTGTCTGGGCCCCTTTGGAGCCAGAGCCCTAATGAGGGTGGGACACGGGGTGGCCTCGCATCGCACCAGGGTCAGAGTCACTGCCTTTAGTGCACCCGTGTGAAGGTCAGGAAGGGAGGGCCGGAGGGGAGGAAGGAAAGGAAGAAGGAACCAGGAAGGAAAAGGGAAGGAAAGCAGGATTCAGCACCCTGCCTTAAAGAGTGGGCTCTGCGGCCTGAGCTGGGCAGAACAGGTGTGCCCTTGAGGCAGGCATGAGCACCGACAGCCCAGCCCGGGCTCCGGGGATGCTGGGACCAGGAGGGGCAACAGGGCTGGGAAAAGACATGTCCCAGAGGCAAGAGAGGCCGGGGGACAGGGACCTGGGAGCACGAGGACACAGGCCGCCGAGGGGAATGTATGCTTTGGCAGTGGGGAGGAGCTAGCAGGAGGAAAGCTCCTGGGGGCCGAAGGGGGTTCCAGAAGGAGGAGGGTGGGTATCCAGGAGTGCCCAGAGAGCGGTGGGTCAGGAGAGCACGGGGCCTCTGGGTTCAGACCGTGAGACGGGTCTGGGTGGGCTGGGCGAGGGGCGGAGACTGTGGGCGCAGGCGCAGGCGGGGGACGGCGGGGCAGGTTGCGCACTGCACGCACTCCGTGGCTTCGCGGCTCCAGAAGGGCGTACCGAGATCCGCGGTGAGAGGTGCCACTTTCCGCAGCCCCCACCGGGCGGCAGAGGCCTGGGCAGCACCCTTCCAGGGGCCCGGCTCCCCGCCGCAAGGTGGAGTCGGCAGGGCCCGTTGTCTCGCTGGTAGGTTTGTCTGTCCGTGAGCTTTAGGGTGGGGAGGACGGGGCTGCGGAGGTGTGGGCGGGAGGGCGCTGAGGCCGGGGAGGTGGGGCGCTCAGGCCAGCAGTGCCCATTTCTGCCCTCTGGTTGTGGCTGCGCCTTTGGGAGAGTGACGTCCGGCACATTCTCCCCTTCGCCTGGGTCTGTCAACTTCACTTCAGTTTCACGTCAATCCCACGTGGCAGGTCACCCTCACCCAAAACAAGTGACTCGCCTGGGTCACTGGTGGCAGGGGAGAGCACTGCCCCCGGCCCCCCGACCCAGCTCTTCGCTCCTCCTGCCAGCCCCCTCCCCCTCCCCTCCCCTCCCCTCCCCCTCCCCTCCCCCTGCTTCCCCACTCTGCAGTCCTTCCTTCTGGCCAAGTCCTGGGCAGGACGCGCGGGCAGGACCCCCCTCACCTGCAGGTGGGTGGCCTCCCGTCAGCCTGATGTGGAAAGTGGAGTAACTTCTCCCAATTACCCTTGGATCTGGAAACTTTTTGTGCCTCCAACATTTCCTCCAGCCTGGGAGTTAATCAGCACCCCCCCCAGCCGTCCCCTCACTGGGGCCGGGGCACAGGGGCACCAGGGGCAGTTGCGCCCCAGAAAATTAT
Source organism: Tamandua tetradactyla (assembly GCF_023851605.1). Taxonomy (NCBI): domain Eukaryota; kingdom Metazoa; phylum Chordata; class Mammalia; order Pilosa; family Myrmecophagidae; genus Tamandua; species Tamandua tetradactyla. Next base: position 1,251,348 of record NC_135328.1, read on the forward strand.
TTCTCATCGCCAATTACTGCCCATTAGCACTAATGGGCGCGCTTAATCACTGTGCACTTATGGGAGGGGGGTGGTTAAAGCCCCTGGCACAGCCTCCTCCCCACCTCCTCCCCACCCTGCGAGCAAAGCTCAAGCCATTGCCAGAAATATATTTTTTTTAGCCAAATCACACATCTGATACCGTTTTGTTTGAAAAATGAGCTGCCCTCCCCTTTCTCGTGTCTGCTGGTCACTGCCCGTGCTGAGAGGACTTTGAGGAACAGAGACTCCAGGGCTGGTGGGGCCCCCCACACACACAGGGGGGATGCTTGGCTCCAGTTACAGATGAGGAAACTGAGGCTGGGGTGTGCGGACGTGTGCCGGGGCTGTGTAAGCTAGAACCTGGGGGTTCCACACCAGGATAGAGGGTTGGGTGGGGACGTGCCTGCAGCACCCGGGGCCTGGGAGTCCCCTGAGGATGGCTCCCAGACACACAGACAGAACCTCTGCCCAGGTGGGCTGCTCACGCTGCGGCGGGTGGCCCGGGCAGAGACCCCCCCCCCCCCAGCCTCTGAGCCTCAGTTCCCTAATCTGGGAAATGGGGCTGTGACTCCCCGAAGTGGACGGAACGTGGGGTTTGCTGGAAAGCTGGTGCTGGGGCTGGCAGTCATGCCTTCCCAGTAGAGCCTGCCCCGCGCCGGTGATGTGGTCTGCCAGGCTGCCACAACAGATGCCACACAGCGCAGTGGCTCTCACTACAGGGTCTCCTGGCTCTGGTTTCGAAGGCTGGGAGGCTGGTTTCCTCCCACAGTCAGGAGTGTGCTGGCTGGTGCCCACCCTCGGCCACCTGGCCTTCCCGCCGCATGACAAGGTCCCCTCCTTTCTCTTCAGGTCCCGCTGACTCCCGCTCTCTCCCAGTGACTTTCTCCAACCGGGTGGAATTTCTTCTGCTAATGGAGGGCGCCAGGAATCAGGACTCAGGCCCACCTACATTCAGCTGGGCCACGCACATCTTCAAGAGCTCCTCGTTACAAGGGGTTCAAGGCCAAGGACGCAACTACCTGGGGCTCGTGACCCAGTGCCCAGAGGGCGGGGAGGCAGCTCCACGGGCATGCATGGGTGGGCATGTGTGCCCGCTGCTGGCCCCCATGCCGGGAACCTCAGCCACGGCCTGGTGCAGTCCAGGAGGGTCCGTTTCCTCACACAGAGATCAGGAAACCCTGCTCTGCCTGGCACTGGTGGAGGGCAGGCCAGGCCAAGCTGCTGTGCGGTTACGGATGGAGCAGACACGGTAAACAGGCAAACAGACCATAAACCAGACGTGTCAGAGCAGACCAGCGTTCACAAGGATAAGCGAGCGGTGGACTGGCAGGAGGGAAGGTGGCGTGGTGTGCGAATGTCTGCGTGTCCGCACGTAAGCAGACGGGTGTGCATCCCGTGTCCATTTTCCGGGTCTGTCTCAGGAGGGCTTTAAAGAAAGACCACCCTGTGAGGCTGAGCGCCTCAGAGCCCGGACCTTGGCTTCTAACGCCACCCCACCAAAGGAGCAAGGCTCCCCGGGAAAGTGGCTGAATCCAAAGTTGAGACAGGGTCAAAACAATATAAGCCCGGGACACTCTGTTGTGTCAAAAAGTGAGCAAATGCTGGAGGGAAAAAATGGGACACGTTGCAAAGACACATCTTGCAGAGGCCCTCACCAGCCACATGTGAGACAACACGAGCGCGAGAATAATGACATGGGGTGATGGTTATAACCCCTGGAAAGTAAGAATTCATGACCCACACGAGTGACCAGTGGATAGGCGAAAGAGGGGAAGGGCGCGCTCTTCTCAGCGTGATGCTGAAGGCCCCATGGTAGGGGAGGGAAGAGGCTGCAGCTGGCGTCGGCATTGCAGCCTGCACAGGAGAGGGCAGCGCAGGCAGGACCCGTCCTCAGTGGGTGCTAATTCCAGGGAGAAGGTTGATGAGGCCCAGCGTACTTCCGTGCTCTGGAGGGTCTCTCCGCAGACTGCCGATTAGATGCAAGAAAGTGAGAATAAGAAGCGTTGCTTGTATGGAGGAGAGATCAGCCACAGCTTGGCCGGGAGGGGAGAACTGCTGTGGCCAAGGTGCGCTGTGGGCACCGAGGCCACCTCAAGCCAGCGCGTCCCCTCCGGGAGGCGTCACACGCCCAGCCAGGGGAAGCACCCAGCGAGCCCGAGTCGGAAAAACCCATACAAAATGCCAGTGACGGAGAGTCACGGGAGGCTGTGGAATGTCTCTGATGAAAGGAGAGACGCGAGTGCAGCCCCTGCCCCTGCTTCCGGACCAGGTCCCGGACTGGAGGGGAAAGGGCATTTATGAGGTCAGCTGGTCCACGGAGGGTCGGCTCGAGAAGAGTCTCGCATCAGCTACTGAAAGTGCTGACGCTGAGAACGGAACCGTGGTTCTGTAAGAGCAGGACCCTCGCCTTAGGAAACAGTGTGTGAAGTATTTAGGGGTAAAGCCTGCCACTTACCCCTGGATGGGGTGGGGAGGGAGAGAGGGTGAGAACAAAAACGAGAAAGGAGGCAGCATTGCATATACATTACCATTCTCGCATCTCTCTGTAAATTTGACATGCTTTCCAAATGAGACGTTCTACAACACGAGTGATGGGGCAGGGGCAACCTGAGACAGGCTGCTCAGCGTGCAGTCCTGGGGAGTGGGGGTGCAGAGGCCCTGTGGGGAGGAGTCTACTGGGGGGGGGCGAGGAGGCTGGGCCCCAAGCCCTGGGGGCGCTGGGTTTGGCGGTGGTGCCCAGTACATCTCAGGGAGGACGGGAGTAGGTGGCCGTCCATCCATTCTGTGGACGCTTTCGCCCTGACATCCGCACCCCCCGCCATCTGGGACACGAGCTGAATCAGCAGAGGAGCAGGAGGGCACTGCGCCCGTCACAGTCCCGGGCGCGTGACGGTGGGCTGGCCACTCCGCAGCGACACTCAAGGCGGACGTCTCGGCGCTGACACCGCAGAGCAGCCCGGCTAACTTGTGCTGCCTCTCGGTGGTCAGCCCTTCACGGGCACCCCAGCACCCCAGCACTCCGGAGCCTGTGACCCGGCCAGGAGAGCGGTGAGTCGAGCGGGGCTCCTAAAGTGCCCACGGAAGCCACACATGTCCACACGCACGAGTCGATCGCCAAGTGTGTCCCACGGCCACACCTAACCTAAAAGGGAGCCGCCGAGAGGCAGAGCAGACAACGTGGGGGTGAACGCCTGATGACCGGGAGAGCGCACGGTACGTTCCAGAAGCACAGCACTGCCTGGCGTCTGCGAGGTGCCGTGGGCCTCTGCCGTCTGCCCTGAGCGGTGTGAGGTGGCCAGCTGGGCAGTGAAATGAGTGTCCTGGGAAGGAGGGGTCAGGGGTGGAGAGCCCAAGGCCAGGATGCTGAGCTGCTGAGCCCAGAGAGTGGCCTGAGGGAGAACCCCTGGCAGTGCCCGGGTCTCTGCAGGCAGACACGGGGGCCGGGGAGCTGGTGGCGCCCACGGGCCTGGAGAGCAGAGCAGTACCCGCAGGCCAGGCAGGTGGGACAGGGGCAGGCGGGGAAGGGGAGGGGAGCACAGGGGGCAGGGTCCAGTGTCCAGGAACTCTGGGGACCCCTGCGCTCTGCAGGCCCTTCCTTCCCCCCAGGGCTGCATGTTTAGCTGGCATGGCGGAAGGTGGCATGGAGACAGCAGAAAGCGGAGGGTAAAGCAAAGTCAGGGCAATTGGGGAAAATGGAGACCAGCCCGGCTGCTCCAGCAGTCCCCCCATTGGCCCCCTCCCCAGCTGGGCTGTGGATGTGCGAACCCCACTTCTGCTGTGGCCAAAGGCAGCCCCCCCCCAGCCCCAGTGTCCCCAGGCGCTGTGGAGAGTCTGGAGCGTGGCACAGCGATTCCATCAAGAGCAGAAAGAAGGCAGAGTGAGCAGAGCTGTCTATTCTAACACCCGTGTGGGGATGCTGAGGCATCCCTTGGGGCCTCACCCTCTGAGTGACCTCGAGAGCTGAGTGTTGCCGAGTGAACCAGCAGTGGCCAGGCCTCAACGGGAGCTCTCTATGGATTTATCGATTTCTCTCAACCCCCAAAGCAATAGTCTCAAATGCAGAGGAAGGGCCAACTGGTCAACGCTTCTCAGTGGCGCAGAGGTTGTAACGCGCTGACATAGGCTGGACAGAAGACTTGTTTTGTCGGATGCACAGGGCTCCTTGGCAGATTGAGACGTCAAGGCCGTATGGAGCTGGCCTCCCGTGTGGCCTGGTGGGCCTCTGAGCTCTGCCTGCCACAGTCTCCACCACTCTCTACCGCCCTCCACAGAGCCCAGACCGGGGGCCGCCACCCCCCCCCCAGCTGGCACTGCTGGTCTAGCCACAGTCGCAGGAGAGACCAAAGGGACAGCGAGGCTCAGGAAACAAGGCAGCAACAGGGAAAATAAGGAAGCCCCGCGAGTCTACTGTGATTGAGTTTAAGGGCTCCCCACTCGGCTCACCTGCCTTGGTTTCCTCCCGCTGCTCCCCCCAGCCCCCGCCCCAGCGTCCAGGAGGGTGGACCCCACAAGGCAGCTGTGCTCTGGCACCTGCCCCTCCAGCCAGCCTTCTCGAGGCGCAGGGCGTCTGCAGCACAGATCCATCCATCAGAGCAATCAGTGGTCAAGCAACACCCCTGGCCGACCCGGAAGGGGCAACCCCGGCATCGAGGGGGCGGCAGCTGAAAGCAGTCAGTGTGGAGGCCTCACTGGCAAGATGGATGGCCTTGCCCGGTCACCTCACATCCGTGTTTATGGGACACCCAAACAGCCAGTCAATCCCGGGGTCCATCGCTCAACCTGGCTACCAGGGTCCCTGACAAGCCTGGCGATTGTTGTCCTGGCTTTAACTCCACCAGCACTTAGTGTCTTAGCATGTCAGGCGGGAGCGTCCCGGCCAAGGCCCGCGCTTGACAGATGGGGCACCTGAGCCCCAGGAAGGGCACGGGGCTGCCGGGATCACCCAGGCTGTGAGCAGAGGCCGGCCCGCCCCCAGCGGGGCTCTCCTGGGCTCTGCAGGTCCCAGCGCGCAGTCTGCCCATGGGCGGGGCCTCCTCTCTTCGTGCTGACCGAGGGCTTGTCTGCCTGGATTGAAGGCCCCTCAAAGATAAACCTCTTGTTTGTCTTAATTCATGTTGATGTTCCCTTGTTTTACTAAAGGGGCCCAGGGAGGAGCTCAACTCTCACTCCTTTGGTGGGTCCATCTCCCTCCCTCCCCTCCCTCCCCCTTCCCTTCCTTCCCTTCCCCCTCCTTTCCTCCCTCCTTCCTCCCTCCTTCAGACAGATGAGGCTGTTTAGCAAGACTCCGAGAGCACAGGAAAACCAGCCCTGAGTCACCAGCACCTCTCCAACAACCCAAAGCAGCCGGGATAAGGATTTCCAAGGGAGAAGGAACCTGCACATTGGGAGACCCCTTCACTCCGTAACAGACTTTGTTCTCCTTGCTGAGGGTGGGAAGGGGCAGGAGGGCTCGGAGGAAAGAGTCTGGACTCCCCGCGCTCTGTTTCCCTGAGCAGGTGACCTCACCTCCTGTCCCGAGCCTCAGTTTCCCCCCGTGACATGAGCGCCAGCACTCACGTGCAGGGTGGCCGTGGGGAGGTGCGACGTCACGTTCTCCTTGGTGAGGAGCACTGTTAACAAAAAGCCACGTAAAGCGGGAACCACACCCGTTTCTCAGGAGGTGTCATCTCAAGGTCAGCCGCTTAAAGAGTGATTGTTCCGGAGAACAGTATGTAAAATCACATGTACAAAAATGAACTCAAAATGGATCAAAGGCCTAAATGTAAGAGCTAGAACCAGAAAAGCGTTAGAGGAAAATGTCAGAGTAAATCTTCATGACCTTAGATTTGACAATGGTTTCTTAGACATGATACCAAAAGCCCAAAGACAAAAGAAAAAAAAAATGGATAAGTTGGATTTCACCAAAATTAAAACTTTTGGGCTTCCCAGGATAACACCTACAAAGTGAAAAGCAACTCTCAGAATGGGAGAACATTTTTGCAGATCATATCTCCACTAAGGTACTTGTGTCCAGAATATGTAAAGAACATTAACAATTTAACAATAAAAAGTCAACCCAATTTAAAAAATGACCAAAAGTTCTAAATAGACATTTCTCCAAAGAAGATATACAAATAGTGAACAAGCACATGAAAAATGCTCAACATCCTTAGAGAAATTCACATCAAAACCACAAAGAGATGCCACTTCACATCCACTAGGATGGTTAAAATTACAAGGACAGATAATAACAAGTGTTGACAAGGATGTGGAGAATTGGAACCCTCGTGCATTGCTGGTGGGAATGTAAAAGGGTGTGGCTGCTTTGGAAAACAGTTAAGCAGTTTCTCAAATTATTCGTCTTAGAGGCAACACACAACCCAGCAATGCCACCCCTCTTACACTCAAGAGAGATGAAAACATGAGCCCACACAAAAACTTATACACAAATGCTCACAGTAGCATTATTCTCAGGCGTCAGCAGATGATAATGTCCGTCAGTAGATGAAAGGGGCAGCGTAGCCTGTCCACATGCTGGGATGCGGCTTGGAAGTGGAAAGGGATGCCGTGCCGATGCACGCGACAACACGGCGAACCTTGAAAGCAGCATGCTCAGTGACACAGAAGGCCACGTATCATCAGACTCCATTTATTTGAAATGTCCAGAATGGGCAAATCTGTGAGGCAGAAAGGAGATTTGTAGTTGCCAGGGGTGGGGGAAGAAGCGGTGGGGAGTGCGTGCTGGTGGGCAGGGGTCTTTCTGGAAAGAGGAAGATGTGCTGGAGTTCGACAATGGGGAGGGTTGCTGTGCAAGTCCGTCAATACTAAAAGCCGCTGAATCACACACTTAAAAAGGGTAAATTTTACGTGACATAGAGCTGCATTTTAAAAAGGCGGTTGTCTGGTTGGCCCCGGTCAGTGTCTCGGCGATGTTTCCGGGGGTGTCCCCTGCTTCTCCTCCAGACCCCGAGCTGCCCCGAGATGGGCGGGGCTGGCGCTTCCCTCGGGCTGTGGATTCCTCTCCCACTCGGTGCCCAGACTCCCTCAAAGCCTGCAGTGCTGGGGGTACCAGGTGGCCCAGCCCACGTGAGGCTGACACGTGAAGGGGAGAAGCCCCCTCAGAGGCAGAGATGCTGAGGGTTTAGCACGCCGAACTCTGCAGCCAACACACTGAGCCCACGGGAACCAGCCCCCGTGCGCCCGTCCTTTGGCAAAATAGCCTCCTTTCTGGGAAAGTTTTTCCTGCAGAAATTATTTAGAAAGTACAAAGCCGCATGCACGTGGGGAGCTGCCAGCAGAGCGGTGGCATGGCACATCCTGCGGCGGGGCGCAGGGGATGGCGCACGCTGGTGTCCTGGTGTGGCCCGAGCAGGCGCCCGGCCGAGGGCTTGGGGGGTATGGGGGGGCATTGCCCTCAGCACTGCACCGCAGACCTTGGAGCAAACAAACATGCAGAAATCAGGGAGAGTCCAAATCCCAGACAGCGGCCACGCCACGGCGGCCACGAACCGGGTGGAAGTTCAGTGGTGGAGCGGAGCCCCCACCCCAGGGCTCCCCGCGTGGAACGGGCCGAGTGTGGGGGGCCTCGCCGCCCCTATGGGCAGAGGGCGCAGGACACGAGGGGCTCAGCCCACGGGTGGCGTTACTAGGCAGGGCTGCACCGGGCAAGGCAGCCCTTTCTGTATTCAGGACGGAGGAGTTGAGGCCACGCGCAGCTGGAGGAGCCCGCGAACTGGGCTGGCCTGGAGCTCAGAGCCGGGCACAGAGGCGAGGGCAGCGGGTGCGGGGCTGAGGCTGAGGGCCCGCTGGGCCAGTTGGGGCACCCGGCCCACAGACCCACGGGTGGAGCACACAGGGCTGGGACAGCCACGGTGCCCGCCCCCTCCTGAGGCTCCATGAACCTGGGCCTTTCACAGCTCCGCCACACCCTCCAGCCATCTTGGTGTCACTTACCCAATGCCCTTTCCTTCCTTCTCTTGAAATTAACTGCTTTCAAAGGAAACCTTTCGCCACCATAAAACCCAGAAGGACTTGCCATAAATCAGAGAAAAACTAGGAAAATGAAGGCAATGAAAACAGACGATGATGTGACAGCCCCACTGGACCTGCTCCCTTCCGAGGCTGAGCTGGGAAGCAGTGCACGCCCCAGAGCAGCAGAGCACCCGAGGGCATGGCGTGCCCGCCCTGGCCTTCCCCGGAGACAGGGAGGAATGCCGGGAAGGGAGCAGTTGTCCCCCGTGCCATTTGATGCTGCATCGTGCACCCCAGGCCCATGCTGTGAGCCCCGAGGACAAGGCCTCCCCTTCGGGAAGCACTGAGATCAGAGAAACAAGATCCAGAGTGGGCAAGCCACCTGCCCAAGGCCACACAGCCAGGCCCAACCTGGGCCTGGGGACTGTGGACTAAGCATTCTTTGGTAGGTGTGGGCCAGCGTTCCACGGGACCTGGTGTGTGCCAACGTCCCACAGGGGACGGCGTGTGCCCACGTCCCATGGGACATGGTGTGTGCCAACATCACCTGGGAGACGTGGCTCGGTTCATGGGGCAGGAATTTCTCTCTTTTCACGGCCCACTGCCTCCCTCCTTCGTGCTAAGTGTGCAGTTGACAGCTCGGCCCCTCTGCAGCCCCAGCCGGGGTGGGGGTGGGGCTTGGAGGGAAGGGGCCCTTTAATTGGGAGAGTGAACCCCAGTGTCACAGGGAGCCAGGAGCCTCCCCAAGGCATCCTGCAGCTGTCAGGGGGCCGGCCGCGGCGGGCAGCGTCCATTAGCGCCGGCAGGCTGCTCGGGCTGATAGCTGCCGCTTGTGTAAACAGAGCTCAGGCCGGCTGGGGGCCTCTCGCACCTGCGCCCAGAGACGCTGCCCCCGCAGCCACCCCCTGGCGGATGCTGATTCCAGGGCCGTGGGCTGGGCCTGCTGCCGCTCTGTCTCACACCCGGAGGTTGGGGCGCAGACCGAGCCCCCCCAGGCATCGCTGCACGGAGGGTGAGACGGAGATGAAGCGCATACGGCCCCCGACGAGACTCACCTGCCCGGAGGCACACTGGCGAGAGGCCCCACGCAGGCTGCCGGCCCGTCCAGGAGGATCACGCCCCACACCCTGGGCCCTCTGCCGGAGACGCCCGTGCCCGCCGCCTCTTCGCCCCTCAGCATCAGGGCATTGCAGCTCGACGGGCTGTGCCCCGCGTCCCCTCCAGGGTGAGGGGCCGCCACTGGCCGCGCGCAGCTGCCCTCCCCTGCCCGGCACCCGGGTGGTTTCTTTGCAGGTCTGTCTCCGCAGTAGATGGACGGCTTCTTAAGGGGTTCTAATGATCTCCATGTCCCTGTCAGCCCCAGCAAGGGTTCCTTGGATGGATGGATAGACAGACGGATGGACGGACGGACAAACAATGGGTGGATAAATAGGAGAGGTTGGGTTTCTGCCCTGCTGAAGCTCACAGCGTAGCAGATTGATCCCGTTTCGTCCCCCAGGAAATGTGGTTGGGGGACTGGGCTCTGCTGGTCATGAGAAGAAGCCATACGCACAGTATTAAGCTTAATTAATCCCATTGCATCGGGTCTGCGATTGTTTGCCTCTGGGCTGCAAGGTGTTTGGTTTCTTCTCCAGCCACAATTGCATGAGTCTAAAATGATGCTTGGGGACCTCAGCATCCCCTCTTCTTTCCCGGGGCCTGCCCCAGCAGGGCTCGTTCCCCAGCCCCGTCCATCACCAGGCCTCCTCCCCGCAGCCTTTTCATCCTGGACCTGGCCGTCCCCCGGAGCCTCCCCAGGGAAGGGTCCACAGGAGGTCAGCCCGTGAGTTGCTCTTGGAAATGCGTACACAGCCAAGACAAACACTGTAAAGGTCCTGAGAAGTCCCGCACGGGAAGCTGCCTGGCTTCGCATGGCCCCATTTCCCCTCCCTCACTACACCCTGGGCTGCAGGCTGCGGGGCCAACCCCCGACGGCTAGCCCCACCCTTGCTCCCTTACCCACTCTCACTGGAAGGTTGACAAAGCCCACTGCCACGTGACTTTCCAGCAAAGGTGGGTGGTCAGGCAGTTCTGGCCACTGCGATGTAAGGAAAATTCCTTGGGGAGGGGTGTGAGAGACAGGAGAGAAGTCTGCCCAAAGTGCCACCCCGAGTCCCAGACACACACACACTCCACAGCCCTGCTTTGGATGCGGTCCTGTGGGTACACAATGTCCGGAGCAGCGGCAGCCGATTTGTGCTCAAGTGGGAGAGGAGCGCTACAGGGCAGCTGGTTCAGCACCCCAATGTCATGAGGCTGCTGCATCCACCCTGGACAGCACCCCCACCTCACGCTTCCTGCTGAGGAGACAGGACATGTCCTCATAATTGAAGCAAGGTTTTGTTGTTCCCTGCATTTCAGCGCATCCAAACTATAGGCCCTCATTCACAAACCTACTAGAACCCTTTGAAATGGTTCATGCTGGGGACCCTGTCTCTAGCACAACCCTAGAAAACTGCACCCACCCAGGCAGTGTGACCCTGTGCCCTGCCCCTGTCACCTCCTGGAGGGTCACGGACCTGTGTTCCGTGCTTCACAGCTCTTCTCTCTGAACAATCTCGTTTCCTCATTGGAAATGCAGAGCCTGGGGTTGCCCTGCTCACCGCGTGTGACCCAGAGCGGCAGCCTGCAGTGGCGGGTGAGAGTGACCGATGGTCAGCGGGGATTGATCACTCATCACACCATGGCCGCGCTGCCCCCTGCGGGCCACAGCCCTGCCCGCTCCCTGTGCACCTGCTAGGAGGGCGGGAAGGAGCCTGGGAGCAGGGCGGGCAGGGGCTCGTGAAGGCTGTGCTTAAATTGCACGCCCCTGCTTGTCCGGATGGTGAAGCCGAGGGTGGTGCCCAGTGGGCAGGGGCTGCTGTCAGCACTGAGGGTGTTAGGACACTGCAGACCCCTCTGCCGAGGGCTTGGGGGCAGAGCTGCGAGGGTCCCTGGGAACCACAGCCCGGAGCGGGCCAGCACCCCATCTCTGCCTGCTACGCTTCCGAAATTAAGTCCGCAGGCCGCACAGCCTACCAGGCACATCATTCCAGAAGCTCAGTAGGAGCCGTAAACAAAAACGCCTCCTTCATTTTAAGAAACGTGTTCCTCAGTGCACGAGTGTGAGCGGCCCAGCCCCGGCAGACACCACAGGGAGGCACCGGGGTGCATCGGAGCAGGAATCACTGGAGCTGAGCGGGTAGGACGCGTGCAGCCGCTGGCCAGCACCCCGAGTTACACAAGTGAGACTGGGAAGTGTCTTCGCTGGTGGATGCACCTCCACAGCAGGCCCAGGCCCTGTGTGGCTTTCCCAGAGGCGCGTGGAAGTCGGTCAGGAAGGCGTGCGCGCCCACGTCCGTCACTGCGAACTTGCTGTGGAAGAGACACGTGGTTTAGTGGGAACGTGGTGGAGCTGGGGTCCAGGCTCAGACACAGACAGCAGGCCCTTGGCTAGCGTGGGGCTGACCTGCCCGCCCAGTGCTGCAGGCCCCTCCAGGGTCACTGCAATGCCCCTGACGTGTCCCCAGCAGGGGGAGTGGGCCGGACCTCAGTCCCGGCTCTCCACCCCTTCTCCTGTCCCCCCGGGAACGCAGCCCCCACCCGTGCAGCTGACTCTTCCTAGCCCCTCCCCCTGGCCTGGCCGCCCCCAGGTGGGGCCCCAGGGCCTGCGTTCCCAGCACCTGGCCAGGTGCGGACGCCACAGGCCCAGACAGGCCCCCACGCAGGGGAGACACCCCCACCCTGAGTCTCTCAGTCCCAGGCACACCCCACTTGTCAAACCCAAACCCTAGGTACACCCCCCACCAGTCCTCCCCAGCGCAGGTGCACCTGCCCCAAGCACCCACCTCAGGCTGGCCCCTCCCCCACCCCAGATGCCCCCTCCCCCATCCCCAAGGGCCGCGCTGGGAGGCGCCGTGATGGATGGCCTGCATTAACCGGCCTGCGGACGTTCCTCGTCCAGATAAACCGGCCTCAAAGCGGCGCGGAGAGCGGGGCGCGGTGGGGAGACCCTCTTCAGCGGAGCGCGTGAGAGGCCTCTGTGTATAATAAAGGTGAAAGGGTGTCATCCAGACAGCTTTATGCCCTTCCAGCGCGGCCAGAAGCCCGTGGGGCTTTTAGCAAACAGGCTGAGGGAGCGCGAGGTACCAGGCTGGGAGGGCAGCGCGGTGGGGGGCGGGAGATGGGGGGGCGAGCAGGCCTGGGGGGGCGGGCAGGCTTGGGGGGACGGGCAGGCCTGAGGGGAGGGTGGCAGGTCTGGGGGGAGGGTAGCAGGCATGAGGGGAGGGTGGCAGGCCAGGGAGGTGTGGGCAGGCCTGGGGGGTGGCTCCGCACAGTGCTGCCGCAGGTCCGGCCTTTCAGGGAACTGTGGAGAGACCCCCCTCAACCATGGGGCCACAGCCGGACAGGCGGGGACCGGCTTTGGGAGCCGAGCCCTGGGGCCCCTCTCCCCCTTCCCTGGCAGAACTGCAGGTGAGGACTACAGCCAGTGCTTGGGAGATTGTCCTCTGGTGAAAATCAGGTGGTCCAGATGGCAGGAGCGTCCCCTCACAGAAGCTGTGACCTCAGGAACTCTCAACCCTGGAGTTTTAGGTTGGCGAAGCCCCTGCTGCCTGCTCAGGGCACGGGGATCAGAGAAGCCCCAGACACCAAGTTCTGCCCACGGTAGGTGCTCAGTAAACGTGCAGGGGCCGCCCCAGCTCTCCTTCTCCCTCCCTCCCCTGGTCTGCAGCCGACAGGGCCCCGCAGCGCCTGCTTACCTGGGAGCATATCAGGCCCAGAGTGGCCAGGGGCTCGCCTGAGTCACACAGCGGCGGGGGAGAAACAGACTGGAACCCAGGTCTTCTACCAGCGGGGCTGTGTGGCCGCGAACCAGGGCCGGTGGAGAGAGCCCGCTGCGCACTGCCCGCTGTGCCTGGACCGTCCTCTGCCCAGGCCCTGCCCGTCTCTGTGTCTTAGACTTTCCACCAGGAAATGCTCCTGGGCATCGCTCTGGGACCCCGATCTCTGGGACACCCCCAGCCTGCCCAACCCCCCAGCATGGGCCACATAACGTGCCACAGACTTCAGAAAGCTGCGGCAGGGGCCTGGCCATGCGGGGACCCACATCCTCGGCGGGTCCACTCCCTCTCAGGTACCAACAGTGCCCTCCCTGTTTATGGTATTATTTTGTGTATATATTATAATTACCGTTTCCATTTTATAGAGGGGTAAACTGAGACTCAAGAGGTGAATGGATTTGCCTGAGACAGCAAAGGAGCAGGGTTCGTATTCACACACGTGCATCTGGCGAGGAGGTCTGAAATGCGTCATGTCTTTCCACCTGCCCCTTGGCTGGCAGACCTCAGGTGCCTCCTAAAGAATGAAGAACCTCTCCCTGCTGAAGAGGAAACGTGGGAATGGTCTACGGCATTTGGTTAGTGGCACTGATTTGGGCTGTCCGCTGTCCCCCGCCGCAGTGCCCAGCATGCACAGCCCTGGGAGGAGCTCCCCGTTTTCTTGAAAGCCCACCATGAGGTCCGCCAGGCGGCCAGGACCCAACAGGAGCTGCACAATCGGAATTAGAGTCTCACTGTTCTGGAGACGTAGCGGGCTTGCCGTTCGCCGTGAAGACTGTTGCGTTCTGGCGCTGGCTTGCTGTCTGCCTTGGGGTACCTTGGCTTGACTTTCTTCCCTCCGTCACCTGGCAATGTCTGAATGCTGGCTTTCTCTTCCAGGGTTCTGCTGAGTGCTGGCTTCCTTCTGTGGCTCTCTCTCTCTTTGGTTTCCCATTTCTTTCTCTTTGTATATACTCCAGGAACCCAGATTAAGACTCAACCTCACTCATTCGGGCCACACCTTAATTTATAGAACATCTTCATCTCTGAGGACGAGCACTGCGTCCCCTCACCCTACCGCGTTGCCGCTGCTGCCCTGCCTGCACGGCTGCTTCTCGGGGACGAGGCCCCCAGTTTTGAGGCCAAGAGCATGGAGGGCCCCATCAGTTTCCAGCTGCCTGGGAAGTTCATGGGCATTCTCTTCTCCCACCGCGGGACTTGACCCAGCATGCGCAGAGCTCGGCTGAGCTGCAAACCTGCACCAGAACCGGCCAGGAGGGATGTTCGGGTGATTCCCTTTCATGGGCAGTGGTAAGGACACCCTGCTCAGAGCATGGAGTCAGCGCCTGCAGGGGTGATGTCAGCGCCCTCAGAGAGGTGACCTGTCCTGTCTTCAGTGATAGGAATCCTGGCCATCCTGCCGGGAATACTGGGGCCTGCAGGGCAGGATGAAAAGGGCGTGTGACAGCGTGTTGTGTTTGGTTTTGGTCCTGGAAAGCAACAGAAGCTCTCTGTCCTCTATCCAGTTACCATGGGAAGGAACTTTGACGAAGATTCTCAGAGTAGTTCTCTCTCTCCAGCTGACGGCAGAAAAGAGCGTTGAAACCCCAGCTGATCAGATGGTTGGTGGGTCTTCCAACCAGCCTGGATGAAGAAGCCAGAAAACTCTTCCAGAAAGGACACGCCGCCAAAGATCCTCCATCCCACAAGAAATCCCTCCGCTGCACCCCCAGCCCCAAGTCTCTCTGGAAAGCTAGTGCCAGGGCTGCTCGCTTAGCACAGTGAGCAGGGGTCTGCCACCTGCCAACCACGCTCCCCACAGCCGTCCAACCATCCTGGCGTGATCACAGCCCAGGTCCTTGGGCTGTTGTTAAATGAAGATGGCACTCAAAGGTCCTTGCGACTCTACTCTGTGCCTTCACCAGCTCTCTGTTCTCTTCCGGTTTCTCGGCAGTCTGCTGGCGCGCCTGAAATATATGTATCCTCTATTTGGGGCTGGAATCTCTTTTCAGGGTTTGTGATCAACAAATCTAAGTATCACTGATGGGTGAAAGGCCTGTTTTGCTCCATCATAGAATGGCTCAGCTTTTCAGCTGTCCTGATCAAATCCTCTCTCCTGTTAGCCATCTTGGGGAGCCACGGAACCTGGGATTACTGCCTCTGTAAACGCCTGAGTGTATAACCCAAGAACGTAGAGTAGCCCAGATAGTCTTCAACCTTCTATATTTTAATCACAGCTGAGGGGAAAAAGTTTTCCATTCTGTAGTTTTCCAACTCAAGTGGGAAGAGTAGGAGGAGGGATTTTAAAAATATTCTGCTATAAAGAAAAGAATATTTTGCAATAAATTTCTATCAAAAAGGGAAGACACAAGAAAAAAAGGTGACCAGACAGTGGGAGCTCCTATAACAAGTGCCGTGCGTCCTTCACACGGTATTTCTGTGCCTCGCTCTCTGACATGTGATACCCATGGAAGAGCACACCTTGGGAAGAAAGGAAAGGAAGACTTTGAATGTTTTATCATAGAATTGTTCTAGCAGTGGGTGGTCATTTTCTGAATTTTGCTTTTGAGGGATTAGCAAATGGTAAAAGAAGAACATCTTTGAGAGAACCTCACGGCGATGGGTCAGAGCCCCAGGAGCATACAGCAAGGTCAGGGACCCGTCTCTGCAGGGCGCTTAACCCAACCCAACCCACAGAACGCTGTGCAGGAGCCGCCAGGACGGGAAGGCGGCACGTGCGTTCTCTCGTTCTCCTGTAGCCTGAGCCCCGGGATAAACATCCACCCTCCCAGCCAGGGTCGGTGTGAGGCGCCCCACCCGAGGGTGTCCCAGTGCTGGCCCAGGCCAGCCTGGCCCCCGGGGATCGCTGGTCCTCAGGTGCCCACTGACAAGTCCACAGCTCAGCCCCCCGGGTGCCCCCGTCGCCACCCGGCTGAGGAGGATGTGGCTCTGGCCGCGTCCCAGCTCGGGGGCGCTCCTGCCCCCTCTCTCCCTTCGCCCCCAGAGTCTCTCTGCTTGTCCCCCTTGCGCCCAGGACACCCGCCCAATCTGCAAGGGGAGCTGGAGTTTCCCGGGAGATGGTGCTCGGAGGCAACGTGGAGGGACGATGCTGCAGAGTGGAGGTGAGGCTTCCTGACGCTGCTGTGCGCCCCGGACCACCCCTTCTGCACAGTTCAGCTCCCCCAGCCTGTCCGGTCCCTTGTGCTTAGCTGAGGCGGGGTGGCCAGCGGCCGGTCCAGGACCCACACGGCTGGCCTGTCTTGGGAAAGACTGTCCCTCCTGCCGAGCCCTGCGTGCGCGGAGACCCGGATGCGAGAGGGGCCACCACCGCTGGTCCTGCTTAGATGAGGGAGAGGACGGCCGAGGTGGGGCCTCCCCGGTTTGCAGAGCACAGGCTCCCACGCCCACCACCCCGCAGGGGCCTCAGGGGGAGGGTCCGGCCCGCAGGGCTGCCTCTGCGTCCTGGGACCCCTGAGGCCCTGCGTGGTGGCTGCATGGCCTTGTGACACCTGCAGGCAGAGCCCCGCACCCTCACCCGGAAGGCCTCTGACCACTGCAGGAGACGGAGCAAGACGCAAGGAGGCACTGCCTTGTTTATTTTAAACATTTTCTCTTTTGTGGAAAGTAAATCACCTGCTCCAAAATTCAAAATATACAAAAAAGTCTTCCTTCCCTCCCGGCCCGCGCCAGCCGCCCAGACCCCGCAGAGCAGCCCTGGAACCCGAGCTCTCGAGTTCTCTGCCCGCAGAAGCCCCGGACAGCCCTTCCCAGCGCCAGACCCGAGTGGTGGGTCTCAACCCGGAGGGTGTGTCTACACCCGTTCTGGGAGGGGCGCCGTCTACACCCGCTCCTGAGTGCCCCATGGGAGGGAGTGCCCACAGCTCACAGCAGTAACCGGCCTGAGGGCACGGCCACCCGCACCCCACCTTGGGCCCTCACCCGGACGCACCCCCACAGCTCCTTGCCTTGGGTCAGGGCCACTTCCAGGTAAGGCGCAGTGAGGACAGCGTGGCCGGGACCAGTCGCCTGGGCCCTTCAGGGCTGCCACGACAGACGCCATGCAAGGGGTTGGCTTCCATGACAAGATTTTTTTTTGACACTATATATACCTGGTTTTTTAAAAAAACATTTTTAATTGTGCAACATAACATAAATGCAGAAAAGTGACAAATTTCAAAGTACATGCCAGCAGCAGTTTTAGAGCAAACTTCGAAGTACGGCACAGGCCACAGGTACCGTCTCAGGTGCCTCCTTGCTGTTCTGATTGGCTCTAGGCTGACAAGGAGGCCCAGGTAGGCTCCTGGAGTCAGTCCTGTTAAACCCTGTCTTCCCCGGGGCAGCCCCTCCTTCTCCTTTGTCCTCCGGACAGGGACTGTTCTAACGTCTTCACGTTGAGAAGGGCTGTCGGCCTTATGGGTGGGGCTGGCGTTATGGGTGGGGCTGTGGCTCGGTGACACGCTGGGAGAGTCTGGGGCCTCTGGGGCTCACTTACCTGGCCTCGGACCCACCTGGAGGTTTCGGGTTCTGGGACATAAGCTCAGTGCGTGGAGCCTGTAGAGGCTCAGCTAGAGCCCTGGGAGTTCTTTAGGGTTTGCAGATGTGCTGTTTCTCGGGGCCTGGCAGCCAGGGCAGTTAGCAGGATGGAGCTGAAGCCGCTGTGAGAGCAGCCTCGTGACTCTGGAGTCTCCCAGCCACCAAAGCCTTATTAGTTACACTTCTTTTCCCCCTTTGGGTCAGGCAGGCATGGCTGACCCCATGGTGCCGGGCTAGGCTCATCCTGGGAGTTCCCACGCCGCCAGGGGACTCACCTGCAACAGGCAGGCAGAACCCCAGAGTGAGGCGCCATGAGGCCTGCTCCTGGGGAGACACGCCCACCGCAGGGCCACCGCTCTGTCCTCTCCAGTGTCCTGCAAACTGCGGGCAGCACCTCCAGACGGCCTCTTCAGGAACGGGCCACACACAGGCACATGGGGTGAGATTTGGATGTGCCTTTTGTGGGGGCCTGATTTCATCCTCAGTGTCGCCAAGGGGAGACCCAAGGTCCAGTCTGAGCAATTAGGCAGGTGAGGGCGGCAAGGAAAAGGGGGAGCCATGGACACAGGGGAGGGAGGCCCTGAAGACTGGACACGGGCGTCCACCCCTGCCATCACCCAGCTCAGGCCCCAGTCCAGCCTCTGCAGAGCAGACCAGGTGAACTTTCTATAAAGCTCAGTTCACCGGGCCACGACCACCTGCTAAGGAAACAAACCAAGCTAAACTAAACAACACTTCAGCGCCCATCGTGGCTTGTCTTTCCTATCTGAGCCTTCCCTCCCTCCTCTCCCCCCCATGTCCGCAGGCCCTTCACTGGCCACCCTGCCCACCTGCTCCCAGGCCTGCACCCGGACTCTCCCCAGGCAATGCTGCCGGACTCGGAGAGCACACTGCACGCCCCTGGGGAGCTCCTGTGCCCCCAAGCCCCACGGCCCGCAGCCACTCACCCCCGTCCTGCCAGCTCCCACCTGTTCCGGCCACACGGCAACCCCACTCCCTCCTCCTTCCCAGTACACATGCCCTTTGGTGATTCAGTAGCCATGAGGGTGGGGCGTGGATGGCAGACCAGGCAGCGTCCAGCCCTAACCGGCCCTGCAGCTGACACCTCATTTGTAAGTCCCTCTCGGCAAGTCCTGAGTCCAGGTGGGGCCAAACCTAACAGAACCGCAGGCTTCCTAAGTGGAGATGTGGGCCCCACAGCTGGAGGCGAGGGGGAGACTGCAGGAGGCCGGAGCTCTGGACCGTGGCAGGCACCCCACGGCCCTCCAGAGCAAGCCTGCCCTGCCGCACCTGACCCTGGGCAGTGGCCTCCACCAGCCCACGCCTCTGTCACCGCAGCCACCAGAGCACCCAGCCGGGAAAGGGACAGCAAGCTCCAGTTCCGGGGTGGACACCGACCTCCCACGCCCTGGCCTGCCCACCCCACAGGAACAGTCAGTGAGAGCACACGCCCCGTGTGTTTGCACTTACACATGGGAACAGGTGTGCAGCTCCCCAGCAGGTCACGTGCACCTTTCAGGAAAGAAGGGGACTTCCGCGAGGGTGGATTCTTGCTCCTGGGCCCTGCCATCTGCCCTTGACGGTCGCTTTCCGGCTTCCCGCAGCTCACACGGAGAAGGGCTGCCACCGGCTCTGCCCAGGCTCAGGCGCAGCAGCGGCCCCGCAACGGGAGGAAGGCGGGGCTGTCAGCCTCGGCGCTTCCACAGAGGGAGGCTAGTTCCTCCCACCTGGGAGCGCAGGGAGTCCGCGCAGGGGCGGATGGAGCGCCTAGGGCCAGCCTAGGGTTCGGACCCCACCGCAGCGACCTCTTTGCCCCTCCCGCGGGGGCCAGCCCAGCCCACGCTCCGTGCCCTCGCAGTCCGCCCCCATCCGCACCCCGACAGCCCCTCCGCGCCCCGCAGCCCGCGCCCCCACCCCCCCCCACCCCCACCCCCGCCTCCTTCGCGCCGCCACCGGCCGCAGCTCTGGATCAGGTTTCCATCCGCTGCTCATTAGGCAGATGTCAAACTCGATGGGGCAGTAGTAATTTGGACAATTACGGCCGTTATTATTGCTTCCTTTCCTTAAACTGGGAGCCCAAATTACTCACTTAAACACAACCACCGGTTGCGCCCACCCGCCGGCGGCGGCAGGGACACGCGGCGTGGGGTTAGGGTTTGCGCCCTACTGCCCTGGCCTTGCCCACCCCACCCTCCTCCAGCCGCGCGGATTGTGGTCACCGCCTTCCTTTCCCAGAGTGGGAAACGGAGGCACAGAGAGGCGAACTGACTTGCTCAGCGCCACACAGCGCGCCGGCAGGAGGGCCCCCTTCTCAGAACAACGCCACAGCGCACCCACCGCGTGGCCGGGCGTGGCTAGGCCGAGAGCGGTTCTGAGCGTCCTTTTCGGACTCTCCCCGGTCCGCGAAAACAGGCCCGGAAGGGCAGGGCAGCCGCCGGGTCACACAGGAGCAGGGCAGGGATGGCGGCGCCCAGGCAGGGTGGTCAGAGGAGCTGCGGGGGGCACACGGCCTGGCAGGGGTCGCAGGCCGGGGAGGGGCTGGCGTGAGATGACCCACTCGCAGCCTGGGGAAGGCGAGCCAGAGGCTGCTCAGAACCCGGTGCTGCAGGGGCCCCAGGACCTTGGACTCCAGGCCTGGGGGTGAGGCGCCTTCAGCTGCGTGGGGTCCCCTCAGCGTGGCCCCCAGGACGAGCTCTCCTGGCAGCCTGGAGGACGCCCCTCTCAGGGGTGGGAGGCTCAGAGAGGCCTCCTGGTCCCAGGCCAGGAACCACGTCCCCCACCCCCCTCAAAAAAGAACATGGTTGCTAATAATTACAGTTTCTAATGTTTGCTATTAATTACTTCATAAGCCTGTTTCTCCCTCACTTGCTGCCCACCAGTGCTCCAGCCCCAGGAAAGTCGGCCAAGCTGATGGGCAGCTCCGCTTTCTGTGCGCCAGCTCTGGCTTCGCAGACCCGTGAGGTGGGCAGGGTCTCAGCACCCCTAGGCTGGGGACCTCGGACACAGGCCCCCATCTCTCCTGCGACTCGGCTTCCCCCTCTGTAAACAGGGAATGGTGTGAGGTGCCTGCCTCAAAGGGCTGGTAGGAGGTGTAGGATAAGATAGTGTATCCACGCAGTCCTGCCCGCTTAGCCCCGGCGAATGCGGATTGGAACCGTTTGCAGGTGGCTGGGACTTGCTGCGGCTCCAAGGCTGCCTCGCACGGACTGGCCGCTGGCAGGTGCCGACCCACGTGCTGGCCCCCTTCGCGGCAGAGGCCCCACAGGTCGCAGAGCCTCTGCCCCAGGGGAGAGCCGCGTCCTGGGAGCAGAAGGGACGTTCTGGAGTTCACGTTGTGCCTACACGCCCCTGGGGACCGCCCGGCCGGAGGGCCCCACTCCATCACCTCCCTCTCACAGAGCTGCACCTCTGGGGGCCTGTCTTTGGGGGCCAGTGAGGGCTGGGTGTGTGATCTTGTCCCCCGAAAGGATGTGCCTGAGCCTTCGCCTGCACTCCCGAGGCTGCTGTGAGCTACGGGGTGGCCTGAGTCCCTGCGATGGGGGGGAGGGGGGGAGGGCTGTTAAGCCAAAGGAACTTGGCCACAGTCAGGCTGGAAACGGAAAGAGGTGGAAGCCACAGAAGGTCAGAGGTCAGCTCCTGTGGGACGGAGGACCCCCAAACCCAGTCCCAAACTGTGGGATGGTAAATCCCTGCTGTTGGGACCCACCTTCTGTGTGGTACTCGTCACAGCAGCCCTGGCAGACTAACATACCTTGCTCATAGGTGCTTCCCTGGAGCTATGCAGCACCTGTCCCCCAGCTCTGCTCCAGAGCACCTGGGGACGAAATGCCTAGAGCCTGTCGAAGGGGCCGTGTGGTGCCGACACAGTGTGGCCATATCACAGGGAGGGTAGCGGAGCCTCAGGACCTTCCCTGTGCAATGTGGGAACCTCTGCAGGAGGACGGACGCTCCCGGGGCCTCGGGGCCTGGCACAGGAGCTGCTGTCACGTCTGGTGTCCAGCTGTCCTAGCTCCATGGCACAGAGGGCAGAGGGCTGGGGGCGGCTCTTCCTGGGATCCACAGAACAGGCTTGGTCGGCCGGGCCTATCTGCTCCCTCGGGCAAGGGGGCTCTCCTGACCTCCCTGAGCCTTGCTTTCTCTCTGAATCTTAAAGCCGCTGCAGAGTGGGAGTGATGAGGTGTGGGCACTGCTGCCCTGAGTGCTGTGCCTCCAGGCATCCAGAAGGGGCAGCTATGGGCACCGCTGCGTCCCCAAATGCAAACATAGCACCCGGCAAGAGGCGGAGACACAGGGAAGCCTTGCTTGAAGGCTGGGACTTTTTTTCTTTTTTCTTTTTTTGGCATAGGCAGGTACTGGGGATCGAACCCGCGTCTCCGGCAGGAAGGTGAGCACTCTGCCACTGAGCCACCGTGGCCCGCCCTGACTGTTTTCACTGTGTGCAGAACAAAATGGAAATGGACATCTCATCTGCCCCTGCCTGACCCCCGGGACCCCCAGTGAATCCTGCGAGGGGCCCTGAGGCTCACAGCCACCCTACAGCCCCATGCTCTGTCCATGGCCACACCCCCAGCCTGGACACCACGGGCCCCATCACCTGCCCTGGAGCTGGGGTCTCAGCTTGTACTTCTCCCCTGCCCCCTGCACGGATATCCCCTCCCATGCTGCCCCGCACACCGCCCTTTATCTGTGGACAACAGCAGGCCATGGTGGGGGGAAAAGCCGGGGCCACCTCGCCTGACTGAGCAGGCCACGAGGCCACTGGAGCAGACTGCAGGGACACGGGGCCACTGGAGCAGACTGTAGGGACACGGGGCCACTGGAGCAGACCGCAGGGACACGGGGCCGCTGGAGCAGACTGTAGGGACACGGGGCTGCTGGAGCAGACTGCAGGGACACGGGGACGCTGGAGCAGACTGCAGGGACATGGGGATGCTGGAGACTAGAGCTGCGGGAACACTGGAGCAGGCTGCAGGCATGCCGGGACCCTGGAGCAGGCCGTGGGGATGCTAGAGCTGTGGGGATCTGGAGCAGGCCGTGGGGACTCTCGTCTAAGCTGCCTAGAGAGCCAGCTGTGGCCCTGCACCTGTCAGTTCAAGGTTAACTGTGAATTTCCCACTGAGCCCCCGTCCGGCCCTAATCCGTCAAGGCTGCCGGGCTGCCCACTGCACCCCAGGCCAGATGCACTCCCACCCCCCTTCCCCGGTGCCGGAACTGGGCCTTGGGCGGTGGTGGGGACAGCGACGGGTATGAAGCCCTTCCTGCGCACGGAACACTTTGGCTGCGTGAGTGCCGTGGCCCTGGTGCCCCCATTTGCAGGTGTGGGGATCAGGTCAGAGTGGACTGCTCTCCCAGGTCCATGGTGAGGAGCGGCACAGCCTGGAACCAGCCTGGGCAGCTTCCAACTCGGAAGAGGTGTCAGCGGGGCGAGGCTGTGGCTTGTCCTCAGCCACCAGCCTCCATGCAGCCCCCGTCCAGCTGGCTCAGGGCGAGCCTGGCTCCCAAAGGGCAGGCAGTGGTAGCACCAGCGTCCTACACTGTGGGGCTCCCCTGACTGGGGGAAACCCTCCTGCAGGCCCCAGCCTCCGGCCCCGGGGAGTAGACCTGCAAACACAGCACTTGGACGCTGAGATGTGCGAAGGGCTAATGGGACCAGAAGAGGCCCCACACCCTACTGCGGGGGTGCAGTCAGGGAAGTCCTCTGGAGGAGGTGACTCTGCCGAGAATAAAACCATCTGCCCTCGCCAAGACCTTGAGCCAGAGGGTCTCACGCAAGCTCTGCAATATGCCCAATTCACAGGGCAAGACCCAACCCTGCCACCCCCAAAACGACGCCTTCCAGCATCAAGATCCAGTGACCACCCACTGGGGGCCTCTGGAGGCGAGAAGGGCAGCCCTGAGATTTGTCTCCCTCTGTGCAGCAGGCAAGGAATCTTAGCCCTACCTGTCGAGATCTATGGATCTCAGGAGGACCAGGTGTGGTCCACAAGACAAGTCTACTGAGTCAGGTAAATGAGTTAAGCCTGGCATTTGGGCTATCAGGATTCCAATGTCAACTTTTAAATTAAGGCATTGGTTCTCAGTGGAAAATGTCTCTCCATTAATGAAATTGGCTACAGGATGGTCGTGCAGGTTGAACAGCAGATGTCGTGGTACTCTAAACTCCGTAGTGAGATCCCACTGTCACCCCAGTACTGGTGGGGACTAATGAAGGACTGAGGAACTGACGGACACTCCCATCACCATGATGGACAGATAAGAATTGGTTGACACTGCAGTCCTTCCAAAGTGAAAATGACAAGTGGATTGCCCAGCAGCAGTGAAGCCTTGGCTCGGCCAGCACACACTGCTTGGTGTAGACACTGGCAGGCAATTTGATGTATCAGTAGCAGTGGCAGCAGCAAAGCCCCAGACCCTCTGAGATACAGCTCCACAGCTGCGGCTTGAGCAGGTGGCCCTCATGCCCACAGCAGCAGCAGCACCGATGCCCAGAGGCTCCCTGCCCTCCACCCAGTGGCATAAGGAGACTCAGGCCCAGTGGCTGCTGCAGCGCAGTCCCTTGCTGTTGGTTCCCCTGCAGCACCAGAGGAGCAAAGCATACCAGGATATCACGGCAAGGGCCCGGAAGACTAAACTGTCATTGCAGCTGAAGCCCACAAAAGTAGGCAAGAGCCTATAAACCAAAGTGAACAGGCAAACTACCTGTTAACTAGGGGATTTAGATGGGTCGTGAGTCTCCTAACATAATAACCGTAATGTCCAGGGTTCGATAGAAAGTCACCCACCATGCCAAGAGCCAAGGACACACCGATGTGAATAAAAACAGAAACAGCTAGAAACAAGACGAATTAGAAGTCGGAATAATCTGAAATGAAGATTAAAGCACCTGCCATAAAAATGCTTCAATAATCAACTACAAACACCCTTGAAACAAGTGAAAGATAGAAAACCTCAGTAAAGAAACAGACATGATAAAAAATAGTACTAAAGGAAAATCATTGAACTGAAAAATAAAATAACTGAAGTAAAAACTTGCTAAGTGGACTCAGTAGGTAAGTGGGGATGACGGGAGATAGTCTCAGTGGACTAGAGGGTAGATTGATAGTATTTATTCAACTGAACAATAAAAAATAATAGACTAAAGAAATATGAACATAATAATACAAGTTCTAGCATTTATAACATTGTAGGGGAGGAACAAGAACGCGACAGAAAAAGTATTCAAAACAATAACAGTGGAAAACTTCCCAAATTTAGTGAAAAACAAACCTGCAGATTTAAGAGGCTGAATTAATCCCAAATAGTTATGTCCAAAGAAATTCACACCAATAACATCATAATTAAACTCTTGAAAAATGAAAGACAAAAAAAAAAACATTTAAAATAGCCAGAGAAGTAATGCATCACCCACTCAAATGACAGCAGATTTTTCACCTGAGACTATGAAAACCAGAAGGAAGTTGCACAACATTGTTCAGAGACTGAAACAAAAGAACCGTTAACTCAAATCCTGTATCTGGCAAAACTATCCTCCAGAAATTAAGGGAACACGAATCGCACTCTCACACCAAGGAGCACCAAGAGAATTTGTTCCTAGAAGACACACTGTTAAAGAACAGCTAAAGAAGACACTCCAACAGAAAGAAAATGCTGACAAAAGAAGTCTGGGCTCCTCCAGAAAGGAAAAGCCCAACACCTGAGCAGGTGAAACCAGAAATGAACATAATAGACAATTCTTCATCTCATGAGTTTCTTGATCATATTTTATTGTTGAAGCAAAAGCTTAACATCATCTGATATTAAGCTCAATTTATGTAAAGGAAATAATTATATTTTTAAAGTAGTGAGTATTAATTCATCTAAATGGAAATGAGATTTCTGACATCATTGAAAATAGTAAAAACCTATATTTTACTGTGAGGGTACATCAGTATATGATAATATCTAAAGCAATTACTAAGAAAACTATGCAGAATTCCAAACACAAACTACCTGCAAGAAACTCACTTCAAACCCAATGATGTAGCTAAGTTGAAAATAAAAGGATGAAAAATATATCATACAAATATTAATTTTAAAAACAGGAGTGGTTTTATAATACCAGATAAACTAGAATTCAGAGCCACAAATAATTCCTAGGGACAAAGAGGGGCATCACGTCATGATAAATAGGGTCAATCCAAGAAGATGTAACAATCCTAAATGTTTATGGACTAAACAACAGAGCTTCAAAGCATATTAAAAGTAGAAACTTCTGCTGGGTGAAAGATGCTGTTAAGTGGGTGAAAAGGAGAAGTCATGGGTTGAGAGAAAATATTTGCAAAACACATACCTGATAAAGGACTGGTATCCACAATACACAATGAAATATCAAAACTCAGCAGTAAGGAAAAAAACAACCCAATTCTAACATGGGCAAAAGAGCTGAACAGACAGACACCTTCACCAAGGAAGACACACAGCTGGCAAAATAAACTTATGAAAATAACTCAACGTTGTATGTCATTAGGGAATTGCAAATTCAAACCACAAAGAGCTGTCACTGCACACCTATTAGAATGGCTCAAATCCAAAACCACGACAACACCAAATGTTGGCAGGAATGTGGAGCAGCAGGAGCTCCCATTCTTTGCTGGTAGGAGTGCAAAATGCACAGCCACCTTGGAAAGCAGTTTGGTGGTTTCTCACAAAGCCAGACATAATCTTATCATATGATCTGACCCGGCAATAGCAGTTCTAGACATTTACCCCAATGAGTTGAAAGCTAACGTCTACACAAACACCTGTGCATAAACATTTAGAGCAGCTCTATTCATAACTGCGGTGTGATTTGAATGGTATGTACACTAGAAAAGCATGTTCTTAAAGAGTCCCTTATAAGTGGAATGAAGACAGAGAGAGAGAAACCATGGAAGCAAGAAGCTGAGAGCAAGGAGACCTGGAAGAGAAAGGAGAGACCACCAGACGCGTCCTTGGGCCCTGCCGTGTGGCAGAGTTGCTGAGGATGTGGCAGCCCATTTTTGGGAAGAAAGCTTCACCTTGGTGATGCCTTGATTTGGATTTTGTCTCAGCCCCAAACTGTCAGCCGATAAATTCTTATTTTATTTTAAGAGAACCCATTTCACAGATTTTGCTGGAGCAGCCTAGGAAACGAACACAATAGCCCAAACCTGGAAGCAGCCAAGCTGTCCCTTGACAGGTGGGAAGGTAAATGAGCTGTGGCACATCCATGCAATGGAGTATTCCTCAAGCATAAACAGAAACGAGCTAGCAAGCCAGAAAGAGACATGGAGGAAACTGAAATGCATATTTCCAAGTGAGAGAAGCCAGTCTGAAAAGACTGCATCCTGCACGATTCCAAGTAGGGGACATTCCGGAAAAGGCAAAACTATAGGGCGATGAAAGTGTTTTTTAGAGCATCTAAAATTTTTAGGGCCGAAGTGGGCCCTGGGGAAGATCTTAACCCCGCCCCCACCCTGGCAAGGCGGCCCATCCTCTCCTCACCCCCTCTCCACACTTTTGCTGGGTTCTGACTACCAAGCAGGGGCTCAGCAGGCCACAGGAGCCGAGGCCCCTGCCCAGCACCCCCAGCCCGTCCCAGTGGACAGCACCTTATCCTCAGCTGCTTGCAGAGCCGGCTGCAAGCAAGTCCTTTCTCGTCTCTTCCCAGGGAGCAAAGGGGGAAAAGGAAACCTCAACTTACTCTTTCTCTCTTTCTTTTGGACCGGACTGGAACGGCATGTGACTAGCTCTCAGCAGTGAGGGGTCTGGACGCCTGCTAGGCGAGGTCCAAGGCAGCGGGTGAAGGCCGGGTGGGCGCGCGGCCCAGGAGGGCTCTGGAGGGAGGCCGGGCCATGTGAACTCACGCTGGGTCCCACACCCCTGAGAACCCCGCAGGCTGGACACTCAGCTGACCCCTGCACTCTGGGCTTCACCTCAGGCTGCCATTAATCTTGACCTCGGGGCCAAACTCAGAGGAGGAACTTAGCGCTGAGCCTGAAGTCTCAGCCCCTAGCGGGCACTCACGGCTGTGGGCAGGTCACTTTCCTCACCCCCTCTGCCGCCGCCCTGCGCGTGTCACCCCGATGCCAGGAAACCCAGCCGCGGCCTGGGCCTGGGCTGGACAGGGCAGCGGAAGCCCCGGGAAGCAGGACGCTGGCCCTGCAAGGTTGCGTCAGGGGCCGGCCCTTTCCGGACAGGACTGACTTAGTTTGCCAGGGCTGCTGTCACAGACGCCACAGACCAGTTTTGGCTTGACAACCAGAATTTACCAGCTCACGGCCAGAGGCTGATCAGTCCCAGATGGAGACGCCGGCTGGCCCTGCCGTCCCCAGCCGATGGTGCTGCAGCACTGGCCGCCGGCAATGCTGGGGCCCCTCGGCTGGCATCTCTGCCTCCCGCCACATGTCCCTGTCCTCTCCTCTCTGGCTCCTGTGACCCCCAGGTCCTCTTTCTGAGGTCTCGAGGGATATGGATTTAGATCCAGCCCGAATCAGTTGGCTGCACCTTACCAAGCAGCGTCTTCGAAAGGTCCGGTTTATGATGGTTCTCGCCCAGACGGACACGGGTGAGGCTGGAGAGCATGTGTCTGTTGGTGTCTGTAATTCAGCCCTGTCCTCGCTCAGGCAGAGATGACGATACCCCGTCCACGGCTGCCCCAGGGAGCTCTGCAGGGCCCGGACCTTCTCTCTGACAGGCAAGGATGGGCGCCCCAGCCTGGCTCTGCCCCCCGCTGAAGCTGGGGTCCTGTGTGGGGAGCGGCAGGTTCCTGGCCTGAGTGAGGACCCAGCTTGTCTCCCGGGCTCAGTCCCACACCCCACTGCACCCCAGCTCAGCGGGTCTCATCCCAGGCTGGGGATTTAAGACATCCAGCCTCGGGGTGTTAGAAGTGGGAAACGGGGCCACACAAGTAACAGCACTGACAAATGGCACACCGACAGGGCTGAGTGGTGGAGGTGGATGGAGACGTACGTGCCGAGGAGACGCCAGCGTAGCGGACCAAGGAGCTGGGTAGGAACGTCTCCGGTGCCAGGACAGCACTCTGGAAACAGCTGGGGCTGGTCCAGTAGAGGCAAAGGTGGCCCACCCACTGCCCGCCCGTTCCATCCTGAGCGGTCATTACTCCAGGCAAAGGGAAACAGCCCGCCCCCATCTCCGGGAGAAGGGATAAAGAGCTCGTCCAGTGGGCCCCTGCCCCTGAGTGGAAGGAGCATGCGGAGCTCCTACAGCAAACCTGGTGCACCCCCAGAATACCACGGAAGGCAGAGATGGGGTGACGGATGGATGAGTGCGCTGTGTGACGTCATGTGGAGCTCGCAGCTCCGCACCTCCGGGGGGATGCTGTGGAGGGAAGCACAGGTGACACCCCACAGTTTGGGACAGCAGCTGCTGCCCGAGACGAGGCTGAAGGGGCCGTGAGAGCCACACGGACTTGGGCGGTGTGGGGGTGCTGTATTTCTCAAGCTGGGCCGAGGGCCTGTTGATGCTCACACTATCTCTGGAGTTTGTACCTTAGAGCATATATGCTCTAAGTTATAAGTATATGTTAAAACTATACGCATGTGCATAGGTTATTTTGCATGTGTGAAACTCTTTATCACTTAAAAAATTAACAACCCAAGTTATTTAAACTGGCTTTGAAGGAGAGCTCTGTAGGAAAGAGGGTCTTCTTTTTCCTCAACGAGACAGTCTGTACGTGTGTGGATGGTGCTGGGAAGATGCTAGGAAGGCTGTGGGTTTGTCTAGGAAGCTCCAAACCCCACAGCGGCAGTCTTCCTAGCCGAGGGCAGGGCCTCAGCAGGCTGCTGGACGCACGGACGTGGGGCTGACCACGTGTGCGTGGCCGCGCTGAGGGTGCTGACTCCTCACATCTCTCTGAAATTGGGGAGTGAGTTGGAAAGTGCCGCTCAAAGTCCTGGTGAGGTCTGAGGGGCACCTGCGGAGGAGGTGCCTGCTGGAGGGCAGGGGCAGCCACAGAGCCTCCACCCAGGCGTCAGGAGACATGCCGCAGCAGCAATTTCCAGGATGTGAGGTGCACATCCTCTGCGGGGTGCAGGACGCTTTGGAGTGGTCCTGGCCGTGGTGTGGAAAACTTGTGCTGAGAGCGCTTCAGTCCCGTTACTATGGTTTTGACCGCACCAGGTGACTGCTCAGGCTGGTGACCGCGTCTCGAATGCCTTCTAGGACGTGCCGGGTCTTTGTAGCACAAAGAGCGGTCTCTATGTGCTCACCTGGCCACTGCGAGGGACTGGAATTCAGCATCAGCTCTGTGTTTCCACTGGGCTTATGTTGATGGTCAGTGCTGGAAAAAGAAATTTATTTTTCTGAAAGTGACTTAGCTTCCTTTACATAAATGTTTAGATACACACGTGCGCGCACACACACGCACTCTCACACACGTGATTCCACTTACATGATGTTCGAGAGCAGGCAACCCTTACCTGTGAGGGTAACTGCAGACCACTGCTTACCTCTGGGGGTGCGGGGTATGGACTGGGAAGAGCCCCTCAGTCCTGAGGGGCTCTTCCCAGGGTGCTGGAAATATCCTGTGACTCGGTTGTGTGGATGTGCACATAAGTAAAAATTCATTGAGATGTGTACTCCATTTTATGTCTCAATTTTTTAAATGCTAAATTATTTTCACATCACATCTGTTGCTTTAAAAAAGCAACAGACAATTAAGTCATCATCTCACAAATTGAGCTCAGTGCCTCAAACTATTGAAATAATTTTGAATCTGACTCTTTCATCACTGGTATTAGTGATGTGTCATTGAAATTGAATAGGATTGAACCAAGAACCTTACTTCCTGGAACACAAATTCTTTGGGTTGGGTTGTTTCATTTGCCAAAGTCTTCCTAACTTCATACTGTGCATACGAGTACATTTATTCATCTTATCAAAAAATAATCACAAGGGTAGTTCAGTGGTAGACTTCTCACCTGCCGTGCAGGAGTCCTGGCTTCGATTCCCAGCCCGTGCACTAGTCCCCTTCCCCCCCCCCCCAAAATAAGCAAAAAAACAAATAAAAAACCAACCAAATGAAAAAAATCAACAAATGGTGCTACAGTAATGGATATTCACATGGAAAAAGAATGAAATGTGACCCCCACCGTATAGCTTACAAAAAAAAGGTAATCATGAAAAGTGCTGTCAAATAATTCACCAAAGCGTAGACTAGATTTCACTGATCTTCTGAATAAGACTGTTTTGCTCATATTGTTCAAATCCTTTATATCTATCCATCTATATGTATATATATATCTATCGATATATAGATAGATAGATAGATGCTTGTTCTATCAGTTACCATGAGAGACGTTTTAAATTTCCTACTAGGAGTGTAGATGATTTAAGATTCCTTAATTTTTTCTTTTGACTGTATATATTTTGAAGCTCTATTATAAGGTGTATGTGAATTCGAAACAATTTAATTGATTCATATCATATGAAATGTCCTTCTTTATCCCTATTTATATTTGTTGCCTTAAAGTTCTTTTTGCCTCGTATTAACTGGTACATGATGCATTTTTACATTCTTTTGCATTTAACCTTTCTGTAGCCTTATATTCAAATGTATCTTTTGTAAGCAAACCATAGCTGTTTTAATTTTTTTTAATTCAGTCTGCTGATCTTTATCTTTTAATTAGGGATTTCTAGTCCATTTGTATTTGATATAATTACTGATATAGTTAGGTTTTTTTTAAAAAGTTTTTTGTTGTTAAATATAACATATATACAAAGAACGGAAAAAATAAGCAACGATTTTCAGGGTACAGTTCAACAAGTAGGAACAGAACAGATTTCAGAGTTTGGTATGGGTTACCATTCCACTAGTGGGAGATTTTTCCTTCTAGCTGCTCCAAAACACTGGAGACTCGAAGAATTTTTTTTTCTTTTTTGTGAAAAATAACATATATACAAAAAAGCAATAAATGTGAAAACACATCACAATAATTAGATGTAGAACAAATGTCAGAATTTGGTATGGGTTACAATTCCACCATTTTAGGTTTTAACTTCTAGCTGCTCTAAGAAAATGGAGACTAAAAGAAATATCAATATAATGATTCAGCAATCATACTCCTTTGTTAAACCCTACCTTCTCTCCACCATCACTTTAGATCTTTTCCAACTCCTTAGGGGTATTTAGCTATGCCCATTCTAACTATTTCATGTTGAAAGGGGCTGTAGATAATGTGGGAGTGGAAGAGGGAACTAGTTGATGTTCTGTAAAGGCTGGCCCCTCCGCATTTCAGGACTTACCTGGTCCAGGGACCCATCTGGAATTTGTAAGTTTTGGGGAAGTTACCCTAGTGCATGGAGCCTTTGTAGAATCCTATATAACACCCTCGGTGTTCTTTAGGATTGACAAGCATGGTTTTGGTTGGGGGTTGGCAAGCTAGGACAAGTAGCAATGTCTAACTGAAGCTTGCTTAAGAGTGACCTCCAGAGTAGCCTCTCAACTCCATTTGAACTTTCCCAGCCACTGATACCTTATTTGTTACACTTCTTTTCCCCCTTTTGGTCAGGATAGAATTGTTGATCCCATGGTGCCAGGTCTGGATTCATCCCTGGAAGTCATCTCTCACATCACCAGGGAGACTTTCACCCCTGGATGTCATGTCCCATGTAGGAGGGAGGGCAATGATTTCACTTGCAGAGTTGGGCTTAGAGAGACTGAGGTCACGTCTGAGCAACAAAAAATGTCCTCCAGAAGTAACTCTTAGGCATGCCTGTAGGTAGACTCAGCTTCTCCATTACACACGTAAGCGTCACAAGAGTAAGCCTCAGGATCAAGGGTTTGACCTATTGATTTCGGTGCCCCTAATGTTTGACACAGTATCGGATTTCCAGTATAGTTAGGTTTAAATCTACTATTTGCCATTGCTTTTTATTTGTTCCACCTGTTTTATGTTCATATTTTTCTCTCTTTTATTGCTTTATTCTGGATTTTATTATCCAGTTTTCTATTCTGTTAGCTCCCAAATTATACGATTCCTTCTTTTGCTATTATTTTGGTGGTAATCATAGAGATTACAACACACACCTGTTTTATTAAAATATAATTTAAATTTTTAGTTTTACCAATTGCTGGACAGTACAAGGATCTTAGAACCTATTTTTTCATTTCTATGTTTTGTTCTATTATTGCCATGATTTAAATTATATATGTATATATTAATTAAATTTTTATTGTGCAGACATGATAGATTCACATGAAGTTGTAAGAAATAATACAGAAAAAAATATTGATTGATTGATTGATGATTTATAGTCAGTTTTGAAATTAGGAAGTCTGAGTCCCCCAGCATTGGTCCCCTTTTTCAGTATACTGTTTTGGCCATTAGGTCCCCTTGCAATTCCACAGGAATGAATTCCAACTGAATTCTATATGGCCTTATTTTTACAAAAAGGCCATTGAAATTTTGATATGGATTAAATAGAATCTGTAGATCACTTTAGATGGTATTACAATTTCAATGATATTAAGTCTTCCAACTCTTGAGAGTTCTATCATAAATGGGTGTTGATTTTCATCACATGATTTTTAAAAATTTTATTAAAGTGAGCATAAGGTTTTCATCTTTATTCTGTTAACATGGTGAGTTATGTTGATTGATTTTCAAATGTTCTATCCACCTTGCATTCCAGGGACAGACCCCTTGGTCAGAATATACAGCTTAAGTTTATTTCTGGATTTGTTTTGCCGAGATTTTTTTTTTTGCATTTCTGTTCATGAAGAGTATCGTGCTGTAGGTTTCCTCTTTTCTAATAAATTTGTCTGATTTAGGTATCAGGGAAATGTGGCCCTTATAAAATGAGTTGGGAAGTATTTTCTCTCCCTCTATTTTCTTAAAGCGTTGGCATAGATTGATGTCATTTCTGCCTTAAATTTTGTAGAATTAATCTGATAACTCACACTTCTTGTTGCTTTGCTGTTGTTAACAGAAAGACTTTACATTTTGAACACAATTTACTTAATAGATGTAGAAATATTCAACTAATCTAGCCTTACTTTAGTGAGCTCTGAAGAATTTCACGATTTTTTTTCCATTTCATTTAAGTTGATAAATATATTGGCACACTCACGTCTCATCTTTTTATTGTCTCTACAATCTACAACGATGTTTCCTCTTTTATTCCTGACATAAGTAATTTATATCTACTCTATTTTTTTTCTCATCAGCCTTGCTAGAGCTTTAGAAATATTGTTAATCTTTTCAAAGGACAAGTTTTTTTTTTTTAAGGAACCCCCTCATTTTATTTAAAGAATAAGTTACAAATTAAGGTGCTCCTGTATTGAGTACATAGAATTCCTCACATCTTTTTTCCCTCGATTGCTTACTGAAGTGGTAGATGAGGGCTTTCCACTTCCATTACTGATTTCCAACTTCATTCCCTTATGATCCGAGAAAGTGTTGTGTATGATTTCAATCTTTTAAAATTTGTTGAGACTTTCTTTGTGACCCAGCATATGGTCTATCTTTGAGAATGATCCATGAGCACTTGAGAAAAAGGTGTATCCTGCTGTTGTGAGGTGTAATCTCCTATAAATGTCTGTTAAGTCTAGCTCATTTATCGTAATATTCAAATTCTCTGTTTCTTTATTGATCCTCTGTGTAGATGTTCTGTCCATTGATGAGAGTGGGGAATTGAAGTCTCCAACTATTATAGTAGATGTGTCCATTTCTTTTTTCAGTATTTGCAGTGTATGCCTCACGTATTTTGGGGCATTCTGGTTCAGTGCATAAATATTTATGATTGTTATGTCTTCTTGTTGATTTGTTCCTTTTATTAGTAGATAGTATACTTCTTTGTCTCTTTTAACTGTTTTACATTTGAAGTCTAATTTGTCGGATATTAGTATAGCTACTCCTGCTCTTTTCTGGTTATTTGCATGAAATATCTTTTCCCAACCTTTCACTTTCAACCTATGTTTATCTTTGGGTCTAAGATGTGTTTCCTGTAGACAGCATATAGAAGGATCCTGTTTTTTAATCCATTCTGCCAGTCTATGTCTTTTGATTGGGGAGTTCAGTCCATTAACATTTAGTGTTATTACTGTTTGGGTAGTACTTTCCTCTACCATTTTGCCTTTTGTATTATATATATCATATCTAATTTTCCTTCTTTCTACACTCTTCTCCATACCTCTCTCTTCTGTCTTTTCATATCTGTCTCTAGTGCTCCCTTTAGTATTTCTTACAGAGCTGGTCTCTTGATCACAAATTCTCTCAGTGACTTTTTGTCTGAGAATGTTTTAATTTCTCCCTCATTTTTGAAGGACAATTTTGCTAGATATAGAATTCTTGGTTGGCAGTTTTTCTCTTTTAGTAATTTAAATATATCATCCCACTGTCTTCTTGCCTCCATGGTTTCTGCTGAGAAATCTACACATAGTCTTATTGGGTTTCCCTTGTATGTGATGGATTGCTTTTCTCTTGCTGCTTTCAAGATCCTCTCTTTCTCTTTGACCTCTGACATTCTGACTAGTAAGTGTCTTGGAGAACATCTATTTGGATCTATTCTCTTTGGGGTGCACTGCACTTCTTGGATCTGTAATTTTAGGTCTTTCATAAGAGTTGGGAAATTTTCAGTGATATTTTCTTCCATTAGTTTTTCTCCTCCTTTTCCCTTCTCTTCTCCTTCTGGGAGAACATATATATTTGTGCGCTTCATATTATCATTCAATTCCCTGAGCCCCTGCTCATATTTTTCCATTCTTTTCCCTATAGTTTATGTTTCTTTTTGGATTTCAGATGTTCCATCCCCCAGTTCACTAATTCTAACCTCTGTCTCTTGAAATCTACCATTGTAGGTTTCCACTGTTTTTTTCATCTCTTCTACTGTATCTTTCATTCCCATAAGTTCTGTGATTTGTTTTTTCAGACTTTCCATTTCTTCTTTTTGTTCATTCCTTGCCTTCTTCATATCCTCCCTCAATTCGCTGATTTGGTTTTTGATGAGGTTTTCCATTTCTGTTCGTATATTCAGAATTAGTTGTTTCAGCTCCTGTATCTCATTTGAACTATTGGTTTGTTCCTTTGACTGGGCCATATCTTCAATTTTCCTGGTGTGATTTGTTATTTTTTGTTGGCCTCTGGACATTTAATTACCTTAATTAGTTTATTCTGGAGATTGCTTTCACTTATCTTACCTAAGGTTTTCTTGCTAGATGAGTTTGTTGTCTATCTGTTCTTTGACCTTCAGTTCAGCTTTTTCTGGGCCTCTAGCTTAAGTTTTGTTTAACAGAGGGTAATTTTTCAGTTCTTGTTTTCTTGTTTCTTGTCCTGCTTGTATGGTGCCTTTTCCCTCCCCACCCTTAGGAGGGTCTACATAGGTATTACAGACTCCAGCCGGGTTTTCCCGGACTAAACTGGCCTCCTTTCGGGGGGAAAGAGTCACCTTCATCAGTTTTCCCTGAGTGTGGGACCCAGCAGGTTGAGAGACTTTCCTGTGAAGTCTCTGGGCTCTGTTTTTCTTATCCTGCCCGGTATGTGGTGCTTGTCTGTCTGTGGGTCCCACCAGCATAAGATGATGTGGCTCCTTTAACTTTGGAAGGCTCTCCCTGTGTTCCAGAGACTCGCAGCCAGTCCAGCTCGTCCAGACTGGGGTACGCTGTGTGTCCGGTTACTATCGTGGCTCCGGGAGCTGTTCTGTACTGTTTCTGGTTATTTAGTAGTTGTTCTGGGGGACGAACTAAAACGCACACATTACTAAGCTGCCATCTTGGCCCCTCCTCTCCACAGTGTACTTCCATCCCCCCACCCATCCTCTATCCCATTTCCATTAATATCATCTCTACATACACCCATATATACACAAATTCTACAATATATTTATGTTGAAAGTCATTTATTGGTGGTGAGGGGGAGGGACGGGCAGGTGGAGCACAGGAGACATCTAAGTCAGTGAAACTTTCTGTATGATACTGCAGCGGTGGGCACACAACCACAGGCATCTGTCAAAACCCGCACAACTGTACAACGCCAAGAGTGACCCCGATGGCCTTAGTTAGCAACAAGGTCTCAGTGTTGGGTCATCAATTGTGATAAGTGAAGCAACGTACGTACTAATGCAGGGTGTTACTAACAGGAAAACTGTGGGGGGGGAGGAATGGGAACTCTGTGTACTTTCTGCTCAACTTTTTGTAAGCCTAAAACTGCCCTAAAGAATAAAGTCTAATAATTTTTAAAACAGACAATTGCCCTTTATATTTTTAAATGAAAAAAAGTGGGTTTTTTCTATAGCTACCATGTATTTGCAATTTCTAGCACTCTTTGTTATTTTGTGTAGATCCAAATTTCCTCCTGGTATAGTCCTCGTGTCTACAGAACTTCTCCCGGCATTTCATGAAGAACAAGCCACATGGCAGTAACTTCTCCCAGCTTCTGTTCATGTAAGAGTCTATTTCATTTTTGGAGAATCTTCATTTGTAAGGACGTTTTAGGTTGAGTTTTTTTCTTTCAGTATTTTACAGATGTTCCTCCATTATATATGTGTTTAATTGTCTTTATTCCTCTGTGCAAACAATGTGCTTCTTTCTCTTCGGATTTCCTCTTTATCACTGGTTCTCAGAGGTTTGATTAGGATGTGATGTCTCTGGGTGTGGTGGAAAGGTAGAGTCAGCAGGACCGAGTATTGGTGATGAATCAGACTGGGGAATCAAGGAAGAGAGAAGCCAAGGACAGCGCAGTCTGCCCGCTGGGAGTGGCTGCCACGGCGAGGTCAGTGGGTTGGGCTCCATGGGGCTAGCGAGGTCCTGGCAGCATCATCGTGCCCTGCAGGAGGGTTACCCCAGATGGCACACGAGCTGCCAGGCAGAGGGCAGCATCAGAAGGCGGAACTGTTGGTGCTGATTCAGTCCAACCCGTCAGCCCTGGGACAGGAGGTGTCCAGGGGGGGCTGAATTAGGCCCCCCAGCGCAGCCCTGGGCTCAGCTGCATCTCTGCGGGTGTGAGCCCGCTGCACATAAGCCCTCTTGGAGGTGCTATTTTCAGTTACGTCGTGGGCCAGCCGAGCAGGGGAGGCCCTATGAAGAGAAGAAACCACGAGCAACCCTAATCCTAACCCTAACCCAGGTAAGGTCACACGGGGAGGAAGTGGGGGCTAGGAACCAAGTCCGCGTGCCCTGTCACCAGAGCTCTTTGCCAGCTCCCTGCCCCACCCCCTTCCCCCACACCCTTAAGGAACTGAATCCCCACGTTTCCACCAAGCAGAAAACAGCGTTGGAAAAGGCTGTGTCCCCTATTCATCATCATGTCTTGCAAACTAAAAACAGTGTCCATGAGGTCATTTCCATGGGGCTTCAGGGTTGGCTGTGTAAATGTTTGCCTTTGGGGGCTCTTCTTGGCCGACCTCCTTGGGGTGCTGACGTTAAACACACTCCTCCAGGAAAAATGCAGTCGCTTTCAGGAAGCCCCCGGAGTCGGCGCTCAGAGGGTATCTGCTCAGGCTAATGTTTGACAACACAAAGCTCATTTTTCCTGGGACTTTTTCTCATTTAAGACAAGAAAGATCGCTCTCTGCTCGCCAGCACGCATACTCACCCATCATTAATACGCAGGCGTTTAAAAACATTTGTGATCAGAAGGGTCTGGGTTTTCTCATTTCTTTATAAAGTCAGGGAGGCTTGAGAGCGAGCGAGCAAGAGAGCACGCCACGGGCAGGGAGGCAGCAGACGATTTGCAGCTGATGATGACAAACACGCTGAGCTGCTCCTCACGCCTCCTGGCGAAGCTGATGCCCAGAAGTACCTGCCAAGCGTGTCTGCCGCAGGCCTGGGGTGTCCGGTCCCAGCTGTCTCCGGGTTGCAGCACCCTCCCCTAGAAAACGGGGCTGCTGTAAAGACAAAACGGGGCACTTGTTGAAAGTCTTTACTGCAGTGTCAGGCCCATAAACAGCACTTGAAAAAGTGACAAATTATGTTGATTCACCCAAAAGTCCTCGCAAGGCAGCTGGCACCCTGTTCCAGGCTCCGTGTGGGGAGGGACTGGCCCACGGTCTCACACTTGGATGTGACACAGCTGGGCCCAAACCAGTCAGGGCTTATATTCTGGGGACAAGATGCCCTCTCGGAGACGCTAAGGCGGGCTTCTTGATGGCAGGAGGTGGCTCCCACGTCCAACTCAGGACTTCTCTGTCATGGGTCTTGAGTGACCACCACTGCTTCTCAGGCCTCCTCTTCACTGTACGGCCACCGGGGCTGGTGTGAGGCTGAGAGGGGCCGAGCCTCTGAGATGTAGACAGCCATGTGAAGGTAAGCTAGTCAGAGAATCTAAAGCAAAGTAACCCTTTAAAAAGTGGGAGAGTATAAAATAGGGGAAGGAGGAAGAAGGAAAGGGGAAGGGAGGGGGGAAGGAAGGAGAAGCAGAGGGAAGGAGGAAGGGATGGAGGAAAGCAGCGCTGGGATCCACGGAAAGGGGCTCTGTCTGCATGCTGTGTCCGAGCACGACACCCACCACGATGCATGGCTCCAGGTTTAACGCTCACAACATATCTTCCAGTGGCAACGCAGGTTTCAGAGCAGCCCGTGACGCACGCCCTGCTCGGCCAGCCATGCACAACTGTATGCACAGAAGCCAGCAGGAGAGACGCTTGGCTGCAGCTTCCCCGGGGTGATGAGATTTCAGGGGCTAAACTCTATTCCGTGATGAGATCCTCAGCAATGAAGAAACAACCGTCCTTAGACCCAGGAAGCACCGGTACCATCTCTCTGGTTTGGATCCTCTGGGTTTCCAGACAGTCGGTCACCCTGTGCGTGGTCACTCCAGGCCAGGGAGCGGGTCCTGGGCAGAATGGCCTGGAACCAGGGAGCAGAGTGTGGGCAGAAGGCGAGAGATCAGCGGGCTGCGCCCTGGGTCAGAGAAAGAGTCCTCAAACTTAGGCCAGGGGCTGCATCATGGGCGACCCTGTGTGTTGGGAGCAGCGCTAGGTCCACGCTAAGAGTGAAAGGGTGCAGGGAGAGGCCGGGACAACCGGGAGGAACTACTTCGGGAATATCAAATCCTTCTATTTGATCATAAATCCCTTGGTTCATGATGAGATCACAGAGTCTTC
Source organism: Tamandua tetradactyla (assembly GCF_023851605.1). Lineage (NCBI taxonomy): Eukaryota > Metazoa > Chordata > Mammalia > Pilosa > Myrmecophagidae > Tamandua > Tamandua tetradactyla. Next base: position 1,290,746 of record NC_135328.1, read on the forward strand.
TTCGATGACGGGGTAGAGGGGCTTCCGGCTGGACCATAGAGGACGTGAGGCCTGTCCTCTCAGGCCTGGGCACTGTGGGAAGGAGGGAGACTGAGGAAGGCGTCTGGGTGAATTTCTCAGGAGCGCGGGAAGAAAGCGAGTCCCTGAAGTTCGGGAAGTAGGGGCATTTTCAGACATGCTTTAAAAATCCCCTTCTAATAGGCGGAATTCATATACATGCTTATGTGTAACATGTGCATGAGATGAAGGGAACGACCGAAACCTGCGCGCTGGGCTGCGCTGGGGAGGCAGAGCCCCGGGCCATCCCACCCGCCCGCCGCGCTGCGTCCTGTGTGGGCGCCGCCCTAACAGCCGGGGCTGCGGGCTGAGGGGGGTTGAGCGTTGGCAGTGAAATTGGGGTGAAATCGGGGGCACAGGTTGTGCTGGGCCTCGTGCCCGGAGCTGCTCAGCTGTGACCCTTTCCTCCCCACGCATGGCGGGCTGCGCAGCTGCAACCCCTTTCTCCCCACGCATGGCGGGCTGCGCAGCTGCAACCCCTTTCTCCCCACGCATGGTGGGCTGCGCAGCTGCAACCCCCTTCCTCCCCACGTGGGCTGCGCGGCTGCAACCCCTTCCTCCCCATGCATGGTGGGCTGCGCACCTGCGACCCCTTCCTCTCCACGTGGGCTGCGCGGCTGCAACCCCTTCCTCCCCACGCATGGGCTGCGCACCTGCGACCCCTTCCTCCCCATGCATGGCGGGCTGTGCACCTGCGACCCCTTCCTCCCCACGTGGGCTGCGCACTTGCAACCCCTTCCTCCCCACGTGGGCTGCGCGGCTGCAACCCCTTCCTCCCCACGCATGGTGGGCTGTTCACCTGCGACCCCTTCCTCCCCACGTGGGCTGCGCGGCTGCAACCCCTTCCTCCCCACGTGGGCTGCGCGGCTGCAACCCCTTCCTCCCCACGCATGGTGGGCTGCGCACCTGCGACCCCTTCCTCCCCACGCATGGCGGGCTGCGCACCTGCAACCCCTTCCTCCCCACGTGGGCTGCGCGGCTGCAACCCCTTCCTCCCCACGCATGGTGGGCTGCGCACCTGCGACCCCTTCCTCCCCACGTGGGCTGCGCGGCTGCAACCCCTTCCTCCCCACGTGGGCTGCGCGTCTGCAACCCTTTCCTCCCCACGCATGGAGGGCTGTGCACCTGCGACACCTTCCTCCCCACGCATGGCAGGCTGCGCAGCTGCAAACCCTTTCCTCCCCACGCGGGCTGCGCGGCTGCAACCCCTTCCTCCCCACGCCTGGTGGGCTGTGCAGCTGCAACCCCTTTCCTCCCCACGCGGGCTGTGCGGCTGCAACCCCTTCCTCCCCACGCCTGGTGGGCTGCGCAGCTGCAACCCCTTCCTCCCCACACATGGTGGGCTGCGCAGCTGTAACCCACTCACCCCTAGTGCACGCTGCCGTGCACCGCAGGAAGACAGCGTGTTCGCTCTCCCGCCGGCACACCTCCGATGGGTCTGCTTCTTTGCTCTAATGAAGACAGTTCCTGGAGCCTTCCAGAGCCCCTCTCCCGGCTATGGGTGGGGCCGCGCCCAGGGGTGGAGTCGCCCAGGCAGATGGTGGCTTTACTGGGGACCGCGGGTCTTCCAGGTGTCTGGGCCAGCTCCCATATCCCGGGTGGGGCAGGAGGCCCTGCGGCTGCCGTCTTCACCAGCCCTGGGCACCGCGCACTGTGGGTTCTATTTCTCATATTGAGTTGCCAGAATCTCGCTTACAAAAATACTCTGGATAAAAAGACAATTAAGCTATTTATAATTTTTTTTTTAAGAGGGAGTATGAAACTAGGAGAAAAATATTTTTTAAAAGCAGAGCAAGATGCCCCTCTCCCGCCCCCATCTCTGGAGCAGCGAGTGTCTAGACGGGGCAGTTTGGAGAGGTCCTATCAGCAGAGCCAGGCCAAGCCTCTGCGATGAGAAAACAAAATTCTGTTTTCATGTTTGTGTGTTCTTCCCATAAAATCCCATGACTGGGGGGCCAATGGTGGCTCAGTTCTCACCTGCCATGCCGGAGACCGGGGCTCCATTCCTAGAGCCTGCCCATGCCCAAAAAACAAAAAACCCATGACCACAGCTCCCTCTGGAACCACAGTTTCCCTCTTCGCGACTCCTACGGCCTCCCGGCCAGGACTCTGAGCGGCGGGAGTCTCGGAGCCTGGCTCGGATCACCTGTGAATCACAGCCATGAGTTGGCCTAGCTGTGCCCACAGCCCTGTCTTGCCAAGGGGTAAGCTGAGTCTCAGGAGATGACACCACCCCCCAAGCTTGCCTTCTGTGGGCTTCAGCCAGACAGGTTGATGGAGGGCTTTGGGGTGCCAGGCTGGGGTGACGGGGCAGGGGGTTCTGCCACCATCGTCTCCTGGAAGTTCTCAGACCTCAAGGAGGTTGGCCCAGCAGTGCCATTCAATCCTGCCACATCAGGTCAGAGGGCAGCCAGTGCCGCTGAGTGAGGGTGAGTCTCTGGCATGGCCCTAATAAGCCTGGTTGGAATTGTCTGGTTGGCTGCCCATGGGGCCGTTCTGTGTCCACTGATGTCCATCTGTGCAGTAGGTGACCCGGTGTGTCTGCAGGGGTGCGGTGACCACGGAGGTGACTCCTGGGGCTGGATCTGAGAGCACGGTTGGGACTCATGCTCTGCTTTTGGCTGCAGGACAGGGCCACTGGTGACCCCCCAGGGCTTGTCTTCCACGTCTGGGGAGCGGGAACCAGCGGGCCATCTCGTGGCCTCGCCCCTGGCGTGCCCCATGAACAGCAGCACAAGGAGGAAAGTTCTGTGCCAGAATGGGTGATACTTCCCGTCCTTGAATCTCTTGTACTGGAAGAGGGAGGAGGAGGAGGAGGTGCGCGGGCCCCGGGCGCCCGACAGCCCCAGGCAGGACCTAGAAGACTGAGGACAGCTGATGAGAGGACGGGAAGCTGGTGGCTGGAAGGGAGGTGCTGGGCAGGGCAGGCAGTGGGGCACAGCCGCAGCCACTGACATCGGGGGGCTGAAGGAGGGGAGAGCTGCGGATGTGGCAGAGTCCAGCCAAAACCGGGCAGGTGGAGACGGGCGTGATGTCCTCACCTGGGCCTGCCTGGAAGCCGGCAGGTGCCCTCTGGGAGGCTGTCAGCTCCCCGCACGTCTCGGGATCTGGCGTGGGGCCTAAGACTGGGGCCCTGCTCCAGCCAGCCCAGCAGCCTCTCCCAGGCTGCGAGCACCCACCTGAGCATCTTCCCTGCAGCAGGTCCCCACGCCAGCCCTCGGCGGAAAGGCAGCCAAGGAGCACCCCAGCAGCTGGTTTCATGCCCCTCCCTGAGGTCTCAGGCGAGCTGGCGACCTCTGCGCATCGGTGTTGTCATCTGTATAATGAGGTAGCACTGCCCATGTCTCCTGTCTGACAGGAGGAAGGAACAGGGCAGGTGGTGGAGCTCTCGGCCGGGCGGGGTGCCCCCCTTGACCCTGCAGAATCCCCCAGAGCCGGGGTTGTCGGTCCTCCCTGGGTCCTCTCAGTGTGTTCTGAGTGCGACCAGCAGGCCCACAGCTCAGGCCTGGCTCAGGGGCGCTTCTAGGGCCCCCATACCTGCCCTTTGCCTCGGATCCCCGGCCTGGGCACTGCCCCCGCCTTCCTGCTGGGACCTGGTTCACTGCAAAGACTTCCTCTAAGTCCGCCATCCTCCCTCGAGGCTTTGCAGATGATCCTGAGGTCAGCGTTTGTGTGGCTTGACCAGGGTCGGCCATCTAGGCACACTGGAGCAGGGCGGCCCCCAGCCCCGCCTGGACCCCTGACCCCGCCCTCAGCCGGACCCTTCACCCACCTGGCACACTTTCCCCATGTGCATCGGGCCCTCCCCCTCCCCACTCCTGGCTGGGCCCACAGGGAAAAGGCAGGAAGGCAGAGAAGGTCCTGGGCAGGGAGACAGCCAGTGCCAGGAGCACGTGCTCTGGTCACAGCTGGGGTGCGGTGACCACACGCTACCGGGCGAGGCTTGCTCTTCCCCCGCAGCAGCGAGGCTGGACTGCAACCCTCTCGCAACCTTGCACTGACGTTCCTGTGTGTGCATGTCCCAGGGCCGTGCAAGGCACCCAGGGACAAAGGCAGCAGGACACACAGTGTTTCCTGCCGGTTTGTCCCGAGCACTGGGGGCTGCTGCACCAAGGGGGGTGCTGGTGCTGACAGTAGGCACCCCTGAGGACCCCACTCCAGGTGCTGCCGGAGACTGCCCAGTCTGCACAGCTGACCCTTGCAGCAGCCCCTCAGGGAGGTGCAGCGTTTCTCTCCTTTTATGGGCAAGGAAACCCAGGCTCAGAGAGCAAATAGGCATGGCTGGGATTGAAACCTGTGTGTGTGCGTGTGTGTGAGTGTGAGAGAGAGTGTCTGTATGTGTGTGTGTGTGTGAGTGTCTGTATGTGTGTGTGGGTATCTGTATAGTGTGTGTGTGTGTGAGTGTATAGTATGTGCGAGTGTGAGTGTATGTGTGAGAGTGTGAGTGTGTGAGTGTCTGTAGTGTGAGTGCGTGTGAGTGTCTGTATGAGTATGAGTGTGTGTGCACACGTGCGTGTGAGCACATGAGTGTGTATGAGTGTGTGTGCATGTGTGTGCGTGCGCGCGTATGTGTGCATGAGTGTGTGTGTGCGAGGGCAGGCTCCTATCTCCACTCCGTGACCTTTGTCCTGCCCTGCTGCTTCCCCAGCCTTGGGTTCTCGCGGCGAGCAGGAACAACAGCTCTTGGCCAACCCACAGCAGCTGCGACGATGCGAAATCACGGGTGACACATGGCTCAGCCGCCGCGGGTGCGTGGGCATCTTGACCATAGCTAAGGGTTTTTGTTTGTTTGTTTGTTTTTTAAGGTTATTCGCTTGGGCCCCTTAGTTCCTTCCATCCCAACATGCCCCCCCCAGCCTCCTGACTGCTTATCCTCAGCCGCGTGAAGAAGTCATAAACCGTGGAGCCTTCCCAGGTATTTATTTTAGTTAGTAAAAATGCTTTGGACGCTGCCAAGAGCCATTTGACTTTAATTGGAAACTTTTGAGGCATTAAGAGCACGCCGAGGCTTAAGACACGTCTGAAGGCCGTGTTCTCATCCGTCACGGAGCTGCGCTTGGGGCCAGGTGGAGCCGAGGCACCTTTTAGCAAACCCACTCCCTAATGGACTCATTTATAACACTCTGTGAGGCTGGGAAGCGTTCCTCTCCAGACTCTGAGCGCCCGCCAGCGCGTTTAAATTAGCTAACATCTGGTGACTGTAAATGAGGAACCCAGAAAAAAACAAAACACGCTGTGAACTGAAGGCAGCAAGCATAGAGAAGGGAAAATAAGAGTGCCCCCTCCCCATTTTGTGGTCAGGAAGGAAATCCTTCCAGAGCATGCAGGGAGCTGGGGAAAGGCTCTGTGTGCAGCTCGTCTGAGAAACACCACCTGAACGGCCTTGTTTATGCAGGACCCGCGGGTGCCGCCCTGGGCAGGGAGCGTCCATCTGGCCTTGCCTCACGACCTATGCCCAGGGGCCTTCACCCAGACCCACTCCCGTCCCAGGGCCCCGCTCAGCTTCCCCTTGCACCTGGAACACTGTCCCTCCCTTTTTTCACTGCATTAGCTATCCACTGCCAAGTAACAAGTTACCCCCAAACATGGCAATTAAAAGCAACGAAATTTTATTTTGCACCCAGCAGCTTGGCGGGTGGTGACGCCGTCACCCAAGGCTGCAGCCTCATCTGAGAGCTCAAATGGGCCCGAGACTGCACTTCAGGCTCTTTCCCGCGGTTGTCAGCATGCCTCTGCTCCTCGCCGGCAGGGGGGTGGGGGTCCTTGGTTTCTGTCCACATGGGCCCCTGCTTAGCCTCCTTGATCCTCTCACAATGTGCAGCTTCCCGCGGGTGGGTGGTCCAAGGGAGAGAAAGCTGGAATTATGACTAGTTCTGGAAGTAACGTGTCATCTCTTCTGCGGTCACCTAAGCCAATCCTTGTGCCTGTGGAGGGGCCATACCGGGCTCCCAGGAGGCAGAGGGCCGGGGCCCCTTGGAGCACACCCACAGAGGTGCCTTGGGCAGCTCTGCTTGTCCTTCAGGGCTCGGCTGTGATGGCCTCCTCCAGGAAGCCCGCCCGGCTCCCCTGCCTGGGTCACGTGTCTTGCAACAGGCTCCTGGGGTGTCTGGGCTCCACTTGCGGTTTTCCCCTTTCCCTCTGCCCTCCTGGACTGTGAGCTCCAGAAGGCAGGGATACGTCTGTAGTGTCGTCAATTGCTTGTGCCAGTCCTGGGTGACATGCATGTCTGCCCTACCGTAGCTGCTGAGCGTGCCTGGAGGATAGGTGGTGCACATCTGTGGTTCCCAACACCTTCCATTTGGATGGTTCTGTGTCCGGTTTGATAATGAAGATGCTGAGGCTCAGGAAACTGCCAGAACCCACCCAGAGTCACACAGCAAGTGCCTGGCCAGGGTGGGGTTCAGACACACGTCTGTGCGGTCCCACGTTAGTTTCCCGGCTGCTAAGACAAATGCCACACAGTGAGTTGGTTTAATAGTAGGAGTTTATTGGCTCACGGTTTCAGAGGCTAAAAGCCTTGGAGTTCCTTGGCTTTTCCATCACATGGCCAGACACATGGCTGCATCTTCTCCTTTCTCGGCCATTGATTCCACATCTTGCTCCTCCTGTGCCTTCTCTCTCTGTCCGAGTCCTTGGCTTCTTGGGGCTTCATCCATATCTGATAAAGGCTCACCTTCCCTCAGTTTGGGCCTTAATTAATAACGTCTTCAAAGATCCTGTTTGCTTCACATGTGAATTCTATCAAACATTCCGGAAAGAATTAGTACCTACTCTCCTCAAACTCTTCAACATAATCGAAGTGGAGGGAAAACTACCTAATTCATTCTATGAAGCCAACATCACCCTCATACCAAAACCAGGCAAAGATATTACAAAAAAAGAAAACTACAGACCAATCTCTCTAATGAATACAGACGCAAAAATCCTCAATAAAATTCTAGCAAATCGAATCCAACAACACATTAAAAGAAGTATACATCATGACCAAGTAGGATTCATCCCAGGTATGCAAGGATGGTTCAACATAAGAAAATCAATTAATGTAATACACCATATCAACAAATCAAAGCAGAAAAATCACATGATCATCTCAATTGATGCAGAGAAGGCATTTGACAAGATTCAACATCCTTTCCTGTTGAAAACACTTCAAAGGATAGGAATACAAGGGAACTTCCTTAAAATGATAGAGGGAATATATGAAAAACCCACAGCTAATATCATCCTCAATGGGGAAAAATTGAAAACTTTCCCCCTAAGATCAGGAACAAGACAAGGATGTCCACTATCACCACTATTATTCAACATTGTGTTGGAAGTTCTAGCCAAAGCAATTAGACAAGAAAAAGAAATACAAAGCATCAAAATTGGAAAGGAAGGAGTAAAACTATCACTGTTTGCAGACGATATGATACTATATGTAGAAAACCCAGAAAAATCCACAACAAAATTACTAGAGCTAATAAATGAGTACAGCAAAGTACCAGGCTACAAGATCAACATTCAAAAATCTGTAGCTTTTCTATACACTAGTAATGAACAAGCTGAGGCGGAAATCAAGAAACAAATCCCATTTACAATTTACAAGAAATACGGATGGCCAAGAGGCACATGAAGAGATGCTCAATGTCCCTGGCCATTAGAGAAATGCAAATCAAAGCCACAATGAGATATCATCTCACACCCACCAGAATGGCCATTATCAACAAAACAGAAAATGACAAGTGCTGGAGAGGATGCGGAGAAAGAGGCACACTTATCCACTGTTGGTGGGAATGTCAAATGGTGCAACCACTGTGGAAGGCAGTTTGGCGGTTCCTCAAAAAGCTGAATATAGAATTGCCATACAACCCAGCAATACCATTGCTAGGTATCTACTCAAAGGACTTAAGGGCAAAGACACAAATGGACATTTGCACACCAATGTTTATAGCAGCGTTATTTACAATTGCAAAGAAATGGAAACAGCCAAAATCTCCATCAACAGAAGAGTGGCTAAACAAACTGTGGTATATACATACGATGGAATATTATGCAGCTTTAAGACAAGATAAACTTATGAATCATGTAATAACATGGATGGACCTAGAGAATATTATGCTGAGTGAATCCAGCCAAAAACTAAAGGACAAATACTGTATGGTCCCACTGATGTGAACGGACATTCGAGAATAAACTTGAAATATGTCATTGGTAACAGAGTTCAGCAGGAGTTAGAAACAGGGTAAGACAATGGGTAATTGAAGCTGAAGGGATACATACTGTGCAACAGGACTAGATACAAAAACTCAAAAATGGACAGCACAATAATACCTAATTGTAAAGTAATCATGTTAAAATACTGAATGAAGCTGCATCTGAGCTACAGGGTTTTTTTTGTTTTTGTTTGCTTGTTGGTTTGTTTGTTGTTGTTGTTTTTTACTATTATTACTACTTTTATTTCTTTTCTTTATATTAACATTTTATATCTTTTTCTGTTGTGTTGCTAGTTCCTCTAAACCGATGGAAATGTACTAAGAAACGATGATCATGCATCTATGTGATGATGTTAAGAATTACTGAGTGCATATGTAGAACGGTATGATTTCTAAATATTATGTTAATTTCTTTTTTTTTTCTTTTTCTTTCTTTCCGTTAATAAAAAAATAAAAAAAAATTAAAAAAAATTAAAAAAAAAAAAGATCCTGTTTGCAGACAGGTTCCCACCCGCAGGATCCAGGAGTTGGGACCTGAACATGTCTTTTGTGGGGGCCATGATTCAATCCCCAACACCTCCAAATCCTGAACTTTTCTTCCTCCACCAAGACTGACTCACACAGTTGTCAGTGAGAACAGCGATAATAAATTTATTGAAGGCTCAGGAATGACAAGGGAACACACGCAGAGACTGAAGGGACTCAGAACGCATCCAGCTGCTGGAGCAGCAGAGATGGTGTGTGTCTCCCGTGACCCGTTCTCCCCCTCCCCATGACATTTAGCTAGGGACAGAATTCATTTAACCCACCTCTTGGGCAGCTGGGCATGGTTATTCCAGCAGAAGGTATTCTATAGGATTTCTGAGAAGTGACCTGAAGGGAAGATAGTGAGCGCTTCTTTGCCTCGTATATTACTTTCAATTTGTTAAATGCATGATGTGATGGCTGGAGCTTAGCAGCTATCTTTGACCATGAAATGGAAGGTGTGTGCTGAGGATGGCTGAGCAGAAAGAAGAGCCTAATGGTCATGGGCCCACCATACCAGTCCCAGATTGCCTACCTTGGTGCTATTTGCAGGAGAGAGAAATAAACCCTTGCACTTTTTAGAAAAACTTTTTATTGTGAAATAATTTCAATCCTACAGGACAGTTGCAAAAATAACGCAAACCATACATACAGAACTCCATTCTTAGATATCACCATTCCCCAGACACTCAGATATACCAACCTCAACAATTTGCTTCCTTTCCATATCCCCCTCATCCGTCTGTCCGTCCATCCATCCATCCCTCCATCTCTATGTATATCCATCCATCCATCCCTCCATCTAGCCATCTATTTTCTGAACATTTGAGCGCAGGTTTCATACATCATGCTCACTGAGCGTATACCATGCCCACATTTGTCTCCCATGGACAAGGACGTTCACCCATGTAATCATCTGATGTTATCAAGTTCAGGAAACTCAGCACTGACACAAGACTTACATTCTACATCTCAGTTCTTTTTGTGTCCCAGCAACGTCCTTCTGGGCCCCTGTCCCCATCCTCAGACCCATCCAGCATCATACACTGCATTTCACTGAGACTACCTCTTTAGTTCCTCTTTCTTTCTTGTTGACTTATCAATCCCAGCCCCCGCCAAGTGTACATTTGATGGGATTAGTCACACCCTGGTCTGTTGCAGTTCCCACACCACCGCCCATTGCTAGACCCTTCCTCCACTGCAAGCCGAATCCCTGCACCGACAGAGCACTAACTCCCATTGCCACTGCCCGCCCTGGGCAGCCTGGACCCTACTTTCTGTCCCTCTGAGCTTGAAGTGTTCTGATGCTTTCTTTATGATAACCATGGGGCTTAAATGTAGCATCCTAAATCCGTGACAGTCTCGTTTGCTTTAATAACAGCTTAACTTCCATAGCATCCATGAATTATCTTCCTGTACCTTTACATACATTACCTTTATGTAGTTCTTGTCACAGATTACATATTTACATGGTATGAGTCCCAAACCACTGGCTTATCATTACATTTTATCCATTTGCCTTTTGGAATCTGAAGCGGGTAGAAAGTGAAGTTACAAATCATAAATACAATAGTGCTGGTATTTATACTTAGCCATGTCTCCATTACCAGAGAGGTTTATTTCTTCATGCGGCTTCAGTCAGTTGTCTGTTGTCCTTTCATTTCAACCTGCCGAACTCTCTTTCTCAACTCTTGCCCAGCTGGCCAGGTGGTAACAAACTCCCACAGCTTTTATTTATCTGGGAAGGTCTTCATCTCTCCCTTATTTTTGAAAGACTGCCAGATATCAAGTTCTTGTTTGCTACTTTTTGCTTTCAACAGTTTAAATATACTTCTTGTCTGCTTACAGTTCTGATGAGAAATGGTGCTTTATTGGAGCTCCCTTGTATGTGACATGGGGCTTCTCTCTTGCGAGAGAGAGAGAGAATTCTCTTTATCTCTGTTATTTGATGGTTTGATTGTAACATGGTACAGTGTGGGTCTATTTGGGTTTATCCTACTTGGAGTGTGTTAAACATTATGGATGTTTATAGTCATGTCTTTTGTTTAAGTTGGGAAGTTTTCAGCCATGATTTCTTTGAATATTCCCTCTGCCCCTTTCCCCCTTCTTCTGAGACTCTGTGAGTGTGCGGGTACGCTCAGGCTCTCCTCCCTCTTCTTCATTCTTCCTTCTTTCTGCTCCTTGGACAGGAAGATTTCAATGATCTCATCACCTTACATTCATTGATCCTCTGCCAGCTCCAATCTGCTGTTGAACTTCTCTAGGGAATTTTTAATTTCTGTCACTGTGCTCTTCAGCTCTTTGGTTCCTTTCCATGGTTCCTATCTCTCTATTGACATTCTCTCTGGGTTCATCTATAGCTTTCCTGGTGTCCTTTAGTTCTTTGTCCATGTTTTCCTTTAGCTCTTTGGGCATGTTTAACACTATTTTCAGAAGTCTTTGTCTGGTGTGTCCCAGTTTGACCCTCCTCACTGATGGTTTCCAAAGCTGTAATCTTCTCCTTTCCTTGGGCCATTGTTTCCTATTTCTTTGAACTTTTGTAATATTTTATTGAAACCTGGACATTCTGATATTTTAATGTGTTTTTGCTGGAATTTAGACTCTGCAGCATGTGTTTCTTAAGCTTGTATCCAGCTAGGATTACAACAGAGCTTTCCTTGAGCTCCAGGAGCTAACCAAGGCAGAAGAAGGAGGAAGGAGAGGAGGAGGAGGAGGAACAAAAAAGAAAATGCCTCTCCCAGTCTTTGTGGACGGACCTGTGTCAGGGCTTAGTCATACAATGAGTTTAGAGAACAGCTCTAGGCCAAAACATAGGTGCCTCCCCCGATCCTTTCTATGCCTGCCTCTTGTCTTGGCCTTGCACATGTGGCCTTAGGAGCTCCCCGGTCTCCACAGCTCTGAGTGTCCCGTCTTCCCTAGGAGACCTTTGCCTCATGGTCCAAAGCACTGCACTGTTTGTCTTACAGCCAGCAGCCCTTGGCCAGGCAGCAGGATGTGGCTTCTTCCTGCAGCGTCCTGTAGGAGAGCTCTGAGCTGCCTTCCGCATGCAGAGTGTGTTCTGACACAGCGGTCCTTCAGGCCATGGCGGTGGGCTGGGACCTGCCCCACTGTTTGCACAAGGGCTGGTCTGCTGCCACTGGGCTGGGACCCACAGAGGGAGGGCAGGCTGGCCGGCTCATCTGCCACTTCTAAGGGGCCTTTTTCCTGATCTGGTGTCTACCTTCTTCCTGCAGTCCTTTAACTCCTTGTTCTCGCAGTTTGTTCAAAGCGTCTGGGGGGGGATGGAGCCCTGAAACTTCTCATTCTGCCTTCTGGGCTCCTCACTCCTTCCTAGCTACTCTCGTTTCTGTCAGTTATAGCAGAACTTCACCCCGATTTGTGGAAGAAATGTGTCCCTTTGCCTTTAACCATGGCTCTGCCATCACGTGTCTGTGTTCTCGCTCTGCTCTGGGCCCTTTGTGAGGTGTGCAGAGGCCTCTGTGGTGAGGCCCACTCACCCGGCCTGGCTGGGAGCAGCTGGACACGAGGTCGATTTTGTCAGTCAGGCCTGGAGGCTCCTCTGCACACCGGCTGCTCCCCCTCCTCACCCAGGACCAGCCCCGGGGACGGGTAAGGGAGTGGGCTCGGTTCGCCCTTCACAGCTGTGCTTATCCGTGGGATTTCTGGGGGCTGGGACACTGTCCTCAGAGGTTTCTGCTGCCCTGGGATTGAGAGCAGGCCCTGGAAGAGAACAGGAGCTATTAACTCCCACAGAGCTGATGGATAAGGCCGGTCCCTATTTATCCTTGGAGAGGATCCACAGTGCCAGGGCAGCCACCAACCTTCTCCAGCAATCCTTCACTGACCCCCATCACTGACCCATCATTGTTGCTCTCCGTCTGCCTCTCCCCAGGCCTTCCTGGACCTGCCCTTGTCCCTCTGTGGCACTTACCTGGCAAGGGCCCTAGTCGAGGTATGCCGCTCAGCTCCCTGCCCTCCTTGCTGGAGAAAGGCAGAGCGTGAACTGCTGCTGTTGGCAGTGCCAATTCCTGAGTACAAAGATCAGCTCAGCACCTTCCGGGGAACCCTCCAACTTCCTGAACAACGCATTGCCACGCAGCGCAATGCTCTCTCCCACACTTTCCCTGTGTTAACCTGTTATCTGCTTAAGTGGGTTTCCCTTCCCTCTGAGGCCTCAGGGCCCACTGCCTTCCACAAAACGGCAGGGACACAAAGTCCAAGCATGCTATGGCTTGGCAGTGCCAGTCCTGGCATGCACCTGCGTTGGTCAGCATTCTCTAGAGACACAGACCACAGGCGAGATCTGTAAAGATGAGATGTATAAAGGTGTCTCCTGAAACTGTGGGGATGGAAGAGTCCAAAAGGTGCAGGGCAGGCTGGGAAGCTGGTGGCCCCAATGAAGGGTCTGGGCAGGCTCCACAGGACAGGCTCGCTGGCTGAAGAAGCAGCAAAAGACTCTCTCTTCTGCCTTAAAAGCCTTCAAGTGATTGGGTTGTCTCATTGTGGGAGACATGCTGAGTCAGTCACAGATGTGACCAGCCACAGCTGCACTCAACTGACTGATGACCTGACACCCACATTGGACCTGCTGGTCGTACGGCCCAAGGGGCCGGGCAGCTGGCACAGCAGCCTGGATCTGTCGCAGAGCCTCCTTTTGTTCAGGTCCCCACTCAAAACTAGCAGCTTTTCTGGTCACTCAGTAAATGGGCTGGAGCAGCACACCCGAATGAGGAATATGTTGTTGCCAAAATCCAACGAAGCCAACTAGGGATTGTGCCTCTTTTTTGTCGGGGGAGAGGTCAGATATGACAACTTAACCTTCACCTTAGAAGGTGGGCCCTAGAAATTTCACTGAGGTGGAAGGCCCCTGGACTTTTGTGGGATTTATTTATAGCTTTGTGCATGTCATTCTATTTGTAATAGCTGCTACCCTGCTCAGCAGATCCGATCAGCATTACGTCATCAGTGTAGTGGACCAATGTGATGTCTTGAGGATGGGAAAGTTGATCAAGTTTCCTGCAGAACAAATGATGACATAGGGCTGGAGAACGGATACAGGTCTGGGGTAGGTTGGCCTTGCCAGCTTTAGTTTCTGGTGGTCCGTACTGACAGGTATAGAGAAAAAAGCATTGGCCAGATCAGTGGCTGCAAACCAGGTACCAGAGAATGTGCTGATGTGGTCCAGCAACAGAGCCACGTCTGGAACAGCAGCTGCAGTTGGAATCACCACCTGGGCAGGTGTACGATAGTCCACTGTCATCCTCCAAGATCCACCTGTTTTCTGCACAGGCCGGATAGGTGAGTTGAATGGAAATGTGGTGGGAATCACCACCCCTGCATCTTTCAATGCCTTGGTGATGGCACTTCGTTCTCCCCAAGAATGCTTTTGGTTTATTATGTTGTGAGTTGAAGGAATTGTAGTGGCTTCCACTTGGCCTCTCCCGCTGTGCTAGCCTCCCTCCACAGGTCAGGGGGCCGCTGTCTGCTGAGTATGTCTACTCTAATTTCTGGAACTGGGGACATAAGCTCAGTGGGTTCAGAGGCCCAGTGAGAGATGAACCTGAACTAAGACTGTGGTCACCTGACCCATAAGGTCCTTCTCTGATGGACCACAGTGATCATTTCAATCTCCAAGATTCAGGGTCAGGTCAGAGCCAGTGTCCATTAATCTCCGAGAGGTCTGATCGTTTCCTTTTCCCCAGTGCCCAGTCACCCTGGTGAAAGGCTGTCGGTTCACCTGGGAAATGATGAAAGAAAGATGAACAGATATGCAGCTTTGAAAGAATTGATGGAAAAGTTGTGTTTTAATCCCAGTCGATCTTGTGGGAGCAACGGTTTCTTCTACTCTTTATTCAGTACTATTGGTTGGAGACTGACTAGGTTATCTCCATGGAGATGTGATTCAATCAACTGTGGGTATTAAACTTGATTAGATGGGTCTTGGTTAGTTTACTGGAATCCTATGAAAGAGCACACATTTTGGAGAGAGTTGCTTTTGTGAATGAGGAGAGAGTCGCAGAACCTTGACAGAATGAGGAGAGGACCTCAGAGTCCACCAACCAGGACATCTGGAGATGAAGGAGAAAGTCCCCAGGGAGCTTCGTGACACAGGAAGCCAGGAGAGGAAGCTAGCAGATGACACCGTGTTCACCACGTGCCTTCCCAGTTGAGGGACAAATACTGAACTCATCAGCCTTTCTTGAGTGAAGGTACCCTCTTGTTGGTGCCTTAATTTGGACATTTTTATAAACTCGCCTTAGTTGGGATATTTTCATGGCTTTAGAACTATAAACTTGCGACTTATTAAATTCCCTTTTTTAAAAGCCATTCCATTTCTGGTATATTGCATTCTAGCAGCTAGCAAACTAGAACAACAGTATAAATTTTTGCCCTGTAGCAGGTTCCTTCCTCAAGGGTCCATACTTCAGTAAACTAGCGAAGCAAACTGTTAGAACCCTTCCTAAACCCTTGAGTCAAAATAAAAAGATTTCCGCTTAATGGTTTATGTAAGTAAATTAATCCTAATACAAATTTATATCCCATCCACCTAGACCCCGCACCCTTGATATCCATTTCTACACACAATACCTAGATTTCTGTCTGTATATGTTGGAAAAATCATGCAGTTTTTTTTTTTAATGCATCTCACACACACTCACTGGTCACACTTTCTATCTCACTCTTTGGAGCCTTCGGGAGCCAGGTCTTACAGAGTGGAAGTAAGGAGGGACGGCAGGGGCAAGCCAACTCCCTTAGAGGAGGCCGTTATGGGTTCTTCCGGAAAAGGAGGGCGAGCCTCCTCAGAGAGAGGCGGGAGGGTGGCTGCTTCTGGCAGAGAAGACTCAGCAGAATTCAGGAGGGGTCTGTGGCTTCCTGTTTCACCACAAGCTGCCCATATATAGCCCCTCCAATTTCAGGATCCTATTTCTTTTCCATCAATGCTCTAACTTTAACTGAAAAGATCTTATGAGGTTGGAAATTCAACTTACTTTATAATTCAGCCACTTGCATGGTGCAAATCTAGGTTTGTTTTCCAGAAACATCAGCCCTGAAGCCACAGGAGAGGAGGGTTCAAGGCAGACATGGAAGTTTTCAGGTCGTAGATATGATGCTTGAACTGGGAATTTGAAGCCCTGAGCTCGTCTTTTTCTTTCCCCACTTTCTCCAGCGCAGTTAGAAGTAACCAGCCAATGCCATCAGATTCCTTATTGTGATCAAAATGTTCTAAGGTAACAAATATACAGCTACCAGAAATTTACCACCTATAAATATTTGATTACAATGTCCAATAGCTATAATTTGAGTAACTCTAACTCTTTTGCCACATTTTTCATGGACTGCTAGTGTCTTGTTTACACCCCTGGAAATGTGCTTATTGATGCTTTTAAAACTAGCAATGTTTGAGAATCAATTCTAGAAAACCCAGAGCCATGTCAGAGAACTCACCTTACTCAGGAATAATTTACAGTACTAAAATCTCTTTTAGTCAAAGTTCAACCACAGAAGCAGATTCAGTCATATACATATGGCATATTTAAATTTGTGAGTCATGTTTCCATTGAAATCCATTCGAAGGTCTAAAATTTGACCTAATGTCAGAAGGAGCCATAAATGTAAAAGCAAGCAGTATTCAATTCAAACAGTGAAGTGACACACGCATTCACAGGATGAAGTGAAATAAAGACATTCTTACTGAAAAGTTAAATATTCAGCTTCAAAATAGGTATCTGCAGAAATTATTCTAGGGAAAAGACAACTCACGCAGTCATTCTCTGTCAAGAAGACCTCTTCAAGGAAGCTAAAGATAACTAATATATTGTTATTCATTAATAGCTATAATGAAGGTCTGAATATTCACTTTCTTTTTACCTATTTGGATAAAACATTATTCCCTGGTGTGGCTTCTGTCAAAATTCTCCAGATGTAGTGTTATTATTTTCAGTTGAAGTTTTTATTGAGATAATCATAGATTCACATGCAGTTATAAGAAGTTGTACACAGAGAGCTCATGCATCTTTACCCAGTTTCCCCAAATGGTGAAATCTTACAAAGTGCAATACCGTATCACAACCAGGTTAAATCCACCAATCTTACTCAGGTTCCCTTAGTTTTATTTATACTTGGTGTGTTCATGGGTCCACCGACACAGCTGAGACATAGAATAGCTCCATCCCCCCTCGCCCTTCTAACTATCCTCACCCTCCCCTCTGATATGTCCAGGTTCATGGGTCAACTGGACCAGGTGATGGTGCCCTGTTGTCTGGTCGGGCAAGCGCTGGCATGTCTGTTGCTATGAGGACATTTCATGGGCTTAAATCGTCACGACGTTGGTAGCATCCACAGCTGATTACATTTGCATTCAGCTAAGGGGAGTGTCTTCTGCAATGAGTGACACTTAATCTAATCCCAGAAGGCATTTAAGGAGGATTCAGAAGAGACAGTCATTCTTCCTGCCTCAGCCAGCCAGCCTCTCCTGAGAGCTCATCGAGGACCTTCATGGAGCTGCCAGCTCTTGGCCTGCCCTACAGGACTCTACAGCCCCACAGTTATGTGAGACACTTTTATAAATTTTATATTTACAGATATCTCCTGCTGATTCTGCCACTCTAGAGGACCCTAGCTAATAAACCATCCCACTTATTTTATTTAGTGGAGCTATATGAACATCTTTAATTTTAGTTGTTCCAAAGTTTGTGTCTCCTCCAGTGTTTTCATTTGGTCATTAGACTGGGATGTATGTCTCTGCATTTTCATATGGTTTGTAATCTTCTGTTGTCTTCAACAGACAATATCTTACAAGGTTACTTTGAAAGTTGACGTCGCCTTGTTCACCCTGTGCCTTTCCTGTTGAGAGAGAAACCCTGAACTTCACTGAACCTTCCTGAGTGAAGGTAACCTCTTGTTGGTGCCTTAATTTGGACATTTTTATAAACTTGCTTTAATCTAGACATTCTCATGGCCTTAAAACTGTAAACTTGAAACTTAATGAATTTCCCTTTTTAAAAGCCATTCCATTTCTGGTATATTGCATTCCAGCATCTAGCAAACTAGAACAGAGAGAGTCTGAAAACCTTCCCCCTAAGATGTGAAATGAGACAAGGATGCACTCTGTCACCACTATTTTTGAACACTGTAGTACAAGTTCCTACTAGAGAAATCAGGCAGGAAAAAGAAATAAAAGGCATCCAAATTGGAAAGGAAGAAGTAAAACTTTCATTATTTGCAGATGATATGATACTATACTTGGAAAATCCTGAGAAATCTACAACAAAGTTACTTAAGTTAATAAACAAATTCAGCAATGTGGCGGGATATAAAATTAATGTGCAAAAATCAATAACATTTCTATACACAAGCAATGACCTGAGGAGTCAGTTAAGGAAAAAAATTCCATTCAAATTAGCAACTAAAAGAATCAGGTACCTAGGAATGAATTTAATAGGGACGTAAAGGACTTGTATACAGAAAACTACATAACATTGCTAAAAGAAATGAAAGATCTGAATAGGTGGAAAGGCATTCCCTGCTCATGGATGGGAAGTTTAAATATAGTTAAGATGTCAATTCTACGCATGTTGATCTGCAGATTCAATCTAGCACCAATCAAAATTCCAATAATCTACCTTGAAGACTTGGAAAAGCTGGTTACCAAGATCACCTGGAAGGGAAAGAGATCCCAAATAGCTAAAAGCATCCTTAAAAAGAAGAATGAAGTGGGAGGATTAACACTCCCTGACTTTAAAACCCTTTATAAAGCCACAGTGGTCAGAACAGCATGGCACAGGCACAAAGACAGAAGCACTGGCCAATGGAATCGAATCGAGAGTGCAGAGATAGACCAACAAATCTACAGTCAACTGATCATTGACAAGGCCCCCAAATTCACTGAACTGGGACAAAATAGTCTTTTCAATAAATGGGCATGGGAGAACTGGATATCACTAGCCAAAAGAATAAAAGAGGACCCCTATTGTACACCCTATACAGAAATTATCTCAAAGTGGATCAAATACTTAAATATAAGAATCATAAAGCTCCTAGAAAAAAATGTAGGAAAACATCTTCAAGACCTGGTAATAGGAGGCAACTTCCTAAACTTTATACCCAAAGCACAAGCAACAAAAGAAAAAATAGATAAATGGGAACTCCTCAAAATCAAATGCTTTTGTGCTTCAAAAGACTTTGTCAAAAAGGTGAAGAGGCAGCCAACTTAATGGGAGAAAACATTTGGAAATCACACATTGGATAAAGGTTTGATATCCTATATACATAAAGAAATCATACAACTCAATTATGAAATGGGCTAAAGATATGAATAGGCATTTTCTGAAGAGGAAATGCAGATGACTAAAAAGCACAGGAAAAGATACTCATTTTTATTAGACATAAGGGAAATGCAGATTAAGACTACAATGAGATACCACCTCACACCTGTAAGAATGGTTGCTATTAAACAAACAGCAAACTATAAATGTTGCAGAGGATGTGGAGAAACTGGGACACTTATGCACTGCTGGTGGGAATGTAGAATGATGCAGCCACTGGGGAAGGCTGTTTGGTGGTTCCTTAGGAAACTAAATATTGAGTTGCTCTGTGACCTGGCAATAGCACTACTTGGTATATACCCAGAAGAGCTGAAAGCAACGACACAAACAGACATTTGCACAGCGATGTTCATAGCAGCATTATTCACAATCACCAAAAGATGGAAAGTGTCCAAATGCCCATCAACGGACAAGCGGATTAACAAAATGTGGTATATAAATACTATGGAATATTATGGAGCAGTAAGACGAATTGACGTCCTGAAGCACATGACCAGATGGATGAGCCTTGAGGACATAATGCTGAGTGAAATTAGCCAGACACGAAAGGACAGATACTGTATGATTCCACTGCTATGACCGTGGTAAAGGTAAAATCAGAGGCTTATAATACAGAATACAGGGGACTCAGAGATACACGGAAGCTGAGATCGGGGAACGGTTAGCTAATGCGGTTGAACTTAAATGTAAGAGAATATTTAGAAGTGAAAGTGGTTCTCTGGTGGGTCTATAATAACATTAGCATATCGAAGGTGAACATGATTGAAAGGGGTTTATAGACTCATGTGTCCCACTGATTTACACCACAAATATAAGTAAGCTCTTGCATGAACTACTTCAAAGGTACAAATCTTGTACAAATAGTGTATAAGTTCAGGGTATGGGGGAAATTGCTACTGCATGCTGTGGGCTGTTTAGCAGGAAACCATCAGCACTACCACAGCAACAGCAGGGGTAAATAATGGGGGGGGGGATAAGGATTAAGGGGAGGTTCAGATTTTCTGTTTGAAGAGTGAGTTTATTGATTATCTTTCTCTTGGGAACAATGAAATTCCCTAAAATTGAGAGTGTCGATGGACTGCTGACTTTGGACATTTTACATGAGGCTCAGTAGATAGAGGTGGCTGAAGGATGCAGGTGACTGAGAAGTAGATTGGTGAAAAATGGTGCATACAGAGATCAAATAGTGCGCTGCTACAAAAGGGAACAAAGTTGTGAGGCTGCAACACTGTGAATGAACCCGTGGGACATTTGGTGAAGCAAAATAAGCCAGAAACAAAAGAGCAATTATTGTATGGTCTCATTTAGAAAATGCTTATAAGAAACCAGGGGTGTAGATTGTAGGCTCTTAGAGCAGTCACACTTAGTCCGGAGAGGCAATTATTATTCTTGGACTTTGAGGGGCTGTTTGATGTATGAGTAACCTGGTATTTAGAAATAAGAATGAAGCCGATCAGGTCGGGATTGAGGTCATTCAGAGCACAGGGGTTAGGAAGACATTGTCTATATTTTAGAATATAGACATCTACTCTTTGAGACCAAACGAAGAAAGGTTTATTTTGTCCAGAACCTAAATTTTCTGTAGCACATAAACTCAACCTGTCTGGACAGTTCATTTTAACAACCTAAACGCAGGGAGCCCAGAATAGGTATGAGGGCCTTTAATCCTGTACAGCCTAATGTAATGCCTGGATATGTCCCAGAGTATATTAAGCAGATAATCAGAAAGTATTGGCAAAGTCCCTTGAGAGATAGGAGAAAAAATAAGGAACTATTGAACTTTACCATCAGGGACTCCCCTGCTACTGTGTCAAACTTTAGGGGCACCCAAGTCAATAGGCCAAGTCCTTGACCCTGAGGCTTACTCTGGTGAAGTTTATGGAGGTAGCAGAGAAGTTTACCTACCTACAGGCATGCCTAAGAGTTACTTCTGGAGGACCTCTGTTGTTGCTCAGACGTGGCCTCAGTCTCTCTAAGCCCAACTCTGCAAGTGACATCACTGCCCTCCCCGCTACGTGGGACATGACATCCAGGGGTGAAAGTCTCCCTGGCAGCGTGGGAGATGACTCCCAGGGGTGAGCCTGGCCCTGGCACTGTGGGATCAACAATTCCATCCTGACCAAAAAAGGGGAAAAGAAGTGTAATAAATAAGGTATCAGTGGCAGAGAGAGTTCAAATAGAGTCGAGAGACTACTCTGGAGTTTGCTCTTACACAAGCTTCTGTTAGACCTTGCTACCTGTCATAACCTGCCAACCCCCAACCAGGACCATTCCAGCCAATCCTAAAGAACACCTAGCGCAATTTATAAGATTCTACAAGAATTCCATGCACAAGGGTAACTTTCCAGAAACCAACAAATTCCAGATGGGTCCCTGGACCAGATAAATCCTGAAACGCAGAGCATTCAGCCTCTCTAGAACATCAGACAGTTCCATCTTCCATTCCCATATTAGTGACAGCCCCTTCCAACATGAAAAAGTTAGAACCGCCATAGCCCAAAGACCCCTAAAGAGTGGGAGAAAGATCAAAGGTGATGGTGGAGTTATGCAGAGAAATTCAGGTTTAACAAACAAATATGAATGCTGAATCATTATATTGATTTTTTTTTAGTCTCAAGTATTTTAGAGCCACTAGAAGTAAAAATCTAAAATTGAGGAATTGTAACCATACCAAACTCTGAAATCTGTTCTAAACTAATTGTTGTGATGTGCTTAGAAATTTATTGCTTTTTCGTATGTATGTTGTTTTTCACAAAAGGGAAAAAAAAAGTTGATTGTGATGTTAAAAATATGTATTCCTTCTAACCTCCAATGTTCTGGAGCAGCTAGAAGGAAAAATCTGAGAGGATGGTATGGTAGCCCATGACATACTCTGGGATCTGATATGTAACTACTTGTTGAAGAGTGCTTTGAAAACTATTGCTTTTTTTCTTTGCTTTGCTTTGTATATATGTTATATTATACAATAAAAAATTTTTTTAAAAGATAGAAAATAAATGATAAATTACGAGCACAAGACAAATATCAATAAGAGAAGGATATAAGGGAGGAGTATGGGATTCTTGTTCTTTCTTCTTTTTATTTTTTATCCTTTTTTTCTTTTTTCCTCTTCTTTTCTGAAGAAATAGAAATGTTCTCATTTAAATTGTGGTGGTGAATACATAACTATGTGATTTACTGGGCACCATTGATTATTTAGGATGGATTGCAAGGTGTGTGAATAAAACTGTTTAAAAGATAGAAAAATACAAGTGCTGGAGAAAACGTAGAGAAGGAGAAGTACTGTTCGCTGTCGGCAGGGAGCAGCGTGGCGCGGCCCTCGGAGGGCAGTGCGTACTGTCACAGGAGGCTGCGTACAGGGCTGCCAGGCAGTCCTACAACCCTGGTGTGGGTGGCCACTCGGAAGAACCGAGAGCAGGGACAAGGATGGACATTTGCCCGCTGGCAGTTACGGCTGCAGTGTCCTCAGTCTGCAATGGATGGAGGCGGCCCAAAGGTACATCGACTAGTGAATGGAAGGGGGAACCGTGGTGTGTTCATACAATGGAAAATCGGGCAGCAGTAAGAAGGAATGAAGTCATAATGCGTGCAACTTGAGGACAGTATGTGGAGTGAAATAAGCCAGAAGTAAAAAGACGAATATTCTCAGGCCTCATCATCTGGGCTAACTCTAATGCGAGGCTCTGAGAACTGCCGTGAGGAGCACAGGGTATCAGGCGATGGAGCCTGGGCAGGGCTGGACAGCCAGTGGTTAAGGAGGACGGACGGTCCAGTGTGGCTCACTGTAAAGGTTCATACACTCGTACGCTCCTACAGCAGTCACGTTTGTTCCTGAGTTGTGACTGTTATTTCTAAATTCTGAGGTGCTGGGCTCTTTCTGTATAACCCGGTCGTTCCCTGGAACTCTGGGCGTCTGTGTGGCACGTGAGCCTCCAAGCTGGACTCTGCAGCTCGGAAAGTCAGCATTGCCCCACACGGCCACTGTTACAGAGGCTGAGAAATGGATGAGACCTCACTTAGAGACAGAAATGAAGCTGATCTGGTTAGGACTGAGGTAAATTAGAAAATAGGGTAAAGGATGATATTGACTGTATTTTAAAACTTCAACTTTTATGTGAGATCAAAGGAAGAGATGTTTATTTGGCACAAAATTTATATTTTTTGTAGCACACTAGCTAATTTAACCTGTATGGCCAATTTATTCAAATAACATAACTACATGGAACCTTGAATAGGGAATGAGATCTTGTTATTGTGAACAAGTTAATGTAAAACCATGATAAATTCCAGAGCAATTTGGGCTGAAAATTTAAATTTGCAAAGTCCCTATTTTAGTTTGTTAAAGCTGTTGTAATGCACAATGGAATGGCTTTCAAAAACAGACTTTATTACAAGTTTACAGTTCTAAGGCCATAAAAAAATGCCCAAACTAAAGCATCCAAGGAAAGATATGTTCACTCAAAAAAGGCTGATGCCTGTCACATGGGAAGGCACAGGGCTGGTCCTTGTGTCCGGTTCCACTGCTTGCAGCTGCGGATGCCAGTGGTTTCCTCTCTGAGCACCAACAGCCTCATTCAGCTCCTCTGGAACTCAGCTCTGGGCTCTGGCTGGTCAACGTCTCGTGGGAAGGCACGTGGCGATGTCTGCTGGGCTCTAAATGCCCCTGCCAGGCCTCTGCCCTCTCTGTCAGTGCTCCAAATATCTGTTCTCCATTGGCTCTGACACAACTGTGTTTTCTCCAAAATCTCTCCCTTTTTAAAGGACTCCAGTAAATTAATCAGGACCCAACTTGAATGGGCGGAGTCTCATCTCCGTCTGATCAGAAGGCCACACCCACAGCTGAGTGGGTCAGTCTCCACGGAAACAATCTAGTCAAAGCTTTCCACTACAGTATGAATCAGGATTAAAGGACTTGGCTTTTCTGGGGTTCACAACACTTTCAAGCCAGCACAGCCCCATTGAGGGACTGAGGGAAAAACGTGGAAATATTAAACTTCCCCACCTGGGGAATTCCTGATATTCCCACAAGCACCAGGGATGATCAGGTTAATAAGCCAAGACCTCGCGCCTGGGCCCTGCCCTTATAAACCTTATCCCTGCAAAGGAGCAGCTGAACCTACTGGTAATTATACCCGAGAGTCACCCCGCTGGACCTCTTTTGTTGCTCAGATGGGGCCCCTCTCTAAGGCAACCCGGCAGATGAACTTGCCACCCTCCTCCTGTCTACGTGGGACATGACTCCCAGGGATGTAAACTTCCCTGGCAACATGAGACAGAAATCCTGGGATGAGCCAGGACTCAGCATCAAGGGATTGAGAAAGCTTCTTAACCAAAAGAGGGAAGAGAAAAATGAGACAAAATAAGGTGTCAGTGGCTGAGAGATTCCAAATACAGTCGAGAGGTTATCCTGGAGGTTTCTCTTGTGCATCATACGGACATCCCTTTTCAGTTGATGGTGTGTTAGAGTGACTACAGGGAATTGCCTGTACGTCAGCAGCCTTGATCCTTGATGATGACCGCTTGACCGCATGGCTCTCACAGGGCCGCCGCGCGATGAGGCAGCTGTGGGCTGGCGTGTCCTTCATCCGGTGTGTGGGCAGGGAACTCTCAGAGTCACGATCTAGGACACAGGCCACCACGGGAAGGGGGTGCTCAGGAGTGGGACATTAAGGCTCAGTGAGTACAGGGTGGGGTGTCTGGTGGAGGGTGGTGATGGCAGCGCGGCTTGGGGACGTGGTTAACTGAATACATATCTGAATATGATTGAAGGGAAATATCAGATGGTGTATGTGGTGACGAACAAATAACTTTCCTCCATCCCTGGAACTGCCCCAGCAGTGGGGCTGAGGCGGGCCGGGGGGTGCAGTCAGTGGTACTTAACCTGTGCTCTCCTCACGGGTAGCAAATGCTCCGGCAATGCGAGGGTTAACAATAGGGTGTGGCCATCCACCACAGCGTCTCTAAAGAAGGAAAAGTGGGTGGTGCAGAGGCACCCCGACTGCCTCTTCCCACTGCTTGTCAGCTTGGTGCAGGCCGGCCGCTCCTGGTGTGAGTCCTGTCCCGGGCCCGAGGGCCCCCACTGGACGTGTGTGTCTGCCCAGCCGGCCTAGTGCTGGCCGGAGGGATGGGTGAGGGAGCAGCTAGGTCCAGCCTGGGCCAGAGGCTGTGGGTTGGAGGGCCATGGTGCCGTGCCTAGGCTGTGAGGAGACGGTTTCCTTGGAAGAGCGATGAAGGGGAGCATTCCTAGGACACGGCATTGCACGGACAAGCCTGAAGGAGAGCCCTCACACAGGCCAGTGGCTGGGACTGGGAGCGGCGTTTTGTTCTTTTGTTCTCTTTGCTTAGCTCCTGGCATTCGAGGAAAGTCTGCCAAACACTAGCTGGATACAAGCTTAAGGAACAGATGCTGCCGAGTCTAAATGCTAGCAATAAGACATTAAAATATCAAAAAGTCAGGTTTTCAACAAAACATTATAAAACATACAAAGAAACAGCCTAGGCAAAGGAGACGATTAAAGCATTAGGAACCACCAATTGGGAGGGCCAGACCTCAGACAAACCAGACAAAGGCTTTTTAAAAACGGTCCTATGTATGCTCAAAGGGCTAAAGGAAAACACGGACAGAGAACGAAAGGACATCAGGAAAACCTCAGACGGACACGTCAATAAAGAGATGGAAACCATGGAAATGAACCACAAGAACTGAAGACCACTGTTTCAGTTTGCTAAAGCTGCTGAAATGCAGTATACCAGAAAAGGGTTGGCTTTTTTTTCTTGGCATGGGCAGGCTCCGGGAATCGCACCCTGGGCTCCAGCACGGCAGGTGAGAACTCTGCACTGAGCCACCAGTGCACTGCCCTGGGTTGACTTTTACAATGGGGATTTGTTGGCTTGTAAACTTACAGTTCTAAGGCCATGAAAATGTCCTGGTTAAGGCATCAACAGGATGATACCTGCTCTGAAGAAAGGCTGCTGGCATCCAGGGTTCCTCTGTCAGCTGGGAAGGCGCAAAGCTGGTGTCTGCTGGCCCTTCTCTCCGGGTTCCATTGCTTTCAGCATCTGTGTGTCCTTACTTGCTTCTCCAGGCTTTTCTTTTTCAGTTCTCTCTGGGTGCTTCTCTCTAAGCTATCTCCAAACTTCTCTGCCTTTTATCCTCTCATAAAGGACCCCAATAAAAGATTAAGACCCACTTTGAACTGGGTGGGTTATATCTCAATTGAAACGACCCAATCAAAAGGTCCCACCCACAAGAGGCCTACACCCACAGCAGTGGTTTAAAAGAACATGGCCTTCTCTGGGGCACCTACAGCTTCAAACCACCACAACCATCGTAACACAGATTTAAAATTCCCTAGATGGGCTCACCAGCAGATTGGAGCTGGCAGAAATAAAGCATTGGTGAACTGGAAGATAAGACAACAAAATCATCCAGTCTGAGGAGCAGAAAGAGGAAGGAATGAGCAGAAATGGGCAGAGCCTGTGGAGCCTGTGGGGCGCCACGAGAGAACCAATGTACGCACCGAGAGAGTCCCAGGGGAGAAAGGGACAGGGGAGCCATTCAGAGAAATAATCTTGAAAGCTTCCCTAATTTAATGACAGACATGAATATACACATTCAAGGTGTTCAACAAACTCCGCACAGGATAAACCCAAAAAGACCTGCGCCCCAGCAAACTCGTCAGACCGCAGCATGCTAAAGGTAAAGCGAGAATTCTGAGAGCTGCAAGAGAAAAGCCACGTGTCATGGACCAGGAGCTTTAATAAGTTTATGTGCCAAGTTCTCATCAGAAACCATGGCAGTGAAAAGGCAGTGGTGTGCCATATTTAAGGTGCTGCTTACAGAATTTATAGAATTCCAGGCAACAATTCTATATCTGGCCAGCAGTCTTTCAAAAATGAGGGAGAAAATAGAATTAAAAAAAAAGAAAGAAACAAAAATCAGGGAGGGATGATGGTTTGCTAAACCCCAACCAACATCTCTCCTGTTGACTCAACAACACCCAAGGCTCTGAGACGCTATCTCTACAGGTTCCCTGCACTTGCTTTCCTGGGACCTATAATTCCCAGAGGGTTCCTAGGTCAGATAAATCCTGAAACCCAGAGGGACCAGCCTCTCCAGGATTATCTACTGATTCCACCCCCCTGTCCTTTAGTGTGGACATCCCCTTCTCAACATGAAGACGTCAGAGCAGGCACTGCCCGAAGATCCTACAGAGTGGGAGAAGGACCAAAGGAGGAGGAGGAGGTATAAAAGAGAAGAAAGGATCTGAGAAATAAGTGTGACTGCTGAGTTACTATACTGATATTTCTTCTAGTCTCCAGTGTGTGGAGCAGCTAGGAGGGAAAATCTGAAACAGTGGAATGGAAGCCCATGGCAAACTCTGAAATCTGTTCTGCAACCACTTGTTGAAGTGTACACTGAAAATTATTGCTTTTTCTTTCTTTTCTTTGTATGTATGTTATATTTCACAGTGAAAAGTGTTTAAAGAAAGAAGGGGGATATGAAGACACTCTCAGAAGAACACAGGCCAAGAGGGTTCATCACGAGACCAGCTCTCCGGGAACTCTCTCTGGAGGGCTCTCGCAGGTTGGAAGGCTAAGAGACAACAGACTGAAGGCACGTGAAGAAATAAAGCTCCCAGGAGAGGGTAACGACATGGGTAAATAGAAATGCTAGTACTATCGTGTTTTTGGTTTGTGATGCCACTTCTCACTCCCTGTGGGATCTAAAAAGTAAAGTATAATGATACCTCAGTGGTTTGACCCCATAAGGTATAAACATGTGCTGTAGCATCTGAACTGCAGAAATCTGGGGCCTGGGGGCTCAGGAGCACGGTTCGTGCACACCACTGAGGTCGTTACACACTGAGGATGCTGAATTCACTCCCCACGCTGACCACAGAGAACATACTGGAGAACCCGCAAGAGAAGAAAGGAATCCTCTCCCAAGCTTTATCTGTGATAGAGGCCCCTTGGGAGCACGCGGTTGCTGCCACCACTGTCATCCCTCCTGCCCCCGGGCACACTGCAGCTCTCACCACTCAGCGCTCTACCCACCCCTAGGCATCGCGCACAGTAGGTGCCCAACAGCCGTGAGCCCTGCCCCTCCCCTGAGGATGGCTGGTCCAGGGCTGCCTGCCATCCCTGAGCAAGCCCGAGTCATGCAGCGTAACCCCTACCAACCCTGGTATCTGTTCTACAACTACTTGTCACAATGCGCTTCAAAATTTAGTGCTTATATATATATATGTTACATTTTACAATTTAAAAAACGTGAAAAAGAATCCCTGAGGAGGAGTGGTTGCAGGAGGGAGCAGAGCCAGGAAGTCCGGCCTGGTGGCCAGGCGCATCCCTGGCCCTCGGCACTCCTGGCAAGGCTTCCGGCAAGGCTGCAGGGCCTGGCACCGGTGGGGCTGGACATGTGGCCCACGCCCGAACACCAGGCCAGGACCGGCTGTCCCCTCTGCAGCTGAGGCCACAGACCCGCCAGGCCGGCGGCCGCGGGCACAAACCTGACTGGGCCACCCTGGACGGTGGCCCTGGACACTGGATGGCTGCTGCAGGCGCCCGGGTAACAGGGACATGCTCCACTTAGGAGGAAACAGTTTTTAAGTCGCATTTTAATTATTTCACTGTAGAAAAGTGGGGAAAATAGAGTCAAGAAGAGAAGACAACCAGAAAGGATTGCTTTCCCAGTTTCCCAGAGAAAACCCACTGCCAGCGTAAAAAGCTCCAGGCTTGCCCCCTGTCCGTCCGTGCCCCCTGTCCGTCCGTGCCCCCTGTCCTGCTGAGCTGCGGGGACCGCGCCTGCCCGGGGGATGAGCACAAGAACGGGGCGGCCCAGCCGTGCACTGGCCCAGGCCTCGCCCTCGGGGAACTTGCTGGGCCAAAGCTTCCAGGACCCCGGCCCCCCGCCCCGGCCCCCGCGCCCTGTGCAGGTGCCTGGGGGGCCCAGGCTGCCCGACCTGCGTGGAGCCCACGAGAGCGCGCACCCAAGCGGCCCTGCCGAGCTGCTTCGTTTGACCAACGCTGGAGACCGACAAAACTATCCAAGTCAAAACATTTCTGGTGCTGAATTTATGAGAGCATTTGAATCTGGCCAGGGCATTTTTTAATCCGCCTTTTCCCTGCGCGCCCCGCCCCGCCCCCACCCCGTCCTGCAGGGGCGGGAGGCGAGATAGAGTCCAGATGTCGGTGGGAAGCCGCGGTCGCGCCCCTCCCCCAGATCCTGGGCCCGAGTCTCCCCGCCGCCGCTGACCCCGGCGCGGACCCCCGTCCAGGACACTGCTCGCTGCTCGCGACCCGAGCAGAGCCGGGGCCGCGCCGTGCCCCGACCCCGAAGCCGAAGCCAGGGAGCTTGCCCGCAGGGGCGGCCGTGGCCGCTGGCCAGTGATTTAGGCAGGATCCATTTCACTCCAAGCCGGTTCTCCTCTGAAGAGGCCTAATCGAAAGTAATCTGAAAATTAGGGAAAATAAAAACCATGCCCACCGTTACATAAATACCCATTTCCTTGCATCGGCTGCTTGAAATTCCCTCATTCCAGGGCCCCCATGAGGTTTCCCTGTGGGCAAGGCCGAGGAGGCCGGGGGTGGGGGCTGGGGGGCTTTTGATCAGCACCAGAGCAGGCACAGAACCAGGAGGAAGAGCGGGAGACCGGCGGGCGGGCCAGGCAGGGTGCCAGCCTTGGGGAGGGGCTCATGTCCTCCGAGCCGCCAGCCCATGACCTGCGAGGCCCCCCGACAGGCCCCTGGGACCTTCCTGGGCAAGCCCTGGCTCCTGAGCCACTGCGTTCTGCCTTCAGACACCCCGACTTCACCTGCCCCAGGGCCTTTGCACATGCAGTTCCAGCCTCTGGGCGAGGCTGTTCCCGGAGCTGCACAAACTCCCGACCTTCTCCCCATCAGGGCCTCAGAAGAAAGGCCACTTTTCCAGGAGGGCCTTCCCTCCTGGTGAAGGGCTACCCCCTGCACCCGTTACCCCGCACGCCCCGGACCTACTCAGCGCCGCTGTGTCCATGGGGCCCCTCGTCTGCAGAGCCCTGAGCGTCTGCGCGGACAGAGAACCACCCTGTGGCCGCCCCAGCCCCGTGGCCCGCGTGCCCGGGCTCTGCCAGGCCCCCCACAGGGCTTCCCTCCCTCGGGGAGGTGTCCACGCCCTCTCCGGGCACGGCTGCGGGCTGGAAACGGGGAGCCAAGCTTGTCCCCCACTCCGCATCGCGGTGCGGCTGCCGCGGTCACCCTCCCAGACCCCTGCCCTGGCTGGGCCCGGCGGCGCGGCGCTGAGCGGGGCTGGGTGCGTGTTGGGCTGCGGGGCCGCGGGCGGCCGCAGGACCAGGTCCCGTGGTTCCCCGCGGTAGTCGGGGAGGAAATTGCATGTGAACGCGCTCGGCGAGAGGATGGTGTTTCGTTGCAATTATCCGTAAGCCTGGCGGTACGTGGGGGCTTCACAGAGAGCCGGGAGCGTATCTTCCTGTGCTTTAGCAGCGGAGGCTATCAAGCGAGTTGTTCAAAAGGGCCGAACCGCTTTTGCAAAAATGAAAACCAAATGGCTGAGTAATTTCCACCAGAGAAGAACCCAGTCTCGCAATTGCACGGTCAATTTAGCGTGCTTTCGTAAAACCTTTTAACGAATCAATCCTGAGCCCCACATCCAGGGCTGGCCCCACCTGTCGGGCTTGGGTTTCCAAACGCAGGTAGGGCTGCTCATGAGATTGGATACAGGTTTCCCTCTGCAGAGAGCAAAGCCTTCCTAGTTTCCTTCAGGGCTGCCGGGAGAGGCTGCCCGGGACCCCATCCCCCGCTGCACCCCCTGTGGGGCAGAGGAGCCAGAGGCCAGGCTCTCACCAGCCCCCGCCCGAGAGGGAGGGCCCTGCCCTTGGAGACCCCAGACCGAGGGGTTTGTGCATCCCACAAAGAGCAGGCGGCTGGCCAGGGCTGACTCGGGGTGCAGAGGCCGACCCCCCTGAAGCCTCTGACTCGGGCTGGGGGCCCAGGAAGACTTTCTGGGGGACAAAATGATGCCTGAGACAGAGGCCGGAAGCCTGAAGTGGAAAGTGGGCAGGGGAGGGTGGGTCTTCTAGACGGAGAGCCCCCTGGAGCGGCCGAGGCCCCGAGCTGCTCTGGACTTTTCACAGAGCCTCAGCAAGGGCGCGGGGGGAGGGGGGGAATGCGCCCTCCCACACCCCAGGCCACGGGCCCGCGAGGGGTTGGCCGCCGGGGCACAGGCAGGGAGGCATTTCATCGCGTCTTTGCTTTCGTTAGGGAAGTCCTAAGGTGGCAGGGCAGTCCTTGTGGAGTGGAGTCCCCACGCAGCACCCTGGTACCACACCCTGTGTCGGTGTGAACAGCTGCCACAGTTCATGAAAGACCAACTCCACAACTGGATTGCTAACTCTAATCAGTCATTTAGGTGGGGCTCGCTGTGTGGGGCGGTCCTATGGTACCTTCACTTTCTACTCTAGAAACATGTCAACAGCCTAGTTCCCCTTTAGCACACGCGCGTGTCTAATCCTGTGCTGTTACAGTCCCACCGCTGTGCTGCTGCCAGAGCAACCAACCCGACAGAGACGCTGCGTCAGTTAGCATCAAGGAAGGAGTTCTAAATCAGCCCTGTTGACTGACTGATGGACATTCCCTGAAATTCGTCTGTTTTAAGCGTACCGTTGGGTGCACTGTGGTCTCTGCCATACCCACAATCTGGCGCTTTCCCGTCGCCCTGGGGAACTACCCCTGGCCCCTCACACACACCCAGGAACTGTGTAAACAGCATCACGGCGCGTGCACTGCTTTAGGTTGGCCTCTTTCGCTCAGGAGGGTGACCCGGGCTGCGGACGGACGGGTCTTCCAGGGCCCTGGATGGCTCAGCGTCGGTCTATCCAGCCACCCGCTGCAGGGCATTTGGGCTCTTAGGGTGAGATGCACTGTGAGTAAAAGCTGAGGCCCTTCCAGTGCTGCTCTTGGTGTGGACGTAGGCTTTCACGTCCGTTGAGTAAACACCTAGGAAGGAATGGGTGGGTCCCATGGTAAGTGTGGGTTTAACTCCATAGTGTTTGGTATATTAGTCCTTCTCTATGTAATGTCCTCCCTTGTCCATAGTAAAATGTTTAAGTAATCTACAGGAAGGCAAGAAAAAGGAAGCAGAGAACCACATACGAAAGGGACAAACAGAAAATAAAAATACAATGGCAGACATCAACAATATCAACATATCAGTAATTGTTTTAAATGTGAATGTTCTAAAAACACTGATTAAAAGACAGAGAATGGCAGAGTGTATTAGAAATGTTTCAGTTATATGCTGTTGTCAAGAAACTCACTTCAAACACGACAACATGGCTAGGTTGAAAGTAAAAGAATGGAACATATATAATGCAAACACAAAGTATAATTTAGAGCCAAGAAAATTACCCATCTAAACTATACCCTGGCCAACCCCTTGCGGGCCCGTGGCCTGGGGTGTGGGAGGGCGCATTTCCCCCCCTCCCCCCGCGCCCTTGCTGAGGCTCTGTGAAAAGTCCAGAGCAGCTCGGGGCCTCGGCCGCTCCAGGGGGCTCTCCGTCTAGAAGACCCTTTGAGACTTCTTTTTTGTCCCATGCATTATTTAGAAACATCTTGACTGATTTCCACATGTTTAGAGATTTTCCTTTTGTCTTTCTCTTATTGATTTCTAATTTAATTCAGTTACTGCATGATTTCAATTCCCATAAAATCTGTTAGGGCTCGTTTAATGGCCAGGGTATAGTTTAGATGGGTAAGTGTCCCACAGCTGCTTTATAGGGATTGTGAGTTCTGCTGTGGCTGGATGGAGCATTCTATGTCCTATCAGCTGCTGAGATTGAGTCTTGAAGTCCCCAACTACAATTGTGGATTTGTCTGTTTCTTCCTTCAGCTCTAACAGTTTTACTTCATGTATTTTGAAGCTCTGTGTGTTTAGTGCATGAACATCTAGGACTCTTCTATCTTCTTGGTATATTAGTCCTTCTCTATGTAATGTCCTCCCTTGTCCATAGTAATTTTCTTGGCTCTAAATTGTACTTTGTGTGATATTAATATAGCTAATCCTCTTTCTTAAAATTAGTGTTTGCATTATATATGTTCCATTCTTTTACTTTCAACCTAGCCATGTTGTCGTGTTTGAAGTGAGTTTCTTGACAACAGCATATAACTGAAACATTTTCTAATACACTCTGCCATTCTCTGTCTTTTAATCAGTGTTTTTAGAACATTCACATTTAAAACAATTACTGATATGTTGATATTGTTGATGTCTGCCATTGTATTTTTATTTTCTGTTTGTCCCTTTCGTATGTGGTTCTCTGCTTCCTTTTTCTTGCCTTCCTGTAGATTACTTAAACATTTTTGAGAGTTCCATTTGCATTTATTTGCAATATTTTGATCATTTAGCTTTGTATAATTTCATATATTACTTATAACAGCCTCTTGGTGTAGACATTTTACTGATTTGTTTGACATGTAGAAACCTTACTTCCATATAGACAGAGGTCCTTTCCTTTACCCTAAATGTATTTCCCACCGTATATACTGAGCACCACATCTGAGGGTGCTGTAAGTTTTTAAGGGCAGGTATGTGAGTAGTAAATTCACATCACGTTCCGTCATCTGAGAGTCTTTATTTCCCATTCATTCATGAAGCCGGCTTGGCCAAATGTCGGACGTGGGTTGTTAGTTCTTTCTTTCCAGGATGTGAAAGTCCTTCTCACCTCGAGGGTTTCAGGGGAGGAAGCTGCTGTCATTTGAACTGGTCTTTTGTAAGCAACGTGCCTTTTCTCAATGACTTTTTAAAAGAATTTATCTTTATCTTTAGTTTTCACGAGCTTAATTATGGCATGTCTTGGTGTGGATTTCTTTGGGTTTATTTTATTTGAGGTTCACTCAGCTTCTTGACTCTGCAGGTTTATGTCTTTCATGTTTTCTTAGTGGAAATTTTACCTTCTAATTTTCTTATTGGAAATTTTCAAAGAGAAAAATATTTTTATTTTTTATTTTGATGGCGTACACATCGTTAATTTTTAGTTTTATGTTCCATTCTTTTTGCTCCCAGGCTGAGAAATCTTTGCTTGCACAAATAGATGAAGATTTTCTCCTATGTTTTCTTTTATAAATTGCATAGTTTTAGCTTTTAAATTCAGGTCTGTGATCCCTTGGACTTTTGTCTATGGTATGATGTAAGGGTCAAGGTTCATTTTTCTCCTAGGCAGATAGCTAGTTGTAGCACCATTTATTCGAAAGACATTCTTTTCTAAATTGAATCGCTTTATACCTTTGCTGAAAATCAATCAATCTTATCCAGGTGGATTAATGTTTGTGCATTCCATTCAGTTCAATTTTCCTATATTTTCTGTGTTATCTTGTTTACTTAGATTTATAACAAATCTTTATAACTTCATATCAAGCCCTGAAATCAGACAGTGTAAGTCCTCTAATTTTGTTCTTCTTTTCAAAAAATGTCTATTTGTGATATTCTGAGTCCTTTACATTTCTGTGTCAATTTCTACCAAAAAGCTTGCTAAGATTTGAATTGTAATAAATGTATAGATCAATTTTGGGAGAATTAACATCTTAAAAATATTGATTCTCCAAGCTCATAAAAGCAATTTATTGCTCTACTTATTTGAGTGCTCTTTAATTTCTTTCAGCAGTTTTGCATTTTTTTAGTGTTTAGGTCTTGCATATATTTTTATAAAATTTATTCCAAAAAATTTCATGCTTTATGCTACTGTGAAAATTACTGCCTTGTAATTTCATTTTCCAGATTTTCAACACCAATATAAAGAAATATAACTGATTTTTAAATATTGCTCTTGTATCCTGTGACCCTGATAAATTGACCTTTGTCAAACTCTCTAGTCTTATATCTTTTTCCTCTTAATTTCTGTCTTTGGCAAATACACCTAAAACATAAGAGAGCCCCTGCCGATTCACGTTCCAGGTTTTTACTCAAAACAATTCATATAGTTCTTTGATAGATGCCTTAGGAATTTCTATATCCACAGTAATGTTTACCTGTGTCATCTAATCTGTAACCTTTTATTTCTTTTTCTTGCCCAATTGCTCTAGATATGACATCCAGTACAAGGCAGAAGAGAAGTGCTAAGAGGGCATGTTCTCACTTCAGTTCTGTTCTTGGGAGAAAGCAGCCTG
This sequence comes from Tamandua tetradactyla, assembly GCF_023851605.1. Taxonomy (NCBI): domain Eukaryota; kingdom Metazoa; phylum Chordata; class Mammalia; order Pilosa; family Myrmecophagidae; genus Tamandua; species Tamandua tetradactyla. The sequence continues at coordinate 1,326,009 of NC_135328.1, forward strand.
CACCACGAAATGCACAGATGCCCTTTATCATGCTTGGGACATTCCCTTCCATTTTTTTACTGTACCTTCCTGCATATACCCAATTTTAAAATGATGACTTGATCTTTTTATATATTTCTGGATCTGATTTGCTAATAATTTGTAGAGAATCTTTGTGTCTGTATTCAGGTGTTTTAGTTTTGCAGCTGCTAAACAAATACCATACATGGATTGGTCTAACAACGAAACTTACAGGCTCACAGTTACAGAAGGGAAAAGATGTGCTTCCTCCTGGGGTCGGTGTCTTCTGGCTGCCCTCAATCTTCAGAGCTCCCTGCTTTTCCATCACACGGCAGGCACACGGCTGCATCTCCTTTCTCTTCTGGGTTCCATTGATTCCACCTTCTTGCTTCTCCTGCGGCTTCTCTCCCTATCAGTTTCCTTGGCTTCTAAGGACTTCAGCCCCATTGGACCAAGGCCCGCCCTCCTTCAGTCTGGGCAACCTTAACTGATAACATCACAGACGTCCTAGCTACAGGGGGGCTCACACCCACGGGACGAGGGGGTGGGACCCGAACATGCCTTCCATGGGGGACACGACTCAATCCCCAACAGGCCCCCAAAAGACATGTTCTTCCCACATGCAAAATACATCCATTCCATCACAGCGTCAGTGCTAAGTACAAAGTCGCATCAAAATCGGAGATGGGTGTGTCCAGCCAGGGTCAAAAGTCCTCATCGGATGAAACCTAGAAAACTTATCTGCTTCCAAAAATCAGTGGTGGGACAGGTATTGGATAAACACTCCCACTCCAGAAGGGAGAAATTGGAAGGAAAACAGGGGTCGCAAGACCCAAACAATTCTGAAATCCAGCAGGGCACACGCCATTAGCTCTCAAGCTCTGAGATCCACCTGTGGCCTGATGCCTTGCTCTCTAGGCTGCAGAGCGCGGCCCTCGCCTTCTGAGCACCCACACAGCAGCCATGCCCTCTCCAGATGCTGGGGTGTGGGGCCTGCCCCCTCCGAACTTTGGGACATGACCAGGCTCTCCGTGAACAGCACGGCACCGACCCCACACCTCTGAGCACTGGGATGGTGGCACTCTCCCTAACGATGGAGACAAGGCCTGCCCCTCCAAGCACTGGGGCGGATGGCCTGTCCCCCCCAAATGCAAGGGTGAACCCACCCTTTCCACACGTGGGTGGGTCTGCCCTCTTGGCCTGAAATCTCCTTGCTCCAGGCTGTTTCTGTGGTTCCTCACTTGAAGTCCTTCTCACTTCACTTCATCCCTTCTCTGTCCCTTTTAGGTTTTGCTTCTGTTCATGCAAATTTGCACTGCAGTTATAGGGGTGCAACCATCAGACAATAAACTCTCCACAGATCCTTCCCATATAAATGCACCTTCAGTCCTGACCCCCACTGAGGTGGCTGGATCCACCTTCAGCCACAACTTTAGAAAGGGCAGTTCAGGAAACCCTCCCGTGGAGCCCTTCATCTCAGGATGTACTAGCTGGATTTTTCAAAATCCCAGAAAAAGGGAAAAGTGTCAGTTGCTGGTTCCTTCGTGCTTAAGAGTTTGGTTCTTGTCTTATCCTCTTCCGCTTGTATTTTACTATAAGATGCAAGGAAGGCTGCACCTTCCATGTTAGCTTGGAAATGTCCTCAGCTAAATATCCGAGCTCCACCCTTTAAACTCCAGCCTTCTGGCCGACATCAGAACTCGATCCGTCCGAGGTTGCGGCCACCTTACAAGGACGTAGCACGCTCCTCTTCCCTTTGAGGGCCTCATCAGAGACACCTGACACCCTCTTCCCACCAGCAGCCTCCTCAAGCCCTCTAGGACTTTCTCTGTTAGGTCTTCCAGCCTCTGCCCATCACCAATTCCAAAGCCATTCCCACACTTTTACGTGTCTGCCGTAGCAGCACCTCACCTTTGGGTGTGAGAAACTGTTCTAGTTGCTGCGCTGTGACGACACTTCCCATGCGTACAGGAGTCTGTGGGCTCCCGGTTCACGGGCTGGAGGGTTCCCTCCTCCTGGGTCGGCACTCTGGCTGGCTGGCAGTCTCGGGGGCTCCCTGGCCTTTCCTTCACATGACAGGGCACACGGCTCACCTTCTTTCTTCTCTGGGTTCTGTTGAAATCCGGCTCCTGTCTGCTCCTGTGGCTTGTTTTTCTGCGCCCCGTTTCCTTTGCTCCTAAGGAGTTCAGCCCCGTGGAGTGAGGAAGCCCCGTCCAGCCTGTGCACACCTTACCTACTGGCCCTCAGTGTCCTGTTTACAGCTGCCCAGGGCACCGGGCGGGACTTGGGTGTACCTTCCTGGGGCAGGATTTTTCCCTACAATGAGGGGTACAGGTTCCTTGGTGTATTTATAATTTCTGCAGTTTGAATGTCAGAGTAGTGCAGGCTTCATAAAATGTGATGTGAAGTGTTGCTTCTTCCTTATAATTGTTTTACTACAAATGTTAACTACAATTCACCTTTGAGGCCACCTGAGCCTGAAATTCACTTTGTGAGAAAAGCTTTTTATGTATGAATTCAACTTTTTAATACATGGAGTGCTCATCAGATTTTCTATTTCTTCTTTCATCCATGTTGGTTATTTGTATCTTTCAAGGAACTTGTCCATTTCATCTAAGTTGTCAAACTTATTTGCGTGAAGTTGATTATAATATTCCCTTTTTATTCTTTTAATGTCTGCAGCGTCTGTAGGAATGACCAGTCTTCTCTTTGTGATGTTGGCACTTTGTGTCTTCTCCATTTTATTCTTAGTCTACCTACATTTCCTTATGTTTATGCTGGGTTTAATTATCTTTCCTTTTTATAGCTTGGTCAGGCGAAACTTAGGCTACTGATTTTAAAATTCAGCAAGGCTTGTCCGTTTCCCCTCCGTGGGGTCTTGACATGGCCGATGAACACATTAAAAGAGTGTTTACTCTGCTGTGGTTGAGAATGGGGATCTGTCTGCGCCAGTAACTTTAAGTGGATTAATAGCATCGTTTATGTTTCCGATGCCCTGAGTGATTTCCTTTCTACTTGTCCAGTCGATTACAGAGAGAGGAGCATCAGACCCTCCACCTGGACAGGAGCTGGGTCTGTCTGCTTCTTACGTCAGTTCTGTCCATTTCCGTTCCATGTATTGTGTCACTGTGTTATTAGGTACATGCTTAGGGAGGACTGTCCGTCTTCCTGGAGAGTGGCCCTTCCTGCACTGTGAGATGCCCCCTGTCTGTCTCTGCAGTATTGCTCCACCTGAATTTTATCAATATGGCTGGTCCAGCTTTTTTGACAACTGTTTGCATGATATAACCGTTTTCATCCTTCTACTTTTAACTTATCTCCCTCTCTATATATAAAGTACATTCCTTGCAGACAGTCTACATTTGACTATTGCATTTTTATCCAGTCTGACAATATCTGCCTTTTCATGGAAATGTTTAGACTATTTACATTTAATGTAATTATCTATATGGTTAGTTTTAACATGACTGCTGTTTGTTTTCTATTTGTCCTTCAATTATTTTCTCCCTCTTATCTTGCATCCTTTTGATTGAAACAGTCTTTGATTCCATTTTATCCGCAGTGCTGCCTCTTTGCTCTATTATCTTGAGAAGACGCACTAGGGTTTGCCATACGCGTCTCTAACACACGGTTCCCACAGCCCCCCGGGACATAACACTGCAGAGCTGCAGCGTCTGAGAAGAACCCGAGCCCTCGCCCTGGGGCCAGTGCTGCCCTCCAACTTGCCCTACTCGGGCTGCCGGATGGCAGGGACTGGCAAGCTCGCGCCGAGAACCTCAACCTCAAGTCCCCGCATGGTCCCGAGGCTCCAGAGCTGCCCGGGTGGGGAGGAGCAGTACTCGCCTGGGGCCCCGAGGTCAGGGGCCCGTCCGTGCCGTGGGCCTGGGCAGCAGAGCCCGCTCCCGCGGGGCAGGGGCCGGGCCACGCGGAGCGCCGGGAGACGGGCACTCCCGATGTGGGGTCGCGCAGCCCCGAACCGCCAACCGGGCCACGGCGGGCTAGCATGAAAGTAGCTCAGGAGACGCGAAGTTGAAAGTTCAGCACCTAGTGATGCCAGCCCCGCCCCGGTTCTTGCTTCCTCGCAGGACACGTCCATCTTGTGGGTAGTTCCGCACGTGGGGCGCAGCTCGGTCCATTGCTCTTAGCTGAGGCTTCCTGGGGGTCCCGAGAGAACCCCGAATCTGAGTCCATTGCGACCTCTCTTTGTTTAAACATTCTTTATTGTGAAATATAGCATATATGCAAAAGAGCAATAAATTTTGAAGCACACAGCAGCAATTAGTTGTAGAACAGATTTCAGTTGGTATGGGTTACAATTCCACAATTTTAGGTTTTACTTCTAGCTGCTCTAAGGTACTGGGAACTAAAAGAAATATCAGTAGAATGATTCAGCTCTCATACTCATTTGTTAAACCCTACCTTCTCTCCATAACTCCACCGTCACCTTTGATCTCTCTCCCTCTCTTTAAGGGTATTTGGGCTATGCCCATTTTAGCTTTTTCATGTTGGAAGGAACTGTTGATAATATGGGGAAGAGGAAGATGGAACTAGCTGACTTCCTAGAGAGGCTGGGCCCTCTAGGCTTCAGGACTTATCTGGTCCAGGGACCCATTTGGAGGTTGCAGTTTCCTAGAAAGTAAGGTCAGTACATGAAACTTTTAAAGGGTCTCAGACAAAGATCTTTAGGGTTAACAAGAGTGATGTTAGTTGGGGGTTGGCAAACTGGTAATCAGCAATATCTACCTGAAGCTTGCATAAGAGTAGCCTCTAGACTCTATTTGAACTCTGCCACTGATACTTTATTAATTATACTTCTTTTTCCCCTTTTGGTCAGGATGGAATTGTTGATCCCATGATGCCAGGGCCAGACTCATCCCTGGGAGTCATCTCCCACATCGCCAGGGGGACTTTCACCCCTGGATGTCGTGTCCCATGTAGGGGGGAGGGCGATGATTTCACTTGCAGAGTTGGGCTTAGAGAGACTGAGGCCACATCTGAGCAGCAACAGAGGTCCTCCAGAAGTAACTCTTAGGCATGCCTGTAGGTAGGCTTATCTTCTCCACTACAGAAATGGATTTCACAAAAGCAAGTCTGCAGACCGAGGACTCACTCAGTCTACTGACTTGGGAGTCCCTGATGTTTGAGGTAGTATCAGGGTTTTCTCCAGTGGTAAATAGTTAAACTTAATAGTTTCAGATCTTTCTTCCAGTCCCTAAGCGACTCGACAATACTTGTTAATTATCTGCCCGACATACTCTGGGATGTACCTGGGCATTACATTAAGCTCTGCAGAACTAGCAGTCCTCATCCCCATTCTGGGATCCCTGTGTTTGGGTTGGTCAAACGATCCATCCAGACGGGTCGAGTTCGATTATATGCTACAGAAAATTTAGGTTTGAACAAAATGTATCTCTCTGCCTTGGGTCTCATACAGTAGATGAAATTCTAAAATACATATATCACCCTTGGCCTTGTATTCTGATTTACCTTAGTCCCGAACAGATTGGCTTCGTTCAATCTCTAATTGAAGCCTGATTTCTTTTTCGGCTTCTTTACAGCTATTGTGTGTGGCAATGCAGACTTTCAGAGATGCAGGTCTCCAACTGTGAGCCTTAGGGATCTCACAGGTTCCCAAAGCTCCAGGTCTCCAACTGTGAGCCTTAGGGGTCCCCTGCCAAGCTCCAGGGAGACACCGGGTCATACACACATGCCACAGCATCTCAGAATCCAGAAGTCACAATTACAGCTCCGGACTACACGTGGCTGCTGTAAGAGCTCACAATCTAGGCCCCGATTTTCGTACGAGGATTTTCTAAAAGAGACCATACAATACCTGTTCTTTTGTTTCTGGCTTATTTTGCACCACATAATGTCCCACAGGTTCATTCACCTCGTTGCAGGCCTCATGACTTCGTACCTGTTTGTAGCTGCACATTATTCCATCGTCTGTACACACCGCAGCTCACTTTCCTGCTTCTCAGTTGATACATCCTTCACCCACTCCCATGCATGGGTTGTCATGGATAATGTCCAAAGTAAACTATCCATGACTCACATTATCCTCACTTAGTTGTACAATCTTGAACAGTCTCAATTTTGGATAATTTTCATTGCTTGACAGAGAAAAATAATGCATAAACACACCCTCACCAAATAGAAAATCCAAAACTCCCCTTAACTCTTTTTGTTTCACTTTTAAACAGTTTTATTCACACACCATCCATTCCAACCTGAATAAAAAAACAGCAGTTCCAGATATAATCAAATAACCATGCCTTCACCACCACAATCTATAGAAGGCCATTTCCTTTCCTTCTGCAACGAATCCCCTCCCCGTCCCCATCCCCCGCTGTTGACGTTCAGTTTTGGCCGAATGCCTCTGTTACATCCCGTGGAAACATGCTACAATGTTACTGTTGGCTACAGACCCTACAATGTTACTTTGACTATAGACCCTACAATGTTACTGTTGACTCTAGACCCTACAATGTTACTGTTGGCTACAGACCCTACAATGTTACTTTGACTATAGACCCTAGCTTGCACTGATTGTATTTTTTCCTCTGTACCATCCCATTTTAAACCCCTTGCCATATTGACATTCATTTGTTCTTCCTCATGTAAAAACATTCTTATATTCGTACATTTAATCGCCATCATTGTCCATCTAGGCATTCCTAAGTTATACCGTCTCAGTCTTTATCCTCTGTCTTTCCTTCTGATGTCATACGTGCCCCCTCAGTCCTTCTCCCTCACCCATACCCACATTCAGCTTCATTCCGTGTACTTACATTATTGTGCTACCGTCAGGTAGTGCTGTGCTACCATTTCTGAAGTTTTACAGTCAGTCCTGTTGCACACTCTGTATTCCCTCAGCACCAAATGCCCATTCTCTACCCTCTTTCTATCTCCTAATGACCTGTATTCTTAGCTGTGACTCTCATAAAGGTCACTCATTAATATTAGTTCACGTTGGTGAGAACATGCAGTATTTGTCCTTTAGTTTCTGGCTAATCTCACTCAGCATAATGTCCTCAAGGCCCACCCACGTTGGAACATGCCTCATGACTTCATGCTGTCTCACAGCTGCATGATATTCCATCGTAGGCACACACCACCGCTTGCTTAGCCACTTGTCCAGATGGACATTTGGGCTGTTTCTCTTGAGGACTGTGAATTTTGCCACTATAAACATTGGTGTGCAAATGTCTGTTTGTGTTTTGCCCTCATGTCCTCTCAGTAGATACCTGGCAATGGTATTGCTGGGTCATATGGCAATTCTATAGTCAGCTTCCTGAGGAACCGCCAGCTGCCCTCCACAGCGGTTGTACCATTTGACATTCCCACCAACAGTGGATAAGTGTGCCTCTTTCTCCGCATCCTCTCCAGCACTTGTCGTTTTCTGTTTTTGTTTTTGATAATGGCCATTCTAGTGGGCATGAGATGATATCTCATTGTGGTTTTGATCTGCATTTCCCTAATAGCCAGGGAAGTTGAAAATTTTTTCATCTGCCTTTTAGTCATTTGTATTTTCTTTTCGGAAAAGTGTCTGTTCATATTTTTTGCCCATTTTGTAATTGGGATGTTTGTCTTTTCGCTGTTGAATTGTAGAATCTTTTTATATATTTTGGATACTAAACCCTTATCTGATATGTGTTTTCCAAATATTGTCTCCCATTGTGTAGGCTACCTTTTTACTTTCCTGACAAAGTTCTTTGATATGCAAAAGTTTAATTTTGAGGAGATCTACTTATCTATTTTACTTTTCATTGCTTGTGTTTTGGGTGTAAGGTATAGGAAACCATTTCTTATCATAAGATTTATAAAATATTTCTACATTTTCTTCTAAAGGTTTTATGGTCTTAGCTCTAATGTTTAGAGCTAAGATACATTTTGTGTTAATTTTTGTACAGGGTGTGAGATATGGGTCCTCTTTCTTTCTTTTGCATGTGGATATTGAGTTCTCCAAATACCATTTATTGAAGAGTCTGCTCTGTCCCAGTTGGGTTAGTTTGACTGCCTTATCAAAGATCAGTTGTCTGTAGATGAGAGGGTCTATATCTGAACACTGAATTAGATTCCTTTGGTCGGTATATTTATCTTTATGCCAGTGTCATGCTGTTTTGACCACTTTCTAGGAAGTTGCCCATTTCACCTACATTGTCTACTTTATAAGCATATAGTTGTTCATAGTGTCCTCTCATTATCTCCTCTATTTCTGTGGGGTCAGTGGTTATGTCCCTTTTCCCATTTCTGATTTTATTTATTTACATCTTTTCTGTTTTTTTTGTTGTCAGCCTAGCTAAGGGTCCATCAATTTTATTGATTTTCTCAAAGAACAAACATCTGGCTTTGTTAATTTTCTCTATTGTTTTCTTATTCTCAACTTGATTCATTTCTGCTCTTATCTTCTCATTTCTTTCCTTCTGTTTGCTTTGGGGTTAGTTTGCTGTTCTTTCTCTAGTTCTTCCAGGTGAATGACTAATTCCTTGATTTTTGCTCTTTCTTCTTTTTTTAATATAGGCATTTAGGGCAATAAATTTACTCTCAGCACCACTTTTGTTGCATCCCACAAATTTTGATATATTGTGTTTCCATTTTCATTTTCCTAAAGATATTTACTGATTTCTCTTGTAATTTCTTCCTTGACCCACTAGGTATGGAAGAGTGGGCTGTTTAGCCTCTATATATTTATGAATTTTGAAATGCCTGTTATTGATTTCCAACTTCATTCCATTATGACATGAGAAAGTGTTTTGTCTAGTTTCAATCTTTTAAAATTTATTGGGATTGCTTTGTGACCCAGCATATGGTCTCTCCTCCAGAATTATCCATGAGCACTTGAGAAAAATGCGTATTCCATGGGGTTTAATGCTCTGTAACTGTGAAGTCTAGTTCATTTATCACATTATTCAAAATCTCTGTTTCCATCTAGTTCCTCTGCCTAGATGTTCTGTCCATTGATGAGAGCAGTGAATTGATGTCTCCAACCATTACTGTAATGGTGTCTACTTTTCCCTTCTTTGCTCCCAGGGTTTTGCTTGTGTATTTTGGGACACATTGGTTCGGTGCATAAGTACTTATGATTGTTACGTCTTCTTGATGAATTGTTCTTTTTATTAATACATAGTGTCCTTCTTTGTCTCTTTTAATTGTTTCACTTTATTATTATTTTTTTTGCATGGGCAGGCACTGGGAATTGAAGCCGGGTCTCTGGCATGGCAGGCAAGAACTCTGCCTGCTGAGCCACTGCGGTCTTCCCTTAATTGTTTTACATTTTAAGTACAATTTGTCAGATATTAGTATGGCTATCCCTGCTCTTTTCTGATTGCTGTTTGTGTGGAATATCTTTTTCCAATCTTTCACACTCAATCTGTTTTGTCATTGGGTCTCAAGTGAGTCTTTTGCAGACAACATATAGCTGGATCCTGTTTTGTAATCCATTCTGCCAGTCTGTGTCTTTTGATTAGGAAGTTTAAGCCATTAAACTTTTAGTGTTATTACTTTAAAGGCAGTAATTTCTTCCACCATTCTGTTTTTGGATTTTATATATCATATCTTAGTTTTTTTCTTTTTCTTTTTTTTCTTTTTACTTTTACTAATAGTCTTCATTTCTACACTCTTCTCCAGACCATCCTCTCCTGTCTTTTCCTATATGCCTGTATTGCTCTCTCTTTAGTATTTTTTTGTAGTGCAGGTCTCTTAGTCACAAACTCTCTCAGTGACTGTTTGTCTGAAAATATTTTAAACTCCCCCTCATTTTTGAAGGGCAGTTTTGCTGTGTATAGAATTCTTGGTTGGCAGTTTTTCTCTTTCATAACCTTAAGTATATTATACCACTGCCTTCTTGTTTCCTTGGTTTCTGCTGAGAAATCTGCACATAGTCTTATCAAGCTTCCTTGTATGTAATGGATTGCTTTTCCTTGCTGCTTTCAGAATTCTCTCTTTGTCTTTGATATTTGACAACCTGATTAGTGAGTATCCTGGAGTAGGTCTATGTGGATATATTCTGCTTGGGGTGCTGTGCTTCTTGTATCTGTAATTTTATGTCTTCCATAAGAAATGGGAAATTTTCAGTGATTATTTTCTCCATTAGTCTTCCTCCTTCTTTTCCGCTGTCTTCTCCTTCTGGGACACCCACAACACATATATATATGCCTCCAGGTTGTCATTGAGCTCCCTGAGACCCTGCTCATATTTTTCCATTCTCTTCCCTATCTGTTCTTTTGTGTGTAGGAATTCAGATGTCCTGTCTTCTAGTTCACTAATCCTTTCTTCTTCTCTTCAAATCTGCTGTTGTATATCTCTGTTGTTTTTTTCATCTCTTCTATTGAGCCTTTCATTCTCATAAATTCTGCCATTTGTTTTTTCAAGTTTTCAAGTTCTTCTTTATGTTTGCCCAATGTCTTCTTTATATTCTTCATTTCTTTCCCCATATTTTCCATCAACTCATTGATTTGATTTTTTTTTTTTTTTGAAGCAGACATGGGCTTATTAGGACGTATGAACAGGATAAGCTTTCAGGTGACAATCAGCTGGCTGTCAGCACTCTGCAAAGGGAACGGAAATGCATGAGGCAATACATGATTTCAGCACAAAGACATTTCATGTAGCATAAGGACATTGGGTCCCTAGTATAATCATTAAGATGGCCTAAGCCCTGATGTTTTACTAAGATTAGTCTTTAAGATTAAGGTCCAATCAGTGCCATTTCTTACATCCATACTTACACTCTGCCCCTCTGGGGAGAATGTTCACTTTCTTGACTTTTGTCCTTGGCTAAAGCAGGTTTGTCATGGGCTTTTAGGAGGGGCCCAGGCATTGGGCCCCACAGTGTAATATTTTACTATTTAGACCACTTTCAAGTATGCTTTTCAGTGGTGCTGAAAATTACGTTCATAATGGTGCTCCCCTCACTGCCATCCATCGCCCAGACATTCCCATCACCCAGACAGAAAGTCTGCGATAATTAACATTAAGAGCCACTTAGAAGGAGTGAGTCTGTGATATCTGTGGGTTCAATTACAATATTTTGTTCAAGGACAAAAAATTTTAATAATAACCAAAAGAGTCTAAGATCAGGCCAGCTGTCAACAGTACAAGAGAAAGATGGTCAAATTTTTATTATTCTTATGGTTCTTGTTTGTTTGTTTGATTCTGTTCATTTTTAACTTTTTATATGGTATAATATAACATATATATATATATATATATATATATATATATATATATATATATACACACATATATAAAGTAAAGAAAGAAAAAAAGCAATAGTTTTCAAATCACTCTTCAGCAAGTAGTTATAGGCAGATCCCAGAGTTTGTCATGGGCTACCATACCATCTTCTCAGATTTTTCCTTCTAGCTGCTCCACAATACTGGAGGCTAGAAGGAATATATTTTTATCATCACAATAGACTTTTTTCCCCCTCTTTTTGTGAAAAATAACACATGAAAAAGCAATAAATTTCAAAGCACATTGCAACAATTAGTTGTAGAACAGATTTCAGAGTTTGGAATGGGTTACAATTCCTCAACTTTAGACTTTTATTTCTAGCTGCTCTAAGATACTGGAGACTAAAAGAAATATCAATATAATGAGTCAGCAATCATACTCCTTTGTAAAACCTCATCTTCTCTGTATATATCTACCATCACCTTAGGGGTATTTGGGCTATGGCCATTCTAACTTTTTCATGTTGGAAGGGGCTGTCAATAATATAGGGTAGGGAGATAGAACTATCTGATGTTCTGGAGAGGCTGGGCGCTCTGGGTTTCAGGACTTGTCTGGTCCAGGGACCCACCTGGAGATTGCAGGTTTCTGAAAAGTTACCTTAGTGCATGGAATCTTTGTAGAATCTTATATAATACCTTTCAGTGTTCTTTAGGATTGGCTGGAATGGTTTTGGTTGGGGGTTGGCAGGTTATAATAGGTAGCAATATCTAACTGAAGCTTGCATAAGAGTGACCTCTAGAGTAAGCTCTCGACTCTATTTGAACTCTCTCGGCCACTGATACCTTATTTGTTTCACTTCTTTCCCCCTTTTGGTCAGGATGGAATTGTTGAGCCCATGGTGCCAGGGCCAGGCTCATCCCTGGGAGTCATCTCCCACAGACTTGATTTTTGATGTGATTTTTTCATACCCATTCAAACATCCTTAATTAGTTGTTTCAACTCCTGTATCTTATTTGAAATGTTGATTTTTTCCTTTGATTGGGCCATATCTTCAATTTTCCTAGTGGGACCCATTATTAGGCATTTGATATCTGTAGTTTACTCTGGAGGTTGTTTTCCCTCTTTTACCATGGTTTTTCTAGTTGGTTGGCTTTGTTCTCTACTGGTTCTTAGGCATCCAGTTCAACTTATTCTAGACCTCTACATAGCTTCTGTTTTTCTGATCAGAATTTTTCAGCTCTTGTTTTCCTGATTCTTGCTCCTACATGGAGCCTTTTCTCTTTAAAGGGGGGTCTCCTCAGATAGCATCGACCCCAGTCAGGTTCTCCCATACCAGACAGGCCCACGTCTCAGGAGGGGAGAGTCGCCAGCATCAGTTTTCCCTGCGGGTGAGACCCAGCAGGTTCAAAGACTTTCCTGTGAAGCCTCTGGGCTCTCAGCCCTCCTGTCCTGCCCATGTGTGGTGCGTCTGCCTGCGGCTCCCACCAGCGTGATGGTGGGAGCCTGAACTTCAGCAGACTCTCCCTGCCAGGCCTGGTGGAGACGGAGGGGAGGTACAGGGCCGGCTTAGGTGGCTTCTCTTTTCCTGGGCCCGAATTCCCTGACGGAGGGCTCCACCTCCTTTCTCTGGGCAGGTTGGCCTTCAGGGAGTCGATCTTCACCTGCCGAGTTACCTTGTCTCTCAGACGGGCCTTGATTCCACCCGGGCATGGGGCAGTGCTGAAGCCTCAGAGGGCTTGCGGTTCTATCGAATGAGCTGTTAAGAAGTTAAAAAAAGAGCGAGAGGAAAAAAAAACCTTTCAAAGCCAGGCCCCAGCTGCCCAGGTTTGCCTGTGAAGAGCTGGAGTTGGTACGTGGCCCTCTGTGCCCCTTCTCCTGGCGCCCAGCCCTTCTCCAGTGTTTTGTGCTGTCCAACTCAAAAAGCCTCTGTTGTTTTTGTTTTAGTTTTCCACAAGCCCCGCCTCCTCACTGCCTGGGTGAAACCTCCAGGTTCCTTTTGTGCTTGCTCCAGGTTTACTTGTGCTTAGAGCTTGTGTTCAGTAGTGCAAATTTGTTAGTTAATTCCACAATTGGAGCTTGGTTGAGCCATCCTCCTTCATCCTTATAAAGTCTGTTCCCTTTTCCCTCCAGGACCCAGCCTGCCGTGCCCGCGGGGAAGGGGTGCTGGCCTCCATGGCATGGGGAACTCACAATTCCATGTGGGGGTCTCAGCCAGTCCACCTGGGCCGAACTGATGTACTCTGAGTGTCCAGTCACCGAAGCCCCTCAAAGAGGGGTTCCATACAGTTCCTGGCTATTTAGTAGCTGCTCTGGATGATGAACTAAATTCCACACCCCACTGTACCGCCATCTTCCCCTGCCTCTGCTCCCGTCCTCTCTCAACTGGCTATGTCCAGGCCACATGGCCACTTCCCTCTTCCCGGCCTCTCTGTCCCCTCCCAGAACCTCTTGTCCATTCCCAGCCCTGCACCCAAAGGTTGCTTTCTAACCCACAGATCTGCCCCGGGACCAGCTGCTCAGAGCCGCCCGTGCTTCTCTCTGCTGGGCATTGAGGGGCTGCCCCAGCCTGGTGCATGACCTGACTCCCCACAAGCCTGAGGAGGGTCCTGCGGGCTCCCCGAGTTTTCAGATGGGGACGAGAACCCCACATGCCTTGTGCGGGGTCCCCTGGCTGTCCAAGGGCTGTGTCCCGAGGTTTGTGGCCTCAGCGAGACTTTCTCTCCCTGCACCCCAAGATTGGCCCAGGAAGGTGGATTCCAGCTCTGAGTCCAGCCAAGTTGGGGATAAGACCACGTTTAGGGCAGGGGAGCACCACCCCGTCAGGGAAGCGTGAGCTCAAGGGCAGGTCAGAAGAGAGGCTCTCTGGGCTGAGGTGCAGGGGGCTCGCCTCTGCCGTCTGGGGGTGCAGAGGCTGCAGCCTGCTATGCCCCAGCCCTCCCTGCCCAGCACTCTGGCACATCTCAGCCTGTCAGGGGGACACAGCCACAACCCCAGGTCCCAGGAGGGGCTACATGGGCCACCGCACCTGTGAACTGGCCTGAGGCCCGAGACACCCCTTTTTCACCACACCTTGCCCCTCTGTGCCCTGCTGGCCCCACCACCTGGAGCCCCTTTTCCTCCAGCCCCCCCAGCCGCCTGGGGCTGCGCCCTCCTCTACCAGGTCCCACTGGAGCACCTGCTCTTTGAAATGCCCCTGCCGGCATCCCCCACTCCCGAGGAATGTCAGTCCCTTCTTCCTCCAGGGCCCACCCACCCTGTGCTGATGTCCTTGCCTGCCCCGTGGATGGGGGCTCCCGGAGGCCAGGGCAGGCCATGGGTGGCTAGCCCCCCAGTCCCAGCACCACCCCGCGTAGAAGTGAGGCTTCAGGGTGTCCTCGGTGGCAAAATGAGCTGAGGGGCGTCCCGTTGACCACACCGCGGGCTGTGTTTGCTGAGTTCTGAGAGGAGGGAGGGCAGGGAGTGCAGAAGACTGGGGGGATAGGAGCCGCGGGAGGCCGTGGGGCTGGAAAGGGTCCTGAGGAAATGGCATTTCAGAGCGGGCGGAGGGTGGAATCCGAGAGACAGGGCGGAGTGGGGGGGGGGGGCCCAGGGAGAGCTGCTGCGGTGAGCGTGGCAGGAGGGTAGGATCTGTGAAGGCCAGAGCAGTCCCAGGCCGCAGCGTGGGCCCACAGGCTCCTCTGCGTCCAGGGGCCGAGGCTAGCCAGCCTGGAGCAGGTGGGCCGGCACGGCACCCAGCGTGCTGGGGGAGGGTCCATCCAGTGCGGAAGTCCTGGACGGCACACGGTGGGCTGGGGGGGCTAAGCCTTGAGGGCACCTAGATTGAGCAGGAGGATGGGGGAGAGGACAGCTGGCAGGAAAGGCCACCCCATCCCCGAGTGCAAGGGTGAGGGAGGGGCTGGAAATGAGACGCGCAGGGGGCACCGACCAGCGGCCTCGGCGGCTTACTTGGGCCCCCAGTTGCGGCCTTGACAGAGGAGCAGCGAGGCCCAGGAAGGATCGCAGAGCAGAGCAGGGACCGTGCTGCTCAGCCTGGGAGGAGGCGGTCAGCTGGGCCCCAGGATGGGCGTCTCCCTCCAGGAAACTAAAACTAGGAGCGTCCCAGCCTGCCAGACAGTTGGGCATCCTAAATTGGGCTAAACTGGGTAAGAAGGGCCTCAAAGCCATCTCGGGGAGACCCCGGGAAGTTGCCCTGCCTGACCCTGATCCGCCTCCCCAGGGCCGCCTCACGTCTCTGCCCCTCCGCCCCGGGAACCGCTGTGTCCACAGCGCCCAGCCCCCAGCATCCCCGACTTGGCCTGCGAGGCTCCAGCTCCTACCCCCATTGCCCTGCCCCCCGCCCCCCCCCCCAGCCGCACGCTCGGCCCCGAGGCTCCGGCCCCCGCACGCCCCCGCACCGCGCGGCTCCTCTTTCCCTCCCCGCTCACTGCACGGCCTCCTGCTCGGAAGTAATGAGAATCCGCACAGCGACCACAGTTGCTCTGTCCCCTACTGGAGGGTGCTCTGCCCTCGTGGGCTTCCCAGGGCCCCGAGTTGGCCCCGTGCTCCATGGAGGAGCCAGGTAAAAAGGGATTGGATGGATGGATGAATGGACAGATGGAGGAGGGATGATGGACGCATACGTGGATAAACAAATGAATATGTGGCTGGAATATGACAGCAAGGAGAAATGCTGAAACTGCTGCCGACTCAAACTCATCACAACCCTGCAGTTGACCTAATACTAGGCACCCCCACCCCACTCCAAGAAGATCCTCAAGTCCCAGCGAAAGGAAGAAAAGGAGGTGGGGCAGGAGGGGGGCCTGGCTGGGTGGAGGCCACCCCCCTTCCTTGGGCAGAGAGGGTAGCTGGAGCACAACGATACTCAAACTGCCTTCAGAGTGGCCTCACGGATTCACAGCGCATCAACTCAAGAAGCACACAAAGTTTTGGTTGATAGAAAACAAATCACAAAGCAACAGTTATGAAAACTGTATGGTCCTGAGTCTACAGCAGAAAACAGGATACAGGATAAATGCATTCACATCCCCTGAGCCCCAGGGAGCTCCTTCTCACAAAAGCACCCCCCACCACCCCACCCCACCTGCCCCACTCCCGGAGACCCCAGGAGGAGCAAAAAGTGGAGAAACTGATCGAGACTTTTACAAAAGCCTGGTACGTGACCACCAGGAATGTTCAATAGGAAAATAAATGTCTATGTGACGGGTGCCATAAATACCTGACGTCGGCAGGTGGGAAACTCGGGGTACCCAGCTCTCAATAAATTCCAGAGGCTTGGAGTTAAATGACATAAAAAGTAAACAAGGAGGAAACAGCGCTGTGTGTTTCTCCCCAGATCAAAGGTGAAATACCTCTTTTGAGTAAAGACATGCGCCCCGGTAAACAGTGTGCGCTTCTACGCGCCAGCAGCGAACCGGCACCCCGATGGGGCGAGGGAGCACCCACGTTTCACAGGGGGCAGTGCGGGGAGAGCCGGTACCCAGCCCTCCGTCTCGCAGCCGGGGTGACAGCCTGGGCAGCCCACCAGACGGCTTTCCTCCACTCTAGAAGAAATGAACCCGAGGGGGGAGGAAAGAAACAACTCGGGAAATAGAGGTGGGCGGGATCGGTTCACAGCTCGCTGCGCTGAACCTGCAAAGGATGCGTGCACATTTGTTAGATCACTCCTCGTCGGGAGCCGTTTTGAGATCCATTTGCCAATCCTAGAGGACGCCCGGCAAAAGCTCCCCGGCTGTGGTGAAAAGGCACGCGTGGGAAGAGCAGCCAGGCGGCCACACCCCCTCATTAATCAGCCCGGACAAGGCAGGATGCTGGGGCGCGGTGCTGGCGGGCCTGCAGGAATCGGGTGCCCAGCCGGGGAAGGAGGACAGCTGTGCCGGCACCCTGGGGCCGAGGCGGAGTCAGGCCAGCCGGGACTGCCCAGTGTCCTGGCTCCCTGGCCACGGGGGGCAGTATGCCCCCAGAAATTGTCTAGGAGAAAGGGCAGTGGAGGCCAACCTCCTCAGAGCTGGCCCGTGGTTTTCCTGCTTTGCCTCCAGTTCCCACAACTGCCCCAGGGGCAGGTCGGAGCCTCCCACTGAACGGGGACCCTGCGGCCAACATCTTGCAGCTGGACGAAGTGAGGCTGGCCCCCCAACACAGGGCCCCCTCCCTGGCCTGTGCCCCAGGTGCAGAGGAGAACCCCCTTCCCGCCCCGGAAAGCCTCAGCCGACCCGCTGTTTGGTAAATGCCATTTGCAGGGCCGAGAAGGGTCCGCGTTTTGAAATACCACCGGCTGGGACGCGGGGCCAGCCTGCCAGCCATTAATTAGGGGGACTGGGCCTCGCAGGCCGGGCCGGCCCCGTGCGGAGCCAGTGTTTACACGCACGCTCGTCTGTTTGGGGCCTGCAAATCCGTGTCAGATGTTAATGGAACAGCATCATTTTTCTGCCGAGGTGGCATCCCCAGCGTTGTTTGGATGAGACGGCGGCCCACGGCCCCCCCTGGCCGCCGGCTCTGGGAATGGGTCACGGGCTGAGCACAGCCTGCAGAAACGCGAATCCTGAAAAAATGTGAGTCGTACAAAAGGGAAGATCCACTCCAAAATAGGACCGTGCAAAGAGGAAATGAGTAGATGCTGAATTAATCACGATGCAAGGGACTTCATGGAGGGGCTGGGCGCCTGGGCTCACATGCACACACGCACACGCACGCAGAGCCTGGCGACCCCCACCCCCACCCGCTGCACGGCCCAGAGCACAGCGTGTCCACCCACGCTTACTGTCTACCCACGCTTACTGTCCACTTCGTTTCTTGGTCGCAGGCCCCGGGTTGCCACGCTTCGGAGCAGCTGCAGTGAGCTCAGCAGGTCGCATGGTTGCCGGCGCTCCCCTGCCCCTTGGTGGTGGCTCCGGGTACTGCCCCTAGGCTCTCGGGTTGGACTCCGTGGTGCTGCCGATTCCGGGATTGACTCTCGGTGCGAGGACAAGCAGGACAGGCAGGACAGGCAAAACAGACTGGGCTGCCTGAAGTACTGAGCTCCCTGCCAGTCGCGGAGATGAAGGAAAATTGCGCCTTGCGGAAGAGAGGGTAGGAGGCCCGAAGGACCCCCTTGTCCCTGCTGCCCCCATCCCTGCAGCAGCTGCTCTCTGAGGAGTCCACTCTGCTCACAGCCTGTGGTGGCCTCCAGGGCACACGGACTCCCGGCCACTGATGCTGACTGCCTGGGGCCCTGCTCCAGCCCGTGGAGTCCCTCCCCTCTGCCCTCTGCCCTCCTTGAAGTCTGGCTCACCTCTGGCCCTTTGCACCTAGCAGGCCGGCCACCTGGCTGCACCTCCTTGTTGGAGACACTTGGTCTTCTGTGGCTCGGCTCCAGGAAACTTCCCAGCCCTGCATTTCCACCAGGGGGGTGAAAGGCGGGCGTCAGTCTCTGCCACATGGTGTGTCACACCTAGCCTGGCCTGTCATATAAGGGGACAGGTGACAGCACCAGTCTTTGAGCTGGCAACACCTGGGCCTGAACCCTGCCCCCTCGGAGCCTTGGTGCCTTCCCCAATAAAATGGGCCAATAAAAACGGCTCCTTCTTGGGCCACTGGCAGGGAATGTTCTTGGCAGAGCCCCCCGCACGGAGTAGGTACTCAGGAAAGAAGTGGGAGACCAACCAAAGTGTACAAACTTCAGCCAGAGGGTCATCTGTCCCCTGTGTAGCACTCTGGGTACACTTGCTGAGAGGCCCAGAGCCATTTCCGTGTGTCCTAGTCAGATTAAACTAGAGGATGCTACAGTAACAAACAGCCCCAGAACTCAGAGGCTTGACACACAAAAGACGACATTTGGCTCAGGCAGTCAGATGCTGCTCCCGGAGCCCTCCAGGGTTGCCCCGTGAACCTGGGGACACCAGCTCTCCCACATGTCATTCCTGGCTGACCCTCAGTCAGAAGTAGACAAAGGGCCAGCTGGTGCGAAGGGATTGGGGCGTGACGTGATGCTTCTGAAACACTTCACTCCCTGCCGCAGAGCTTACCCTTGGTGTCAGCGCCCTTGGTAAGTATGATGACTGCAGAGGGGTGGGTTAGGGCCGAGGGCGAGGAAAGCGCGGTTTCCCCAGCCCTGCAGGGCCCACGCCTGCTGTCCCCTGGCATGTGCCGGAGTTGCCAGGTTGGAGGCCCTGGCTCTGGGTCCTGGGACCTAGAGGTCCTTGGGGTGCCCAGTGTGCCCTGAGCTGGTGGGGGGGGGGGGGACGAGATGCAGGTGAAGGCCTAGGAGAAGGCAGCAGAGGAGGGGTTGAGGGCTGGTGTCTCACTGTGGAGCCTCACCCAGGCAGGACCCTTCAGAGACCCCCTAGCTAGCCACCCTGCCTGCCCTGTGGGGGGCTGGGGGCCTTGGTTGTGGGAACAGGGCCTGCACCTGAGTTTACCTACCCGCAGGTAAGGCGCCAGGTGCTGGGCCCTGCGGCCAAGCTCCCACAGCCCTCTCCCTTCCAGTTCACGCACAGGGGCTACCCGTGGGTCCCCACGCGCGCGGGAGAGCATCAGACACGCCCACCCCTGGGAGATGGGGGCCAAGGGATGGCCCTCACGCCCCTGCCCAACGGCGAGCGCCCAGTGCGGCCCACGGAGGGGCGGGCACCCGCCGTGTGTCAGCCGCGGGCTCAAACCCAGAGTCACAGCCGAGGGTCCGCGCACAGACGCGCGCGCACAGACGGACCCCCCCCCGCCCCGCCTCGGGGGGCGGGGCGGCGCTCAGCCTCAGCCACATGAGGGGATCGGGAGACCCCGGCCTGCTGGGCCTCGGGGTGGGGGTGGGAGGCATGGCCCTGCCCCAGCAGAGCCGCCCGGGGCCCACAGCACCCGTCTTGTTGGGGGGAGGACTCAGGTGGGGGGCGCCGGGGGACCCTCGCCCCGGCTCGGCGATGGGAGCTGCGGCAGCCCCCGAGGCGCAGCGCGGGTCCAGGGCGCCACCTGGCGGCAGCCGCCTTACCGGGCAGGAGGGCTCGGCCCGCGCAGCCCGCCCACCCGGCCGCGCGCCCCGGCCCCCTGAGCCGCTGGGGCGCTGGGCCTCCCCGCCAGGCCCCATCTGCTCCAGGAGGATCGACGGGCGAGTCCGAGCCTGGGCTCTGGCCCCTGCCAGCCGGGGGCCTGCGCGAGGTGTCCGCGTCTGGAAAGCAGGTGCACAACACGGGGTCTCCAGGCCTGCCTGTCAGCTGACCAGAGCCCCTTACACCCCCTCCCCACACCAGCCCCCACCGCAAAACTAGAACCCCACGCCCTGGGCCCCTGCCGCGCTCTGTTCTGGAGCCTTGAATTCGGAAGCCCCTCCGCCCCGGCGGTCGGGTCCACCCCACCCCGCGCGCGCATCTCCACGCTGCCTGACCTCGCGCGTGCTTCGAGTCTTCGGAGCCCCGCGCACGCCTCCTGGGGCCTTCGGGGCGTGCCAGGCCGCGGTCGGGGGCACATGCGTGTGAGCCAGTCTTCCCGCCTGGCCAGAAGGTTCCAGAGGCGTCGCGCAGCGCCCTGGAGCTGAGGCTGGGAAGGGAACCCCGAGAGTCGCCCGGGCCCCGCGAGCGAGGAAGCGAGGACACAAGCATGGTTCCATACAAAACCTGAAGTCCTTTTACTTCTTTAAAGCTGATCTAATCGCCTTAGGCCTCGTGGACGCAATACAAAAGCGATATGAATTGGGAAATAAAACACTTTAATAGCCACGATAAACTTTGTTAGAAATGTACATGTTGCCAAAATAATAATAATAAAATAAAATAAAAAAGAGAAGAGAGAGAAAGAGGAACAGCTTGCTGCCGGGTTAGAGTATATAAATGTTCGACGAGGAGGGGAGAGGAAACTTTAAAAACGCCGGTTGCGAATGCGTCTGGGCCCCCTGGGCCGGCTGCGCTCCAGCCCCGGCCCGGCCCGGCCACGGCCTCCTGACGGACGAGGGGCAGCTCGTAAGGCCTCCGCGTAGCTGTTTCTTCTCGTGGACGGAACATCCAGGTAACGGGTATATAAACAAAGCTCATAAGAAATGTACAAATATAAAAAGCTACAAACATTAATAAATTACATCATCACAAAACACAGAAACACTTCACAAGGTGCTAGTAAAATAACTGTCTCCCCCAATTCCCTCATCATACAAGAAGGAAAACAAAGAGCTGGTATTAAAGTTGAAGACTCGTCTTCATAATGTGTCTGAAATAGATCTTTTGTGTACTGTTTGCTTCTGTAAAGACAGAGTATAAGGCTGCACACACATCACTTGTTTTTCAGGCAATACCTTAGTTCCTAAAAGGAAATAATATAATAATAATTATAATTATAATAAAAAGAAAAAAGAAAAAGAAAAAAGCATTGGAACCCAACTATTTATCATACTCGGCAAAAAACTTGTATAAATGTTAATGAAGTACTCTATAGAAAGAAATTCCTAAAGATACTTTTACTCTTATAAAAAAGAAGTTATTTAAAAAGCTATTTACATGCTACATTCTATGAAAAATATGCTTCAGGAGATACATCTAAAATTAAAATACAGGATTGCCTGAGAAACAAATCCAGCCCCTCCGTGTCGATGGGCGGACACACCGTTCCGGTACGTTCCATGCACTCGACACCAAATGCTAACGTGTGAAAAGACAGAGAAGTGTCTAGTCGATTTGTCCTCAGCTGCCCCGTCCACTGGCCTGGCCATGCCAGTCCCAGGGCAGGGCGCCATGGCTGAGAAGTGCTTCTCCAGGAGTCTAGCCATCTGGGCTGGACAGGGCCCACCCACGTGGCTCAGCCTGGGCCCCAGGGACCCCAAGATATGGCTGAGCCTGCGCCCTTCCCCAGGGACCCCACGATGGCTCCCCCTCCTGCTAACACACAGACCCTGCTGCCGGTGCCTTCCAGGCACAACCATCACCATCCACCTGCCATCCCACCTGCCAGGGAGGGCAGAGAGGCCCCGCTCCTCGTGGGGCCCTGCTCTCTGGACTTGTCCGAGAATCACTATGAAGAGAGGGGAAATAGACGAACACCCCTCTTTCTCTTTCTCTCTGGTGTTCTTTGCCTTTTTTTAAGCCTCTGGAGGCTACCAGACTATGACCAGCTCAGACTCTGGACCTGGTGAGCTCTGGCTCACACTTCCTTCCCTGAAGGACTCATGGTCCCAGCAGAGCTGCAGAGGCCCTGCAATCACACCCATGTTCCAGGGGTGCCTGGAGACTGTTCTAAATTGAAATGGTCCTCCAACTAGCAGGGCAACCTTTTGGGAACTGGTCACTCTAAGCAACTGGAGAAAGGGTGACGTCTATGTTCAAAACGAGGGACAGCCGAGCTCTGCACGTGCTGTCTGCTGAAGGTACAAACGCTCGTTTGGGGGATGGTGCCAGGAGGAAGTGAGACCCTCCCTGGGATGAGGCAGAATGGCCACAGTCCTTGTGGGGGGTGGGGGGGGCGGGACTGATGCTTTAGCGGGGCTCCAGGGGGGGTCCTGAGCAGAGCAGAAGGATCCTGGCTTTCCAAACTTTAAAGGAGCAGTTTTCCATTCCGATGGATTTTCAAAATTTTTCCAAGCCTCTGCTTGGCAGTGGCCATACCTTTTCTCGTACGTTTTCCTAAGGGATGGAAGAGAGCAAAACAAGAAAGGAAAGTCAAATGAGATAGTGAGAGTGGCAGCAGGGTGCTGGGAAGGGGGGCGGTGAGGGGGAGAGGGCCGCTGTCCTGCCCAGCTGATGCCCACGGCTAGCAGCACCCTCCCTGTTGGGTAAAATTAGTGTATGAGGCTTGCAACTCTGGGGTTTCGGTTATTTCAATGAATACCCCCTCTGGCCATCTCCAAATGGGGGGGTGGTGGTGGTGGAGTGGGATTGGTGACCATAGAAGCCCAGATGACCCAGGGACCTCGCAGAACAGAGTGTCCCTTAGGAGAGGGAGTGCTCGGGCTCCATGCATTGGTAGTAACGCGGCCCTTGGGAGCCTCTGCACGCACTTGCCTGCTTCTCTCTGCTCAGCCAGGGGGTGGGCTGATGGGGAAGTGGGGTGCAGAGGGGGCAGGCCAAAGGTAGGACGCGGCGGTATGCGGCCCCTTGAAGGTCCAACCTCCCATTTCACATGGAGAAGCCCCTCACCCTGCAGGTGGCCTGTGGTGGTCCAAGTTTTGCCCTCCCCCCAGTCTCGGCCAGTTGCTCACCACCACCAGTCCACAGCAGGGAGGAGGTGAGGGGGTGAAGGAGTGAGCGCGGCTGTGGGGCCCGCCCTCGCCTGGCCCGGCTCTGGCTCCCGGCCCCATGTGCACCAACGCTCTGGACCTAGAGCCGCAGAGCCAGGCCACGTGGTCTGCAGCTCCAGGGCGCCACGCAGCCCCCCCCCCCAACGGGCCTCCACGCAGCCCCCGGGCCCGCACCCGCACCTTTGGCGGCGCTGTTGTTGCTGCTGGGGGACGAGGCCGAGGGCCGCCTCTGCGACAGGAAGACGCCCGGGGCCATGGGCTGGGAGGCCCGGCCGGCCTGGGGCCCCCCCAGGGCCCCCGCCGTGTACTCGTGGTCGGCCAGGCTGCTGCTGGGCGCCTCGGGCGGCGGCTCGGGGGAGCTGCTCCCCTGCGAGGCCTGGCTGCTGGCCGAGGTGGCGCCGGCCGGCGTGGTGGCGGCCGAGGGCGGCGACGGGGTGGAGGCGGGCGGCGTGGGGGACGCGGTGGCGGGCGGCGCCTTCTTCCGGGTGCTCTTCTTCTTCCGGCTCTTCTGCTCCTCCTGCCAACAGGGCAGCCGACCTGTCACCCACAAGGAAGCCGCGTGCCGCCCAGCCCCGCCCCGCCCCGCCCAGCGCCCCACCCCAGCGCGCCCCGCGCCCCACCCAGGCTCTCCCCACCCAGGCCCGCCCCGCCCCGCGCCCCACCCCGGCTGGCCCCGCGCCCCACCCAGGCTCTCCCCACCCAGGCCCACCCCGCCCCATCACAGCCGACCCAGGCCCACCCCGCCCCGTGCCACACCCCGGCGCGCCCCATGCCCCACCCAGGGTCTCCCCACCCAGGCCCGCCCCGCCCCCATCACAGCCGACCCAGGCCCGCCTCGCCCCGCGCCACACCCCGGCGCGCCCCACACCCCACTCAGGCCCGCCCCGCCCCCATCACAGCCGACCCAGGCCCGCCTCGCCCCGCGCCCCACCCCGGCGCGCCCCATGCCCCACCCAGGCTCTCCCCACACAGGCCCGCCTGGCCCCGATCACAGCCGACCCAGGCCCGCCTCGCCCCGCGCCCCACCCCAGCTCGCCCCACGCCCCACCCAGGCTCTCCCCACCCAGGCCTGCCCCACCCCGCGCCCCACCCCGGCGCGCCCCATGCCCCACCCAGGCTCTCCCCACCCAGGCCCGCCCCGCCCCGATCACACCCGACCCAGGCCCGCCTCGCCCTGCGCCCCACCCTGGCGCGCCCCACACCCCACCCAGGCTCTCCCCACCCAGGCCCGCCCCACCCCGCGCCCCACCCCGGCGCGCCCCATGCCCCACCCAGGCTCTCCCCACCCAGGCCCACCCCGCCCTGATCACACCCGACCCAGGCCCGCCCCGCCCCGCGGCACCGTGATCTACCCGTGGGGGGCATGTCGGCTGTGCCCACGAGTCACCCGCTCGGTGAGGCCTGCACATGCCTCGGTCCTAGAAGCGCTCACTGCACTTGACTGCGTTCCCCCAACCTCCAGCTGCGCGAGTAGGGCGGCTCCTTAGCGCCCCTCGGGGAGACCGCCCCCCCCACAGCCCGCCAAGGTCTCAAGTGATGCTTTCATCCCGTATCTCAAGAATCTACTGGGGAAGAGCGCCCGAAACGGCGCCGGGTGCACGGCGCCATGGGCTGCGACGACAGCAGGTTCTGCGGAGAGAGACGAGCTGGTCCCCGCGCCCACGCGGAAGGACCGGAAGCAGAGGGAGTGGCACTTGGGAGCACACAGAGACCCTGCGCCTCAGGGACAGAGGCCGATGGCGGGGCTGGGGGAGTGACCCCCTCCCCCAGCGCTGCTGCGGAGAGGAGGGAGGAGGAGCCTGGGAGTGCCCCCCAACAGGGCCCCATAGCCTCGCAAGAAGAAACCTCACTCTTGCTTTCAAGGAGGAAGGACCTGCTGGGGATAGAGCCCTGCCCAGCCCGCAGTTGTGGGGTGGGGGCCGGTGGGAATGCCCTGTGAGGCAGGTGGGGGGAGTCGTGTGTCACAGAGGCTGCCCACGCTGGCCACCAGGCCAAGTCAGGGTGGGGACCCTAACCCTCCAGCAGAGGCCGAGACGGGGACACCGATGACTGAGCAGGGCAAGCCCAGGGACAGACGGCTGCCGAAGTGTGACCTGTCCTGACCTTATTTGGGGACTTCTAGCCTCAAAACCTGTGAGTGAGAAAGTTTCTGCTCCCTAAGCCCACTGCGTGTTACCTGCCAGCACAGCCCAGGCCCTTTCCAGTGACCTCAGGGCCCAGGAGGCCTCTCCAGTCTCCAAAGCATTGATGTCCCCAAGCCCGTGACAGCACACCAGCCCCGGGGGTCTGCACACAGGGGCCAAGGGCCCCTACCCACTGCCAGGTCACTCACAGCCCCCACCTACCCGTGAGCCCCCTCACCTGCTGGGAGAGTTTGGCTGCGGCGGCTGCCAGGCCAGTCTCGATGGAGGCCACTCGGGTGCCCTCGCGCACAGGCCTATCCTGCCTCGGCACTGACGGCCCCACCCTGGCTGCAGGAAGAGAGGGGTCAGCCCGCGCTGAGCAGCTGCCCTGGGGCGGGACCACCCCTACGGGGAGGCGGCGGGGGCTTCCCACCACAGCCCACCCGCACACCCCTGCGGCCTGCGACTGGCTCAAGGCTTCCTGGGCTTTAAGACACCTCCCGGCCCACGCCCCATCCCAGTGCCCCACACCGGGCAGGAGGCCACAGGGCACAGTAGCGCCAGCGTGGAGAGCCGCTAGACAATGACGCGGGGAGTGGAACGTGGCTGCGGGCAGGGGCATCACCGTGTCCCCAGGGCATGGACACTGCCTGGTGGGGCGGGATGTCTTCACCCCGGCCAGGAGGGCGGGCAGGCGGGCTGCGGGGGGTCTCCGGGAGGCCCGTGCCCCTCCCCCCGACCCTACCTGTCGGGCTGTAAGGGGCATCGTCCGAGCCTTTCCTCTTCTTAGACCGGGACTTGAACACGGGGTTGTCGTCGTCTGACTCCAGGGAGGGGTAGACTAGGAGGCGGCAAAGGGGGGAGAAAGGGGGCTGCTGCACGTGGGCACGGGGGCGTGCAAGAGGACTCCACGGGCTGGGTCCTCAGCTGGGGGACCCGCCCAGAGCTCATCAGAGACGGCAGCTGGCCGGGCATGGTCACCTCCTGGACAAGCTGCCCGCCAGGGAGGGGCGTCTGCGGACCCCCAAGGCCAGCCGGCCCCAGGTCCCTAGACAGCGAGGAAGAGCGCAGTTGGAGCAAGGCAGGGGCTTGCCCAGCCAGAGGCCCCAAGTGCCACAGGCCAGCGGGGTGCGTCCCCGGAGCACAGGCCCCCTTCACAGGGGCCTCTCAGGCCCCTCCTGCCCAGCCATGCTGCCCTCCAACAGCCACTTCTTGCTGGATGGCCTCCCCCTCAAGGTCCGGCTGCCTGATGTGGGATGGTGCCAGGGAGGAGCTGAGTCCTCCCAGGGGCACCTCGGGACCAGGGTTGCGGGGCAGGAATGGGGACTGGGCCTCGGGGGTTCCTCAGCCCCAGGGTCTGCGGAGATAAGGCAGGGGAGTGACACTGCCTGGCAGATCTCGCCGGGTGCTAGAATTCAAGACACTGTTGCCGTCTCAGGGGGTAGCGGGTGCGCTCTGAGCGGGGTCAGTGTGACCCCTGGGGGCCACACCGCGGAGGCAGCTGCAGCTGAGAAGGGGAGACCGGGGAGAGGCTGGGACCCCCGTGCAGCCAGGGCAACTCAGCTCTCGTGGGAGAAGACCCGCAGCCCCAGGGAGAGCCTCACTGGTAAGGAGGCAGCAAAAGAACAAGCTTGCTCTCCCTAAGGAGCTGTGAGTGCGTGAACGTTTACAAGTATGGGAGTGTTTGTACAAACTAAAGGAACAGAAGGAGAAAGAGAAAGAAAGAGCATGCGTGACCCCTGGGGTGCACCTCCAGCTCCCAGCGTACCTGGCCTGGCTGGCCTGTGGCAGGAGTGGCTGCACGGCACCTTCGGTGCCCCCAAGCCAAGCACCCTCGCAGGCTGCAGAGGGATGGATCACCCATGGCACCGGGCCTCAGGCTCCAGGCTCACTGCCATGCTGGGCACAGGGACCCTGAGGGGGAGCCCTCCCTCGCATGCGTCTGTGAGCTGCAGCAGGCCCCAGGGAGGCCAGAGGGCGAGTGTGTGCCGGAGGGAAGTGTCAGGAGCAGGGCCTAAGCCACCGTGCACTGGGACGCCTGCCTTCCCCACCACCTGACCTGGTGCCGCCACCTTCAAGTGCCCACAGGCGCCTGACAAGGCAGCTGTGGTGGACGGCGGTCTGGCCAGGGCCCAACAGGCTAAGTGCAGTTATCACGTGACCCTGCAATTCCCTCCCAAGCAGACATCAGGAGAACAGAAGGCAGGTGTCCACCCAAAAGCGTGGACGCTGATGTGTGGCGGCTCTGCCGTCAGCAGCCGGAAGGGAACACAACCCCCATGTCGGCCAGCCGATGAGCGGACACACAAACCGTGCTCCAACCAGACGGCGGCATATCACTCAGCTGTGAAAAGGAGCAGAGCTCTGATACATGCTATGTCTGGGCTGAAAATACTATGTACCCCAGAAAAGCCATGTTTTAATCCTGATCCAACCTTTCCTTTTTCTTTTTCCTTTTTTTTTTCGCATGGGCAGGCAGTGGGAATTGAACCCAGGTCTCAGGCATGGCAAGTCAGAACTCTGCCAGTGAGCCACCATCACACAGCCCTTGATCCAATCTCGGAGGCGGAAACTTTTCATTAGATCATCTCCATGGAGATGTGGCACACCCAACTGTGGGTGTGACTTTGATTAGGTGGAAATGTGACTCTACCCCTTCCAGGTGGGTCTTCGTTAGTTTCCTAGAATCCTTTAAAAGAGGAAACATTTTGGAGTCAGAAATGACAGAAGCCTCTGAGCTGACAGCAGATATAGATGCTTGGAGAACAGATGCTTCAAGGAACAGAGACAGGGATGTTTGGAGATGCTTGGAGACACCAGAACAGCCAGAGACCACTGGAGATGAGGAAAGAAAACGCCCCTGGGGAAGCCCTGGGGAAGCCTGAAGAGAAAGCTAGCACACATCACTGTGGGGCTTCCCAGCTGAGAGAGAAACCCTGGATGCCATCTGCCCTCCTGAGCCAAGGGATCTTTCCCTGGATGCCTTAGTTTGGACATTTTCACAGCCTTAGAACTGGAAACTTGCAACTTCATAAATTCCCTTTTTAAAAAGCCATTCCATTTCTGGTATACTGCATTCCAACAGCTTTTACAAACTAAAACAAGCTACAGCATGGATGAACTGGAAAGCATGTGAGGAAAAGCCACCAGTCACAAAAAAACACATTATTCTGTGTTTCAGTTCCTAGGAAATACCCGGAAGAGGCACATCCACAGAGATGGAGGGCAGACGAGTGGCCAGCGGAGACTGAGAAGGGGGCAGGGGAAGTGACTGCGCTAGTGGACAGGGCTTCTTTGGGGGAGATGAACTGTTTCTAAAGCCCCTGAGACTGGGTGGCTTGGGGGTTCTCTCTCTCCAAAGAGAAAGGGGCCCCGCTCCCCAGATCCCAGACAGCAGGCCCTGACTCACGCTGAGAGGCCCCAACCCCAAGGCCGGGCACTCACCGTAGTCCGAGTCCTTGAAGCAGGCGTCCAGGTGGTCCTGCTCCTCCTCGCAGCTGTCCAGGGCCGTGCTGCTCCTGGCCGCCCGCTTCAGCAGCCGCTTCCCTGCGCCCCTGCCGCCGCCCCCATTCCTCCGGGTGCCGTGGGTGGCCTGGGCGTGGCCGCGGGCCTGGCCAGGGCCCCACGCCGTCTGCAGGCAGGAGTCGGAGGCCTGCAGGTTGGCCATGGACAGCATTCCCTGAATAGCTTCCTGCGTGCTGGGGGAGGCTGGGGGCTGGCTGGGGGCACAAGAGACAAGGCCCTCAGCCCGCAGCCCCGGGCGGCAGCCAAGGGCAGCCAGCGCGCCCCTGGGGGTGGCCAGGCCACCTCCCTGCTCTGCAATGGGGAGAGGTGGGAGGAGGACAAGGGTGGCCGAGGGAAGGGGCATGTCCTCTCGGGTTGGCTCCTTCCTCTCCACACATGACTGCGTGCGGGTGTCCCATCTCAGACCAACCGGCCAACTTCACCTGCCCTGTGCCCTCCGCCCCCCACCCCACCCCAGCCTGCGGCCACTCCTTCGCGGACTCCCTCGGGCCAGATTTCCCTGAGATGGTGGCGCCATGACCCCCTCCCCCGGCACACACTGGCCACAGCGGGCCCTGCACCTTCTCCCCAGACCCACCTCTGTTCAGCCCTGGTCTCCTCTGCCTGCACGGAGACCCTGATCTCGGCGGCTCCCCACACCCAGACCCAGGCCCCGACACCTCTCTCCCTTACCTTAGAGCCAGCCAGGTGCACTGCCTGCTGCCCCCAGAGCACCTGGTGAACTAGCCGGTTCCCCGTGTGTGCACACACATGCATGCACGCACACACGTGCACACGCACACGGCACCACCCACACGCCTGCACCCCTGCTCCTCACCTGTCCTCACTCCAGCACAGGCCCCTGTGCACCACCCTCCCGTCCCTGCTCCAGCCCACACCCGCCCCGCAGCCAGGATGGCTCAATCCTGCTGTACACGGCGCCACCTGGGCAACCTTTAAAGCATGCCATGCCCAGACCCCAGAGCCTCTCCAGCGGGTCTCCCCTGATGATGGAGCTGTCTACCTGCAGCCAGGACCGGGAGCCCTGCTGTCATCACACACCGCATCACAGCATTTCCCCTCCCAGATGTGACACCCAGTAGACAGCCCAGGGTAGCCGGCTGCCTGCTCCGGTCCTGACCCCCTGCAGCCCCAGAGTGGCTAATTTCACGGGTCAGTGTGGCCAGGTAATGGGCCCAGTGGTTTGGTCAAGCAAGCACTGGCTTGACTGTTACTGTAAAGGCATTTCATAGATGGTTTTGCTTCTACAGTTCGTTGAACTACATCTACAATTAACAAAGGAGATTGCCCTCAGGAACGATAGGCACCTCTTCATCCAATCAGTTGGAGGCCTTTTAAAGCAAGACCTGAGGTACTCAGAAGGCAGAAAGAGAAATTTCTAGCTCTACTTCAAGCAGCCAGTTTCACCTGGGGAATTCAACCTCACCTTCATCGGAGCTTCTGACTTGTGGCCTGCCCTGTGGGATTCAGACTTGCTAATCTCCATGGTCGCATGAGCCAATTCCTACAGTAACTGTCTTAACATTTACACACGCATATGCACACACGTGCACACACTGTCAGTTCTGTTTTTCTGAAAAAAAAACAGACTAATATCGGCCCTGAGACCCAAAGCCCCACCCAGCCCAGGACAGGACGGCCCCACTGGCTCCTCTGCACGTCACAGACCCTGTGACATAACATCCACGTCTAGCCGCGTCCTGAGCCCCAGGGGCCTCACCCAGTGGACAGTCTGCCGTGAGCGTAGAAAAGCCCCACATGCACCGGCTCCTGGGGCAGAGGGAAACCATGCAGGCTGCTCGGGGAGTCTCCAACCCAGCCCTCGCTGCAGCTTGTGCCTTTCCCGCCGCACCCGCCTTCGCAACGTCCTTATCCTCTGCCTCCATCCTTTCCCCTTCTCCTGCCCACCCCCGTGCTTCCAGAAGTAGCTGAAGCTTGGAGTCCCAGGACAACACATTCTTGATCCGAACCCCACACTGTGGGTATGAGCCCACTGGCAACAGGACCCTGGAGACAGTGAGCCTGCCTGGCAGAGGACGGTCTTTCTATAAAGAGGCAGCTCAGGCACAGGAGGGCAGAGCTGCAGGGAGGGCAGGGTCGCCGCTCGGACGGGGAGGACGCTGCTCGGATGGGACCCCCAGGACCGTCAGCCCCAAGAGGGGCCAGAGAGGTGATATGTTTGGGGCATGTGGGAAGATTCACACCCAAGAAATCCTTTAGCACCTACAGGAAAGCTCCTAGAGCAAATAAATGAATTCCACAAAATACCAGTGGTGCCAGGAACAATGTGTAAGGAAATCAAGATAGGAATTTCATCTACAATAGCAACTAAGAAAATCAAATACCTAGGAAGAAATTTAACCAAGGATGTAAAGGGCTTGTACATGGCACACGACAATTCATTACTGAAAGACGTTAGAGAAGACCTAAGTAATGCAAAGACTGCTCAGGATCAGGCGCAGATGCCAGGCCACCAGGACAAGCCTCGACCCGGCCCCCCAGAGGCGCGCACATCCTGGCCTCCGCCCACCTCGCCTGGACACAGATCCCATGCCTTCCTCCCCGAGAAGGGGAGTTCCTGTGGGGCAGCGGGGTCACACCTGGCTCAGGCCCTCAGCATAGTCAGCATTCGGTGAACCGTGAATGAATGAAGGACTGAATGCGGATGTGTTCCTGCAGCCTGTGTGGTAGGAGGCGGTGGCTGAACAGCTCACTGGGGGCGTTTGCTTGCTGGGGACTCAGCGTCCTGGCTCTCCACCTACCTGAACCAGAGCCGGTACGGGGGGAACCCTGGAATCTGAATGCCACACCCTGCAAGGGAACCCTGGAATCTGAATGCCACACCCTGCAAGGGAACCCTGGAATCTGAGGGCCACTCCCCTGCAGGGAGAACCCCAGAATCTGAGGGCCACACCCCTGCAGGCAGCTGCTGCGGGGGGAACCGCGGAACCTGAGGGCCATACTCCTGCAGGAGGAACCCTGGAATCTGAGGGCCACACCTCTGCATGGAGCTGCTGCAGGGGGAACCCCAGAACCTGAGGGCACACCCCTGCAGGGAGCCTTCCCTGTTCCCGCTGCCACTAGCCCGTCTCCAGACCTGCCCTATGCTGCACCTGCCCCAAGCTCCACCGCTCTGCCAGAGGTATGATCTGGCTTCCGAGTATTTACATGAGTTCGTGTATTTATATTCCACTTTGCTCCGAACTGGATGGAAGGAGCGTTCAGGACAGCAAGGCTAAGCACACTGCAGAAGGTATGAAGGAAAGCCACAGGGGTCACAGCGGGAAAGTCAGGCCAGGGCATGGGCACTGCCTTCCCCGTTTCCCAGGTGTGGGGTTCAGGCTCCACCTGGCTTTCTCCACAGCCCAGGACCCAACCTGGGGGTCCATGCCTGAGGTCACACAAACCACTAGCTCAGAAACAAGACTCCCCAAGGCTGTGGCCAGAGGACCACTCCTCTTGGGGGTTCTCCTGGGACAGGGGTGGGGCAGAGGAGTGCTGAGCGCTACCCCAGATTAGAGGGGTGTCCCCGGGTGGCTCCAGGCTGAGCAGAAGACATCTCGTAAGGGACACGACCATGGGCTCTCCGAGGGTCCAGCCTAGCTTGGAAAGAGAGTGGGCCATGGCTGTCCTAGGCAGCCCCCTGGAGACTGCCTGTCCCTGTGGTGTGACAAGCGCAGGTGAGAGGCAGGACATCTGTGGGTTACGATGGAACTGGACATCAGGGTTCCACAGCCAGCAAAGAATGTCAGTGTTGGGGAGGATCACTGGTTGGGAAAGCTCCTCAGGAAGGGACTTCCGTGGAGCTGCCTGAGTCCTTCCTCTCTGCCAGTGTCCCGGGGAGCCCTGCCTGGCACTGAGCCCCAGACAGCAGGGCTCCTGCAGCAAAAGGCTCCCCGGCATTCAAGCAGCCACTGATTCTGTCCTTGCTGCTGCTGTCATGTTGTAAGTTCTTTGGGCAGGGCACATACCCCACCTCACCCCTGCACAGCCCACCAACTTGCCAGCCTGGGAGGGCAAAGACTCTGCCCTGCAGCCCTCCGGTCGAGTGCCCCACGGCAGGTGGGACACCCCACCCCACGCCAGCTCTTTAGGGCCTCCTGGCCCTGCTCTCGCCCTCCTGAGGCCTCGCCCCCTGCAGCCACCCGGGCCCAGGCAGAGCAGAAGCAGAAGCTCCTGGGCGAGGAGGGGGTGCAGGGGGGCTGGTTCCAGCATAGGTCCAGGTAAAAACACAGGGATGCTCGAAGATGGGCTGGGATCTCCTCAGCAGCACTCCCGGCCAGCAGATGAAAAGCAGGAGACCCCCAGGGTCCCACCCACGGCCAGGGATCTCACGTACTACCTGGGTGGCACCATGTAATTGTAAATAGCCAGGTTAGGCCCCCTCCCTGCTGCCAACCTGCCCCAACTCAGCAGATCCACCAGCCTGCACTGCAGGGCCACAGCCTGAGCGTGGAGCTGGGCACCATCCCCCAGTGAGGCTCGCCTTCTGCCCCCACCCCCACCCCATCCCAGGCGACAAACACTGAAACATCCACAAGAAACACATTTTCCTCCGTTTTCTTCAGCTGCTCCCCCTCCTCCAAACCGTGAACACCCCAAACAGTGCAAATGGACCACCAAATCCCGACCCTCGGAGGGAGGGGCTGAGAAGGAACTGCTGTGTGGGGGGAGGTAAGTGTGAGGGCGCAAGAGACAGGGGAGTAGGCGTGTGGGCACGAGTGCAAGGGCGCAGTGGGCCGGGGGTACAGCGGCTAGGGAGTGCAGGTGCGAGGGCGCAGGGGGTCCAGGGCACAGGCGCGTGGGCAAGGGTGCGTGGGCGCAGGGGTGCAGGCGTGTGGAAGCAGGTGCGAGGGCGCGTGGCGCGGCGGAGCGGGAGGCCCCACTGGTGGCACAGCGCGGCCCCACGGTCTGGGTCCTGGTACCAGTTGTGGCTGCAGCAGGAGCGCCAAAAGGGAAACCGGCGTGAGGGCTGTGAAAGCTGGGGCACAGCGTGGCCCACCTCTGCCCCCCTCGGCTTCCCCCAGCCGCTCCCCCTTCTCAGCACCCCTTCCCCGTCTCCACGTCGAGGCTCGCCGACGCGCACATCGCTCGGGTTGTAAAACGGCCCCTCCAACAGGACCCCACGTGGCCCTGGGACAAGGCCCTTCAGTGGGTCTAAGGGCCGGGGTTCTCGGGTCTGCCTGGCTGCACAGAGGGACTTCCGTAAACAGACCCAAAAGCGACTTGTGCCCGGCTGAAAACCTTCTGGCCCCTGCGTGAACTCAGAGCACAGCAACTCCTCAAGTCATATCCAGCCACCGTGCAGGGAAAGCAGCTTATGGCTGCCTGTGAACATAGTACTGCCCACCAAATTGCCATTTGTGAAATAAAATACCGTAATTTAGCTAATGCTCCCTCCAATCAAGCCCTGAGTCTGCTTGCCCCACCCCATGCAGAGGACTGGGGTTCACGCTGAGCTGCTCACGGTGCAGCCTTTGGACTTTCTGGAGGCCAGGCACCGACAGCAAGAGGGAAGAGAGCCCGGGCAGGCCCAGTGGGGTCTGCCTCCCCCAGGAACAGGGAGCTCTCTCACTCCAGCAAAAGCCCGGCTCAGCCGAGATGCCAGGGCCCTAGCACTGGTCAGTTTCCAAGCACCTGCAGCTACAGCCAGCCTGACCGTCTCTCTGACCACCCCGGCCTGGACTGTGCTCTGCAGCCTCCCCAAGGAGCAGCGTCTCTCTCCCTGTTCAGGAAGGTCTCAGACACAGAATGAACCTTATCCCCTGGAGCCGGCCGCGCCTGGAAGCCCTCTCCCTGACCACCGTCCCTATCTGCCTGCCCATCGAATGCAGCATTGCCTCCCCCAGGGAGCCATCCCTCCTGGTCTCCCGCCCTCACCACTCAACCTGCGCGACCACACTCAGGACACAGCGCTCTGCCTGTGGGCCGCCAGTGCCCGCCCCCCCCCCCCCCGCCCTGCCGGCCTGCCTTGTGCTGAGACATGGGTGTCCTGGGCCTGCACCTGTATGTCCTGGCTGTCCGACCTCGGGCAGGTGACCTCTGTCCTGAGCCTGTTCCCACCTCCGAAGGGAGTTGCCACCTGCCCAGGTGGCTCCTGTCTTCCGAGTGTGCTCGGGGGCCAGGGCAAGGGGAGAGTGGGGGCGGGGGGATGCAGGAGACCCCTGCCCTCCTACGGCACAGGTGAAGGTCTCTGAAGACTGCTACATGACGGGAAGACAACCCCACTGCCTAAACAGAGGTGGACACCTGCTTTACAGAGGGGCTAACGAGGGCCTTCATGAGGGAAGCGAGCCCAGCACTTCATCGACGCAAAGCCCAAGTGGGATTAATCCACTTCTCTCTAATTAGGTGACTGGGGCCAGACAGGCCTGGGACAGACGGACACACATCCTGGAGTCCCCCCTGCCCCATTCAGATCCAGAATTCCAGGGTCTGCAGGCATGAACAGCAACCACACTCTAAGAGGGTCCTGACTGGCTCAGGGCAAGTCTTGTGGGCTCTAACCACTGCACATGGCCAGGGGCCATCCTCCAGCACCAGCAGAGCTGGACACCACGCCATGTGTGGCCGCATGAACACATCACATCACCTCCCCAATGCTGGGCACATGCCTTTAATAGTATAACCTCTGCTGAAATCATAGTGTGTGGGTCAGTCTCCTGCTGGCTGTGCTGAGCTTCCGGGGTCTGCAGGCCGTGCCCTCCTTGGGCTGGCGGGAGGCTGTCTTGCCCCGCACGATGGCCTGCCTGGGTTTTGTTGTTTTATT
Organism: Tamandua tetradactyla; assembly: GCF_023851605.1. Taxonomy (NCBI): domain Eukaryota; kingdom Metazoa; phylum Chordata; class Mammalia; order Pilosa; family Myrmecophagidae; genus Tamandua; species Tamandua tetradactyla. Next base: position 1,361,788 of record NC_135328.1, read on the forward strand.
AAAGCCGCTGTGGGTTTACAGAAAAATCATGCACAAAGTATGGAGTCCCCGTAAATCGCCTCTCACACACTGTTCTCCCTACTGACATTTTGTTAGGACTGATAAAATAATGCCGTTGGAATTGAAGAAACACTATTATTGTAATTACACCAATAACTGGTTGGGTTTTGCACATGGGTCTTGCCACCACAGCCACTGGGGCTGTCAAGACCCCAGACTTGGAGCCAGAGTAGAAAGACTCTCTGGGGGCCACCATCAGGAACTGACCTCGGGCCGGCAGGCAGGACCTCCAAAGATGCTGGCGCCTCAGGTGTGGCCCGGCCGCACCAGGCAGCACCCTTAATTCTGCGGGGCTGGAGACCTTGCGAGCAGAGCAGGCTCGGACATGGGAGTAAGAGAGACGGGGGACAGACGGCACATGACACAGACAGGGAGGGGGTGTGGACCGCAGGCCAGCCACCCCCACAGCGCGCCACACCCCAGGGAACACCCCACCGGCTCCTTCAGGGTGGACTTCCAGCCTCCCGCCTCAAGCCCTACGGCTGAGCCGCCCCGGCATGCAAGCTGTCACGGGGGCACTGGCGGACCAGGATGACAACAACAGGCCTTCACTCCCAGGTATGGTCTGGCCGGGTCCCCAGTGCCTGAATGTTGTGAGATGCGGAAACCTGCCCCCAGACCCAGCACGGCCCCCAGACCCAGCGCGGCCCCCAGACCCAGCGCCACCATCAGTGCCAGCACGGGGGGCCCTGAGAGGCTCAGAGCCCTGCAGCTTTATCAGCCCCAAACATGCCACTGTCACCAAATGCCCTCGGCACAGAACTGGGGAGCACACTAGGGCGGACAGTCCACATCACTTCCATGGCATGTGGGAAATAACAGGCCTTCCTAGCTCAGAGACCCCACGACCTGCCAGGTGCCGCTTCCCAGCCAGGGTTGCCCGCTGTGCTGCCCCAGGCGTGGCGGCACCTCCAACCTCACCCCACCCCATGGAACCCTTCTCTTGGTGTCCCAGGCAGTGTCTGCTCTCAGGCACCCTGTGCTCACCCCGAGGGCAGCAACACCTTCCCAAAAGATGCCGCCTGGCTGCGCTCAGCAGCCCACAGTCAGCTCCGTCCCCTCCCTGTTCACCTGCGCCGCCTCTGCCAGGGTCTGCTCGGACCCCGGCACCCCCCGCCCCCGCCACTCTTCACGGGGCAACACTGTCACCCACAGAGCCCAGCCGCAGGCCCCCCAGCCCCCACAACCCAGGCTGGGCTCTGAGGCCTCCTGGGACCCTTCTCACACCCAGTCCCCCCTCCTTAGAGGCCCTTCCCACCCCACCACCCCGGGGTGGTGCATCTGACGCCCACAAGACGCAGAACGAGTCCAGCCCTACCTGGTGCTCACACACCCGTGCCGAGGGCAATGGCCCACACGTCCCTCCGCCCTGGCCCCAACTCCTGAATAAAGAGCTGCACAGTGCAGCAGCCACTGTGAAAATGAGCAGTTTCCCACCAGGTTACACCTAGAACCACAGATAAACTGGCAATCCCGCGCACACATACGCCATGAGGAACTGAGGCAAGCAGACGCCCGTGTGCCAGGTTCATTGCACATTCGCCCCAACACGGGGAGCCCCTCACCCCTGGGCTGAGCCATCAACCCCCCTGCACCCGGCCCATGCTCCCAGCACTGGCATGCAGTGCTGTGGGGAGGGAGCTGCAGAGTGGCATCTGCCTGCAAGGTGACCACCTGGTGGGGAGGGCGCTGCAAGGTGGCGTCTGTCCACATGGTGATGGCCTGGTGAGTGACTGCGGGGCTGGGGATGGGTCGCGGTAGGCCCCCGGACGGCCACAGACCCACCTGTTGGGATTGTACTCGAGCGCCCCGACCTCCTCGCTGGCCTGCAGCAGGTCCAGGATGCCGGCCGCTGAGCTCCCGCTCTCCTTCTTGGCACGGGCATTGCGGCAGGGCTTGGCGTCCGTGTCGATGTGCAGGGATCCCTCGTCGGAAGAGTCGTCGCTGGGCTGCGGACGCAGAGCAAAGGGTCAGAGACCAAGTGCGCCCACGAAGTGGGTAGGGCGAGGGTCTGGTGGCTGCGGCTCCAAGAGGTCCTGCTGGGCTGGGTTCTCAGTCGGGGGGTGGGCTGGACAAGGGCCCTGCGGGGGTGGCACAGACAGTGGGGGGTGGGCCGAAGAGAGGTTTGCTGTGGGGCCCCAGGCCCCTCCTGTGAGGCTGAGGCGTCCTCATGGGTGCGTTGGGTTCTTGCAGTGGGCGGCAGTGCTGAGACGCCTGACCTGAAACCCCACATGTAAAAGAGGCAGCGCAGAGGCTGGTGTGGCTCCCAGGGAGGGATGGACACCCCCAGAACCCTGAGACCCCAGGCCGCCAGGGCCCAGTGGACTGAACTCTGCTCTAACAGCCTGCGACAGCACGACATGTCCGCAGCACCCTGGCGGCCTGTGCGGAATGAGTGTGGGTTCCGACGTGCCGGCTCGGGACTCCCAGCCACGGGTCTGAGGGGACAAGTCCTCACAGCATGCCCGGCTATGCGGCAGTGAACCCAACCTGGACCGACCCCGACTGCAAGAGCCTCTGAGACCGAGTGGAAGCCAGAGACGCCGGGACAGTTGCCTGTGCAAGGCATGGACAGGAAAGCAGGGGCAAGGGGACTGCAGCTGGCGCTGGGCACTGGTCTCCTGGGAGAAGGGCACTGTGCTGAGGCCCTGGCTCGGCACTCCTGACCTCCCGGTCGATTCCCACAGCCGAAGCCGCTCCTCACATGCTGTTTGTTTCAGCGCAAAGTGGCTCTGCCTAAGCGAGTCCCACCGGGGCTTCCAGGGAGTGGGGGCCTTGGGCCGAGGAGCTCAGGCTCTGCCCAGGCATTCTCTAGGACAGTCACCAAAGCCTGGCTGGAGGCAGCCTTGGTGGTCACACAGCCTGGCGCCCACCCGGCTTCCTAGCACCCCCGCAGGTCCTGCCCTGCTGCTGGCTGCGGGACCGGGAGGTGTGCACACAGGGAGGTGTGCACACCCGGCCGTGCCTTGGCGGTCGCTGGTTACAATCTACAGGACATGGGGTCTCTCCTGAGCCGCATGCCAGCCAGCATCGGCATCCCTGGGACAAGAGTGGGCACATGGGGCCGACAACCCCACATCGAGGGCCGGGCCCCTGTGCTTTTCCTGTCGGAAAAGTCAGGGGCAGGCAGGAGGAGGGGGCAGCTGGGAGGGAACGGGGTGGCTCACCTTGTACAGCACGGACTCAAGCTTGGGCTTCTTAGCTGGCGCGTGGAGGAGCTCCTTCTTATCCAACAAAACTGAAAGCAAGAGTGAGCAGCTTCTACTAACAGCCTGGGAGGCTGCGGGGGGCCCGGCCAGCACAGCCCTGCCCCATGCCCAGCCCGAGCCCGGCCCGACTCACAAGACAAATCCCTTTTGGACACGTTTTTCTTTCTCCTGATGGGAAACTCGTCGATCTTGAGCTCCCCGTCGTCCGACACGTACTCGTACTCGTCCCGCACGGGCTTGGGCTTGTCCTCTTTGAAGTTGTGCAGAGCCCCAAACACAGCAGGACTTGCTGGGGGCTTCAGGCCCTTGGGGCTGGGGCAGCGCAAGGGCAGGTCAGCGGCCAGACAGGCTGGCAGGGGCGGGGACCTGCCCCACGACTCTCCCCTCCACTCCTCTGCCTCAGACTGTGGGGATGGGGTCTGGGGCGTGGGGACAGGGCCTGGGAGAGTGGGGCAGGGCCTGGGGGCACGGGGGCAGGACAGTGGGCGGCAATTTGGTGACACATGATACAATGTTACAACACTCCCCTCCACGACGCTCCACCGGTTTTTCTCTATTGTCCGAAAGCTGGGTGGGTTTTGTGCCTTATCTGGCACACAAGGGTTGCAGGACCTAGAAGCTGAGCTGTAGCTAAGTCGGGAAGCCAGGTCCACAGAGGTGCCCTGCTGTCCGCTTGCTGCGCAGCTCAGACCAGGCGGCCAGAGGGCAACGGGCACCTGCCCAGCTCAGCCCCTCACCTTCCCCACCGGGAGAGGGCCGACCCCCGCCCCTGCTGTAGGCTGCACAGCCGAGGGCCTGCTCCTGCCACCCGCCCCACAGACGGCCTCCGGGCTCTGCCTATGCATCTCACACCTCATCATCTCCTCCATAAAGCGCCCCCCCGACTCCCCAGTTGACCCTCAAGCATGCAAGCCCACAGTGCAGCAAATCCTCTGCCACAGGGCCCCCAGCCCCTGATTTCACAGGGACCTGTGGGCGTCTTGGATGAACAGTCTCCCAGGCTCCAGATTCTCTCCCCTACACCCCCTCCATGAAGACCACCCCCTACGGGCACCCTCTGCCACCTGCAGCTCCCTCTCGGATGCCTGCTCCAGGAAGCTGCCCCTGCCCAGGTGGCACCGGCCCCTTCCTTGCAGCTGCTCCCCACCTCCCCTCCAGGTGCTACAAAGCCCGTCTGCTCCACTTGGCCACACTCTCTTGCTGTGCTGAGGGCAGAGGACATGTCTGTGTCCACCTGTGGCCCTGGGGGGATGCGTGTGCCTGACATCCACGGACTACGGGTGGAATGGAGTGGGGGTCCCCACTGTGAAAGCCCTCCTTGGGGAAGTGCCCACCAGGGAGTAACATATGGGTGTGCAGGCATGCCGCGTGTATGCTGCATGTGTTGTGTGACGCGTGTATGCTGTGTGTGTGCAGCACGTGTGCTACATGTGCTGTATGTGTGCTGTGAGGAACGTGTGTGCTGTGCATATGCTGCATGTGTGGTGTGTGTGGAACATGTGTGCTACATGTGCTGTATGTGTGCTGTGTGGAACGTGTGTGCTGTGCATATGCTGTGTGTGTGCTACATGTGCTGTATGTGTGCTATGTGGAGCGTGTGTGCTGTGCATATGCTGTGTGTGTGGTGTGTGTGGAGCATGTATGCTGTGCGTATATTGTGCGTGTGTGCTGTATGTAGACCATGTGTGCTGTGTGTGCTATGCATACTGTGTGTACTGTGTGTATACTGTGCATGTGTGCTGTGTGTGCTGCGTGTGAAGCGTGTGTGCTGTGTGTGGAATGCATGTTTCTGCACATCATGTACTTCGTGTGCTGCGTGTTTGCGTGGAACGTGCGCTGTGTGTGAAGTGCGTGTTTCTGCGGATCATTGCTGCGTGTGCTGCATGTTTGTGTGGAGCGTGTGCTGTGTGTTTGTGTGGAGCGTGTGCTGTGTGTTTGTGTGGAGCGTGTGCTGCATGTTTGTGTGGAGCGTGTGCTGTGTGTGATGCACGTGCTACGTGTTTGTGTGGAACGTGTGCTGTGTGCTGCGTGTGAAATGAGTGTTTCTGTGGATCATGTGCTGCGTGTTTGTATGAAGCGTGTGTTGCATGTGTGTGTGGAAGTGCGCTGTGTGTGAAGCGTGCGTGCTGCGTGTGGAATGCATGTTTCTGTGGATCATGTGCTGCGTGTGCTGCGTGTTTGTGTGCAATGTGTGATGCATGGGGAGCACGTATGTCCGCGGGTCTGGCATGTGCAGTCATCCCTCCCAGCACAAGCATCTGCATACCCCAGGAGCTTCTTGTTGGAGAAGGAAAAGGAGAACTTGTTGTCCTTGTTTCCGGACAGCGGAGACTTCTCCAACTTCTGCTCTTCCTCCATCTTCAGCAAGGAATCGGGTTTGCTGTTCTGAAAAGCAGACGCCGGTGCGTCAGCAGCAGGGCGGGGTTGGGGTCGGGTCAGCCCGCCCTCGGCCCGCAGCAGACCAGAGTGTCCCGGCCGCGACCTAAGACGGCAACGCAGGAGCGGGCTCTAGGGGAGCGGTGCCTGCCCCTGTCCGCGGACATCGCCCCCTGCCCCGCGGACATCCCCCCCCCATAGAGACCCCATAGACACCTCCCCCCACCCCGTGGACACCACTCCCTGCGGACACTGTCCCCTTCCCCGCCCCCTACCCTGCGGACACCGCCCCCCCCCTTGTCCCCACAGACCGTTCACACCCACCTAGCCCCAGGTCACTGCCTCGCACACTCGCCCCCACACACCTCCCTCCCACACAGATGCACCCTCACCTGCTCCCGCACATGCGCGTGCAAACCCACCTTGTACTTCCACTTGGCCTCGGCCTTGCTCTTGGCCTGCTCGCGCACCTCCAGCCTCTCCGTGTCGTTTTGCTTGTCCACCTGCTCCTTACCCGGGGCGCCCAGGACGCTCTTCGGGGCCTGGAGAGCAGCAGGGTGACGCCGAGGGCAGCCGGGAGGGGCACCCTGGGGGACCTGCGCCCCCACCCGTGCTGGCCACGCCCACCGCCGGGCAGCTTCACTCGCCCGGGTGCCACCGTCTGCTTTGCCCCGGGCTACTGGGGCAGGGCCACCACCCCTCGAGCTGGAGCTCGCGGTCAGCAGGCTCAGGGCCAGGGCTCCGGGACCCTGCAGCCAGGTCCGAGACCCCCACCCGCCCGCGGCTGCCCAAGGCAGCGAATCCCACTGAGGCCGACCCTGCCGGGACCCCCGCTCCCGCCTGGCAGTCAGCTCAGCAGCCCCGGGGGCTGGGGAGGTGGTGGATGCGGCATCCCCAGCGTCAGGGGCGGGGCGGCCGCGGTCCCCCCGGGGGCGGCGTGGCTGAGCCGGGCGCACCTTGGCCTTCTTGGGCGTCTCAATCTTGGTGAGCGCCTCCTTGGTGTGCGCCTCCAGCAGGTCCAGGTCGGGCGTGGCGGGCGCCGCCTCCTTGCACCGCTTTCCCTTCCTCCTGCCCCCGTCCTTGATCTTCAGCGCCTTGGGGGGCTTCGAGGGCTTGGGGGCTTTGGATGGCTTGGGCATCTTCACAGTCTTGGGGGTCTTTTTTTTAGACACCTTCTCCAGAAGGGCCCGAGGCGGGGAGGCCTCGAGGGGCGAGGGCGGCTCCTCCCCGGCCCTGTCAGCATCGCAGACCTCGTCGGGGGGCCCGGCGGTGCCCACCTCCGCGCGCACGGCCTTCGGGGCGCTCTGGGCAAGGACAGGGGCGTCGGCACCCGCCTGGCGGCCGGACCCCACCTGCCCCGCACCAGCTGCCGCTACACCCTATGCGGCTCAGAGCGTCCCCACATGGCCGCCGGGCCTGGGTCTGCAGGCAGCCCCCCACACCCCAACCTACTCCCACCCGGAGGCAGAAAGGGGGACCGTCACCCCCCACCCCTCCTCGCTGTGCAGGGAGGACCAGAGGCCTGCAAAGCCCACCCGCCCGCCAGCCCACCCTGCCCGCTGCCCTGGGGTGCGCTGGCACTCCCGGGGCTGCGGGGCAGGTGCAAAGCAAGACAGGTGGACAAACGCCCCCGGCTGGGCCCCGGCCTGGCCAGCTGCCCCGCAACGCACCTCGCTGAGCCGGATCTCTTTGGCAAGGTCTTTGATGAGCTGCGAAGGCTTGAAGTGCTCCGGGAGCTCATCCTCGTGCTCCGCCAAAGCCTGGAATGGCGAGGGCCATGGGGTCAGGGAGCAGGCACGGGGTCAGGGAGAGGGCACGGGGTCAGAAAGCAAGCATGGGTCAGGGAGAGGGGGTAAGGTCAACAAACCGGCAAGAGGTCAGAGAAAGGATATGGAGTTAAAGGGCGCAGGGTCAAGGAGAAGGCAGAGGATCAAAGAGAGGGCATGGGGTCAGGGAGCAGACATGGGGTCAGAGAGGGTACAGGGTCAGAGGAGGGGTGTGGGGTCAGAGAGAGGATACAGAGTCAGAGAGAGGGCACAGGATCAGAAAGGGTGTGGGGTCAGAGGGAGGGTGCGCAGTCAGACAGACAGCATGGGGTCAGAAAGAGGGCACAGGGTCAGGGAGCAGGCGCCAGGTAGGGAACTAGACTCGTGGTCAATGAGGGGTCAGCCAGAAAGCATGGGGTCAGTGAGGGTCAAGAAGTGGGTGTGGAATTAACAAGCAGACAAGGGATCAATGTGAGAGGTCAGTGAGCGGGTGAGGGTCAGTGAGCGGGCACAGGGCCAGGGAGCGGGAAGGGGATCAATGACTGGTCTCCACACCAGCTGGGAGCCCCTGGCCACACACTCCCTCCTCCCTGCTGGCTGGGAGCCTTGGGGAAGCTGGGGCCTGTCCTTCGGTCCCCTCGGTCTGGACCCTGACACCTGCCCACCGCGGGGGCTTGGCCGGCCCTGTGCTGAGCCCCTGGCACCTGCCCTTTGCCCTCTGCCTGCTCCACGGGAGGAGCTGCCTGGCTCAGGGGGCAGAAGGGCAGGAGGCTCAGAAAGGCTGAGGGACTCTCGGGTCACCCAGCTGCCGGGCTCCCGTGCGTGGCCGGGCCAGGGCCTGTGCTCTCGGTTGCCCTCTGGCCAGGACCCCGGCTGCGGGGCCCTGGACACTGGCCCTGGGGGCTGGATGGGCTCAGCCCAGCGGGGTCCTGCCCCTGAAGGCAGGGAGCAGCCCTCGGGCTGCCAACCCCTGTCCAGGCCCTGCCCATGTCCGCCCGGGCATCCTCACCCACCCAGCGGCCCCCAAGGCTGGAGTGCACACTCAGGTCAGGAGGGCAGGCCCAGACCGGACAGCTGCCCCGTCCAGCCAGGCCCTGCTCCCCAGAGTGCACCCCCATGACCCGCCAGGAGGAGAGAGGGTTGCAGCCGGGACGCCCAGCCCGAGGCCCCCCGCAGACTGAGGGCCCGCCCCCTCTTCCTGGGCACCAGCAAGGCCCCTGCCCGCAAGGCTGCCATGAGACGGGGTGCCCCGGCCTGCTGCGGGCTTGGGGGCTGGAGGGGAAACGGGGCTCCCTGGGGTCCCTGGAGGGCACCCGCCGCCCCGCCCACAGCACCTCGAGAGGCAGAGACAGGGAGCGTTTCCCGGGGGCGCCCCACCCCGCAGGCCGGGCGGGACGGGCCTGTCCGAGGTCAGAGGGGCGGCTCCAGGCTGGCCTGACCACAGACGGTCACCGCCGCCTGCGCCCCGCGCCGTCCCCCGCCGCACCTGTTTCTTAGTCCACGCCCTGAAAGCACCGTTGAGAATTTTAGCTCCTTGGACTAAGTGCGGAGGCAGCTGCTTCCCAGACTTGTGAGAACCTGGGGCGGGGGAACGAGAAGGATGTCAGCGCGGGCCCCCCGCCCCGGGGTCCCGGAGCCTCCCGAGGCCTCCGCCGGCCGCCCGACGGCAACGGCTCCTCGCTGCCCGCCACGTGGAGGACGGCGCCGGGGCAGCCCGCACCTGCAGCGCGGACGGAGGTCGGGCTGAGGAGGGGCCCGCACGGGCACGCGGCCCAGCCGGACGGTGGTCACCGAGGGACTCCGCCGCACGCCGTGCTGGGCGACTGCCGGGCCGCCCGGTGCCACTGCCCACCGGCAGGGCCAGCCCCCCTGGGCTCCCGAGCTGCCCCCACCCCGAGCCCTCCCGAACCCCCCCCAAGTGCTCCCGAGTGCTCCCGAAGGCCCCCCGAGCCCTCCTGAGCCCCCCGAGCCCTCCCGAGGCTCCCCCGAGCCCTCCCGAGTCCTCCCGAGGCCCCCTGAGTCCTCCCGAGGCCCCCCGAGTCCTCCCGAGGCTCCCCCGAGCCCTCCCGAGGCCCCCCGAGTCCTCCCGAGGCCCCCCCGAGTCCTCCCGAGTCCCCCCCGAGTCCCCCCGAGCCCTCCCGACTTCCCCGAGTCCCGCCGAGCACCCCCGAAGCCCCCCCAAGCCCTCCCGGGCCGGGCGCAGGGCTCCTCTCCCGGCGGCAGCGTGTCTGAGGGAGACCGCGCCCGCAGAGATGAGGCACGGCTTCAGCTGACCCCAGTCAAGCCAGAGCCAAGCGCCCCGGGCTCCGAACAAAACCGTCACCAGCGCTGACTTTTATCAGAAAAAAAGCAACTTCCGGGTAAGGTTAAACACAAGAAATGATAAATAAATGCCAAAATCCTCTCGCCAGATTCCTTCATACCCCTGATGGAAGTGTGGAGCGGACGAGGCCTCCGGGCGTGGTGAGCGCTGCTGCTCCCCGAGAGGAAGAGGCTGGCCAGGGAGCCCGGGGAGCCCCGGGAGTGGACATGGCCAGAGCCCCGGGAGTGGACAGGGCTGGGCCCGGCTCCCCTTCCCCTGCAAGCCTCAGACTGCAGGCCTGATGGCCACACTCGTACACGCTCACACAGCTGCACACTCGCACACGCAGGCACACACTGCTCACATAGCTGCATACTCAGACACACGCTGCTCACATAACTGCACGCTCACACAGACACACTGCTCACAGCTGCATACTCACGCAGGCACACACCTATGCACACAGCTGTACACTCACAGACACAGGCACACACCAATGCACACAGCTATACACTCATACACACTCAGGCACACAGCTGTATACACATTCACACATAGGCAACACCTGTACACACAGCCACATACTCAGAGGCACATACCATCACACATATGCCATACACACATACACGCTTATATACACACTCAGAAGCACACATTCATGTCCACATGCTCACATAACCATATGTGCACATGCAGAAACACTTGCACACCCAGACACAATTGTATGTACATGTATGCATATACTAACACACCTTCCACAAGCATGCACATGCACTCATACAGTCCCACTTCAAAGCAGGGTCAGCAGCAGTGTTCCTTGACTGGCTGTTACAGAAACAGGGCAGATCCCAAATCTCTTAATGTGTAAGCATTCTGGGGAGTGCAAGAGACTTAGGAATAATTACCCTAAGATCACAGGCACAAAGTAGAACGCGCCTTGCACCTCTTAGTATTCAGCGCAATGCTCTTTCTAAAATATCAAGTGGCCCCTGCAGGTAGGACTCCAGGCCACGTGTGAGCAGTAACAGCCAATTCAATCTAGCCCTTGCACCACACAGATAGGGAAACTGAGGCTCAGGAAGGTGAGGGGGTCTGCTTAAGACCACATACCAAAAGGATGGGTCACTGTCCCACTTCCTTGGTGCCCTGGCATCCCTGGGCTTAACAGCTCCCCACCTCCTGCTCCCCAAGGGCTCAGAAACACATACACAGGCAACAGGTACCTTTGAATGCCTCAAGCAGGTGCTTCCCCATGTACCAACAGGCCGTTTCGAAGTTCGGAAATTGAGTCAGGCTGCCAAGTTTTAACCTTCTTTCCACTTCATAAGCTCTGTAAGCCACAGCAGAGAACACTTTAGCACCATGAGGACTAGCCAGCCGTGTTAGAAGTAAACCGATGTCAAGGCCACATGACCCCCAGGCCTCCCCCACAGGGTCCCTGCAGAGTTGGAGCAGGAGTCCATATCAGGGAGGTGCCCTGGGCAGATGGAGGCCATAGCAGGTGCTGCCTACTTCAGGCTCAGCAAGCCATGACAGCGATCATTAGAGAGTAAGATCAGTGGCCAAGAAAAAGTGTCTTCCAATGTACCAAAATCCACCAAAGGGTGACCTGTTTTCAAGCCTCCATTTCCATCAAGGTGGCCAAGACAGGCCTTAAGTTCATGGAGACTCCTCTTTTTGTCTATGTGCACATGGAGGCCATGAGAGTTTAACAAGCCTTACCCAAAGCCATGCACGAGTGGGCCAAACCAGGATGTAGGTGAAGGCATAATCACACTGACCCAGCGGGAACAGAACCTCACAGAGCCCAGTAATAGTGCAGTATGGTGTGGGGGAACCCTGCCTGCAGAGCCTGGGGATGGCACAGCTTGGCAAGAAAAAAATCCACTCTGCAAAGTCCTGGATGACACAGAAAAGTGTGGGGAACCCTGCCCGCAGAGCCTGGGATGACACGGCACAGCGTGGGAAATCCTGCCCGCAGAACCTGGGATGACACAGCACAGTGTGGGAAACCGTGCCCGCAGAACCCAGGGATGGCACAGCACAGTGTGGGAAACCCTGCCCGCAGAACCTGGAACGACACATCACAGTGTGGGAAACCCTGCCCGCAGAGCCCAGTGTGGGAAACCCTGCCCACAGAGCCCAGGGACGGTACAGCACAGTGTGGGAAACCTCGCAGAGCCCAGGGACGACACAGCACAGTGTGGGAAACCCTGCCCGTAGAGCCCAGAAAAGACACAGCAGTATGGGAAACCTTGCCTGCAGAGGCTGGGATGGCACAGCAAAGCATGGGAAACCCTGTCCACAGAGCCCAGAGAATGCACAGCACAGTGGGAGGAGACTCTGATCGCAGACCCAAGGGGCAGACATAGCACTGCAGGGGAGACCCTGCCCATAGACCCAAGGACAGGCACAGCAGAAAGTGGAAGGCGCTGCCTGCACAGCCTGGGATGAAGACAAGCACAGGACAGTGTGAAAAGCCCTGCCCACAGAGCCCAGGGAAGGTGCTGCATGGAGGGGCCCTACCTCATCTGCATCTCCACGCTCAGACTGTGGAGGAAATGTCCTGCAAAGGCCAGGCAGTCCACAGGGGTGAGTGTGGCGTAGATCCAGCCTGGGAGAGATGAACAAAGATGTAGCTGCCCTTTACCATGGCCTCATGCACCAGGGAAGGTCCCAGAGGCCTGCAAGTGACCAGGACTGTCGGCTCCCTGCCAAAGCCAACTCTTGCTCAGGGCTGAGCTTAGCAACCTCAGCAGACTGGTGGGCATGGAGCAGCTTCAGCCAACTGCCTTGATGGCCTCACTGTCCGTGCTCAGCACGTTGGCCCTGGGGGGTCCCCACCCCACCCTTCATGTAAAGGGAGTGCAGTGGGCCACCAGGCAGGAGACTGCATCTAAGCAGGCATGGACAGTTCAATCTGGCCGCTGCATTGTATGGACAGGGATGCTGAGGCCCAGGGAGGTAAGGAGAGCTGCTCAAGGTCATGGGAAGACAGCGCCGAGGCCCTGACCTCCCGGGTCTCTGCACATGGGGAGGAAGGAAGACAAGACCGGCTACTGCATCTCCAGGGGAGCTGGGACTCAGCCCACAGCTGTCCTCAAACAAGAAGCCTGGGACCCAGACTCTGGGAATTCCTCAGTCCCTCAAGAAACAGACTGCAGTTGTTAGGGAAGAAAAGGAGGAAGGGAGAGGATGAAGGAGGAAGAGGTGCAGAGTGGGGAAGGAAAGGGGGAAGCAGGGAGAGAGAGGAGAAAAGAGAATCTAGGGATCATGAAAGAATCTGGGGCACATAAATCAATCTAAACATGAGGGCCTCAGTTGGATCCTAATTTTAAATACCAAAAGTTACATATATGACAATTAGAAAATTCGAACATCAACCGGCTATCTGATGATACAAAAGGATTACTGTTAACTTAATTTTTTAAGGTGTGATAATAGTACTATAGTTGTGCTACTTAAAAAGTATTCTAGATATAGAAAGTGAAATATCTATGGATGAAACAATACAATGTCTAGAATTTACTTCAACCCAATCTGGGGTGGGGAAGTACAGAGGCTGATAGTATACCACCTCCTTTCGAGTTTGAAATGTCCCCTAGGACAAAGCTTAGAGGAAGCAAACTTCCCATCTGCCTGCAGGGGTGGCCCCAGCCCCCCTTAGGCTCTGCCTGCCGTGCCCATGGCCCCCAGTGAGCTCTCCAGGTTTGTCTTGGGGTGGCACCCCTGCACCCTCCTCCCCACGGGACTCCTGCTGCCTTGCTCTCCCAGGAGCAGCCCCCGACGGTCAGCAGGAGACCCAGGCCCCAGGGCCCCTGGAGCCCCCAGGCTCACCTGACGGGATGAAGAGCGTCTGTCCCTGCTTGATGGTGCACTTGTAGCATTTGTCCACCTGGTCGGCAAAGAACATCTCGCTGTGGTTGGAGGCCGACTGCCAGCGCTCATACAGGGAGATGTTGGCCGAGGCCGGCTTGATAAGGTAGAAGATCTTCTCGCCCTGCCAACAAGAGGCTATTAGCAGAGCCCTGTCCCGGGGATGCTGAGACAGGCAGACTCCTGTCCCGGGGATGCTGTGAGGATGGAGCCCTGCCCCGGGGATGCTGAGACAGGCAGACTCCTGTCCCGGGGATGCTGAGATAGGCAGAGCCCTGTCCCGAGGATGCTGAGACAGGCAGAGCCCTGTCCCGAGGATGCTGAGACAGGCAGAGCCCTGTCCCGGGGATGCTGTGAGGATGGAGCCCTGTCCCGGGGATGCTGTGAGGATGGAGCCCTGCCCCAGGGATGCTGAGACAGGCAGACCCCTGTCCCGGGGATGCTGAGACAGGCAGACTCCTGTCCCGGGGATGCTGAGATAGGCAGAGCCCTGTCCCGAGGATGCTGAGACAGGCAGAGCCCTGTCCCGGGGATGCTGTGAGGATGGAGCCCTGTCCCGGGGATGCTGTGAGGATGGAGCCCTGCCCCAGGGATGCTGAGACAGGCAGACCCCTGTCCCGGGGATGCTGAGACAGGCAGACTCCTGTCCCGGGGATGCTGAGATAGGCAGACCCCTGTCCCGGGGATGCTGAGATAGGCAGACCCCTGTCCTGGGGATACTGTGAGGATGGAGCCCTGTCCTGGGGATGCTGAGATAGGCAGAGCCCCTGTTCCGGCGATGCTGTGAGGAGCAAACCCCTGTCCTGGGGATGCCCAGGGATGCTGTGAGGGGCAGATCCCTGTCCTGGGGATGCTGTGAGGATGGAGCCCTGTCCCAGGGATGCTGTGAGGGGCAGATCCCTGTCCCGGGGATGCTGTGAGGATGGAGCCCTGTCCCAGGGTTGCTGAGACAGGCAGAGCCCTGTCCTGGGGATGCTGAGACAGGCAGAGCCCTGTCCCGGGGATGCTGTGAGGGGCAGATCCCTGTCCTGGGGATGCTATGAGGATACAGCCCTGTCCTGGGGATGCTGAGACAGGCAGAGCCCTGTCCCGGGGATGCTGTGAGGATGGAGCTGTCCCAGGGTTGCTGAGACAGGCAGAGCCCTGTCCTGGGGATGCTGAGACAGGCAGAGCCCTGTCCCGGGGATGCTGTGAGGGGCAGATCCCTGTCCTGGGGATGCTATGAGGATACAGCCCTGTCCTGGGGATGCTGAGACAGGCAGAGCCCTGTCCCGGGGATGCTGTGAGGATGGAGCTGTCCCAGGGTTGCTGAGACAGACAGAGCCCTGTCCTGGGGATGCTGAGACAGGCAGAGCACTGTCCTGGGGATGCTGTGAGGGGCAGATCCCTGTCCCGGGGATGCTGAGACAGGCAGAGCCCTGTCCCTGGGATGCTGTGAGGATGGAGCTGTCCCGGGGATGCTGAGACAGGCAGACCCCTGTCCCGGGGATGCTGAGATAGGCAGAGCCCTGTCCCGGGGATGCTGTGAGGATGGAGCCCTGTCCCGGGGATGCTGTGAGGATGGAGCCCTGTCCCGGGGATACTGTGAGGATGGAGCCCCCACCGCCTGCCCACACAGCCCGGAGACGCTTGGGTGGTGAGCCCTGCCTTGATGTGCAGTCCAGGCCACCACCCCACACCTGCGTCCTGGAACCCTCATGTGCTTTGGACCTCAGAAGTCTGGTGTCAGGAAGGCTCTAGGTACACACGGATGCCCCGCAGGGTCTGGTGACATCTCGTCGTCACACTCCCTATTTCTGCAGCACCCCAATGGCCACGTGTGCCAAGGGGAGCGTGGAGGCTGCAACTGAGTTACCAGCAGCTCGGCTCTTTGGAGCTGTTGGGTCTTCGTCTGGGCTGAGAACGGTCCCTCTCCCAGGCAGCACGTCCGCCCCAGCAGGCCCTACCCCTCCCAGCAGCAAGACACCCCCGTCCCCTCTGCACGTGGGACAAGCCCACAGGGTGGCCCCTCAGCACTTCCGGCCAGTTTCAGAAGCCGTGCCCCCAGCCCAGTTCACGCCTCATCTGTCCTGAAGAAACCCAGTTGGGGCATGTCGGTGCCCCAGACTTCAGCTCTCCCCACCACCTTTTTTTTCATTCTGCTGCTTTTCACATCACATTTTCCTTCTGACTTCCCTACTCTTGCCCCAGTGATAAACCTCCTAGAGCCCTTCTGCCACTGGACTGTCCGCACCGCCCCTGCCTGTTGTGGCTCCTGCTGGCTCCGGTGTGGAATGACCCCTTGTACCCACATGCAAGAAGCCTCCTGACAGCCCCTGGTCTGGACCTGATGCACCAGCCAGCACCGGGCACTGGGCCCTTACTCCAGTGGGTTCCGCCAGGCCATCTCGGAGACCCCCATCTTACAAGATGAAGGAAACATGGTGTGTGCTTCTCCAGCCAGGTGGCACCCCCCACGCCTCCCACAAAGGACTCCCCACCCACCCAGAGCCCGGGGTCCCACCCGTCCCTCCTGTGGAGTAGCAATTTGTCTAAGGGACCCACAGCTCGTCTTCGCAGGGACTCCGGGCCACCCTGGGGTGGGCCTGTGGGTTGCCAAGGGCCGGGCAGGTGTCTGAGGCCAGGGCTCACCTTCAGCACGTGGTGCCAGGCAGAGGCACCCCCCGAGTCAATGTGGAAGTCGGTGTAGCTGTCCTTCACGCAGATCAGGCAGTACTTGGTCACTTTGGGTTTAGCCAGCAAAGCATCGTCAGGCCAGTAGTTTTCTACCCAAGACAGTTTTTTCACAATGTCAGGGGGTTCCACGAAGCTGGACATTCTGGTGGTGGGGAGAGGGACAATGGTCAGTGGTGACAGGACTGTTACCACTGTTTCGGAAGCCCTGGGACATGAAAGGTGCTCTGCAAAATACTCCTGCATTGACTCCACTGCCTGGGAAGCAGGGGCCACAGCTCCCACTTCACAGATGAGGAGAATGAGGTTCTGAGAGCGCAGGAGTGAGCCAGACCACAGTGCTTTGGCCACTGGTTCCCAAGCACAGAAGGCAGGTGAGGAGAAGGCTGGAGAGCCTGGCCCTGGGCTTGGAAGAGGAAAAGAAAGCTGCCCAGAGTGAACACAGCCCTTCTTGGAGAACCAGAAGCAGCCTTTCCAGGCCAGCCCGCACGAGTGTGCTGGGGCAAGAGAATATCGCCTCTCATGCACAACACAGGCCCCTCCCGGCACCTCCAGAACTAAAGCTGCTGCTCTGCACAGCACATGGCCAGGCGGCCGAGACTCCTGCCCCCTCCACTCACCACGTCCAGGGAGGGTGGCCAAGGTAAAGGGGGCCTTTGTCTCAATTAAATGCCACTGTCTGGGGTAAAATGCAAAATACTGCAGCAGAAACGTCCGACTCAGCAACACTGTGCAGAGTTCAGCTCACACCACTGAGAGTCAGGTCTCGGCGTGGACGCCAGCACGTCCCAGCTCCCCACTGGAAACTGCCACCATCATTGGTGAAAAGCCACGGCAGCTCGGGCGAGAGGGTGGGAACTCAAAGGCCAGGCCTGGCACACCCAGTGGCCTCGGAGGCCCTGTTCATGCAGCCTCTGCGGTTGGTCCGGTGTCCTCTGCCTCTCCCAGGAGCCCACTCCCCCTGCCCCGTGGCCTCACAGCCCTCCTGCCTCTCAGCCATCCCAGAACCCCCCAAGGCCCGTGGAAGAGAAGGGAGTGCGACTGCCCTGCCAGCCTGGCACCCTTGTACCCCAGCCCTCAGCCTGGATCCTCTCACCCTAGACCCTTCTGGAGGGGGGAAGCCCCCCAACATGAGCCCTCAGCTGCCCTCTTTCCTCAATCTGAGTCCCTGCCTGCACCACTTGCCTGAGGCCAAAGCCAGCCTGTTCTCCTGTGGTAGGTGCTGCTCCCACACCCTCCTCCACCTGGAAGGGCCATGGACCGCCTGGGTGATCACACTACAGCCCCTGGGCTGGGCCCACTGCCGTGCAAGCAGGAGCTGGGGGCAGCCGCAGGGGCTGAGCATGGAGTCACCCTTGAGTGGCAGCATGGCCGCACCTGGTTTGGGGGCCAGGCCAGTCCCTGCAGATGTCCCCGGAGGCGGCAATGCCTGTGGCATCCTGCCAGGCCCCAGCACTCCCGGTGTGGTAGGGAGGGGTGGCTCCAATGAAGCAGGCAGGGCAGGCCGAGCCCTGAGCGTTCCCACAGACCCTGGCACCTGCTGCGCAAAGGGGCTGTTAGTGTGCAAGTGTGAAACAAACGCTGTGCACGGCACTCCCACGACGCTGGGGACCCAGATGGCCTTGTGAGGTTTCCTACCAGCCACGGGGGGACTCTGAGGGGCCCAAAGGGAAACACTGGGCAGAAAACCACCCACCCCCAGCGCCTTTAATCGGGCATCTGTGAAGGCCCCTCCTGGACAAGGCAGCAAATAAAGTTCCCAGTGACATGACCAGGCTGCTCTTTGGTATCAAAGCCACACAACCTCAGAGCTCAGCCTGGGAGAAGACCCATCTCAGCAACATCGGGCAGGTCTGCTCTCATCAGACACCGTTCACCCCACTTCCCTTAACGCTTTCACTGCCAGGATGCTCAAACAAAATCCGGTGTCCAGTCCAGTACCTCGCGGGGCTCCCTGTGGGTCTGACAGCTCTCTTATTCTTTCCCACAGGCCCTTTTGCCCTCAGCTGCTTTGTTACATCACGTGTTTTGGGGAACAGACAAGATGGATCTCTACCAGCCCTCACAACACATGGTGAATCGTGCCTCTGGTCTTTCCAAGGGGCCAGCGGAGTGGTAGGGCAGGAGGGAGCTGGGGCAAGAGGGGCCAGGAGCTGGGGCAGGCAGCGGGGGGCCGGAGGTGAGCCACGACGCAGGCAGTGTCCCCAAGAGGCACAAAGGACATGGCTCCAGGGAGCAGCCAGGCCTGTTCCCATCAGGGCAGGACCCTGTCATCTGACTTGACCTTTGACACAGATGGCCACATGCTCACAAACAGCAGGGACCGTGGTGCGACACCAAGCAGAAACCCTTTCTTTTCAGAGTTAATCAGGGCTAACAAGAGGGGCTTAAGGCAGGAGACCACCCAGCCTGACCTCCAGTGAGCAAAGTGGCGGCCTGGCAGGGGCGAGAGCCCGACTGCACAGACGCTGGTGCAGCGCCCACTTTTTAAAGGCATAAATTAGGACCACAAGTGCCAGCGTGCTTAGGTCTGTGTGTGTGTAAGTGTGAGAGCACATAAACATGCATCTGGATGTGAGCAAGGATGTAAGTGTGCAAACCTAGGCATTTGTGTGTCAATGTGACATGGATGTGTGGGAGCATGTACGCCTTTGGGCATGTGTAAATGTGACTGTGTGCGTGTCAATGTCCTTATAAGTGTGTGAAGGTGTCGGTGTGTCAGCAGGGGTGACGTGAGCATGCAAGTGTGTCACTGAATGTCCCATGTGGGTGTGTGAGTGTGCTCATAAGTGCGTGTGTTCATGAGTGTATTTGTGTGCCTGTGTGTCCATGAGTGCCATGGGAGCATGTGTTGGTGTCAGTGAGTGTGCGATTGTAGGAATGCTGTGTGTTAGTGAAAGTGTCAGTACGTGCCATGGGTGTTTGTGTCTGTGAATGAATATGTCGGTGAGTACGAACGTGCTGGTAAGTATCAGAGGATGTGCCTGGACATGTGTCCATGAATGAGTGTGTTGGTGAGTGTGTGTTGGTGAGTCAATGTCTCAGTGAGTCAGCGTGTCTGGATGTGTTGGTGAGTGTCAGCATGTAAATGAATGTCAGTGACTATGAATATGTTAGTAAGGCAGTGTCTCTGTGAGTGTGTGCCCCTCCCCCACCCCTCTCCCCGGCCCCTCCCCTCTCCCCCACCCTCCCCTCCCCCACCTCCTCTCCCCGCCCCTCCCCCACGCTCACCTGGTGTCGGAGAACTCGAGGTTGGTGACGTTGAGCACCCGCTTGCGGTTGGTGCTGTAGTAGTAGTCCACGAACTCCTTGAGCTTCATCTTACAGTCCTTCTGCTTGCTCACGTCCGTCACGTCCACGCTGCGCTCCGGGCCTGGGGGAGCCGCAGGCCGTGAGCCATGGGCCTGGGGGAGCTGCGACCCCCGCGCCCCACAGCTCCGAGACCGGCCCCGCGCGGCCCCCGTCAGCGAACCAGGGCCCAGGAAGCCCGGCTCCGCGAGCTGCAGCTCAGCACAGGCCTTCTTGGGGTCACGGAGCCCCGACAGTGCTCACCACGCACACTTCAAAGTTTTCAAATAAGGAAAACCCTGCATTTCTAGGGCATCGACTTGTTCTGAAAATGGGTGAACTAGCAAGGAAGGGAACGCTCAGGGTCCAGACCGCAGAGGACAGGAAGCCCAGGGCACAGCGAAGCGGGAGAGCTCGTCCCACGGGAAGGAGGTGCACAGCTGCACGCGCTCCCATGGCCAGGGGCCCGGCGTGGCCAGCCCCGTGTGGGAAGGGCTGGGGGGCTCTGTGCACCCACCCCGGCCACCTGCCCCAGTGCCCAGCACACAGCCCGAGGCCCCTGACGAGGAAGCCCCCGCCCAGGGCGGGGTTATGCCTGCAACAGGTGAGCATGCTCGGGCCGCTGCCCCCGTCGGACACTGCCCTCTGAGCCGAGTGTGGCAAGCTCTGGAGGTGCAACGGTCCCGCCTTCCCAGCAGGTCGATGCAGGGAGAGAGGGCAGCAGGGTGTGCTGAGTAGGCCAGCTGCCCCAGGGTTCCGGGGAGCACAAGGCAGTGGAATGACACTGCCTTGAAACACCATGGGGGGCCGGTAACACCCACAGAACCGTACAGAGCGAGGCCGCCTGCAACCCGGGGCTTCGGGCCCACGGCTCTCAGCGCTGGGCCACCGCTGTGACGAAGGTGCCTCACTAACACAAGGCCAGGACAGGGACACACGTTTCATCGCTGGGAGGAGGAGAGCAGGGGCTGGAGACCTCTGTGCTCTTTCTGGGCAAGTTTGCTGTAAACCTAAAACTGCTCTAAAAAATGTTTCAAAACTACTGTTACATGAGTAAAAGAGACTTGAGAGAGATAAAAAGAAAAAAACAAATGCAGTGTGCTCTTGTTTGGGCTCTAATTCAAACCACCAAATGCACAAAAGATATTCTTTGAGGCAACCAGGAAAAATTACACTGGGTCTCATATGACATGACAAAATTATTGGTAATGTCACAGAGTGTGATAATGGAATTGTGATTACTTTTTTTTAAACTGTCTGCTACAGATATGTACTGGATTTTTTATGGGTGAAATGATGTATGTACTAGAGAGTTCCTTTAAAATATTCAGGGCAGAAGAACATAATGGCAGGGAGCTGGTGGGCCCAACCCCTTGTGCTGGTGCAAAGGGGCTCACCACTTCTTTCTCTCCTGTATGTTTGTTCCCTAATGAAAACTAAAGTTTAGAGGAAAAGGAAAGGTATAAGAAAGTTAAAAACCTCAAGCTGTTCCCTCTCTGGCTAAGACGCTAGATGGGTCCCTGATTGAGATAAGTCCTGAAATCTAGAGGGCCCAGCCTCTCCAGAACGTCAGATGGTTCCATCCCCTACCCCATATTAGTGACAGACCCTTCCAACATGAAAAATTTAGAATTTCCATAGCCCAAATACCCCTAAAGAGAGGAATGGAAAGATCAAAGGTGATGGTGGAGTTACACAGAGAAGATAGGATTTAACAAATGAGTATGAATGCTGAATCTTTATATTGATATTTCTGTTGGTCTCCGGTATCTCAGAGCACAATTTAGAAAAAACCTAAAATTGTGGAATTGTAACCCATATGAAACTCTGAAATTTGTTCTATAACTAATTGTTGTGATGTGCTTTGAAATCTGTTGCTTTGCTGTATGTTATTTTTCACATACACACACACACAAATATTTCTTCTAGCCTCCAGGGTTTTGGAGCAGTTAGAGGGAAAATTCTGAGATGGTGGAATGGTCGCCCATGACAAACTCTGGGATCTGTTCTGTAACTACTTATTGAGGTGTACTTTGAAAATCATTGTTTTTTCTCATTTCTTTGTATATATCTTCTATTTAACAATAAAAAACATTTTTTTAAACAAAGAAGCTCCCTGCCTCTACCATGGGCTGGCGTGGTGGAGGTGGGGCAGGCCCACCAGCCGGCGGAGCATGAGCCCCCAGGCTGCGTCCTCCGGGGGCTGTGACCAGGCAGCACCAGCTCACATAGCGACGAGCCCAGGAAACCGCCAGTGCCTCTGTGCTGGTTTGAAAGGACGTATGCCCCCTAAGAAAAGCCATGTTTCTTTAGACTTGTTTTAATTGGGACATTTTCTCGGCCTTAGAATTATAAACTAGCAACTCATTAAATTCCCCTTTTAAAAGCCGTTCCTTTTCTGGTATATTGCATTCCAGCAGCTAGCAAACTAGAACAGATTTTGGTACCGAGAGTGGGGTGCTGCTGCTGCAGTTTGCAAATACCAAACATGTTGGAACGGCTTTTTAAATGGATAAAGGGAAGATTCTGGAAGAGTTGTGGAAAGCTTGATAGAGAAGGCCTAGAATGCTTTGGAGAGACTGTTGGTAGAAATGTGGACTCTAAAGATACCTCTGATGAGGCCCTAGACAGAAATGAGACACGTGTTATTGAAAACTGGAAGGAAAGTGAGCCTTGTTTTAAAATGGCAGATAATCTGGCAAAATTGACTAGTGGCTTTGGCTGGAAGGCAGATTTTAAAAGCCATGAACTTGGATATTTAGCAGAAGAGATCTCCAAACTAAATGTCGAAAGTGCAGTCTGGTTTCTCCTTACAGCTTATAGTGAAATGCGACAGGAAAGAGATAAGCTGAAAACTGAATTCTTGAGTAAAAAGAAACCAGAAATTGAGGTCCTGGAAAATTCTGGGCCTACAGAAAGGGAGACTACAGAGTATAGGGTGGATTTCACCAAATGTGGAACCAGCCAGCCATTTCAGAGAAAGTCAGGATCGGACATGGAGTTATCCAGGAAAGATTTGTGGAAACTCCTTATGTCTGATGGGCATGATCCAAGGCTACTGCATAGAAAGCCAACGAGAGTGCTGTGGGACCTGTATAAACAGAGCGGCTGCCAGTCTGGACTGAGGGGTTCAGAGAAGGGACACATTGGAGGAAAAATAACTTCAGAGGCAAAACCATGGAGGCTGAGGTCTGAAGTCAAGAAGCCTCGGGCCAGGAGAGCGGACCCACCCAAGCCCATGGAGAGGGTGAGTTTGCCCCAAAGGCAGAGAATGGGCCTTCCACCTCGTTGCAGTGGAAGAGTCATGCCGCCTCAGGCCTTGGAGAAGGTGAAGCACATTCCTTGGGGTTTGGGGAGAGCCTGGCTGCCACCACATGGAGGGGTTGAGCGTGTGCCCTGGAGATGGCAGAGAGCCCGGGTGCAGCCCCAATGCTTGGAGAGGGTGGAGCCGAGAAAAAGGTGGTCTCCCCAATGTTTCCCAAGGTTGCATTCAGAGAGAGGATGGCATAGGCATTTGGAAAGGGTGGGACTGCCACTTTCTAAAGCCCTGAGGATAAATGACTCTCAGACTTTGAAATCTAATGGACTTTGCCCTGCAGGTTTTCGAAACTGTATGGGTCCGGTGACCCCTGTGTTCCTTCCTCCCTATGGAAATGTGTATATGTATCCTATGAATGTTCCTCCTTTATATGTTGGCAGCAAATAACTTGTTATGAGTTTTCAAAGGTCCACAGCAAATGGAGAGAATTTTGCCTTAGGACGGACCATGCCCGTAACTGACTTGATGAGATTTTATACTGTCTTTAATTTTGTACTTCACTGTATTGCTATTGAAAGGTTTAAGGTTTCTGATATTGTTATGAAATTAATGTATTTTGTATATGGGAAAAACATGTCTTTTTAGGGGCCAGAGGGTGGAATGTGCTGGTTTGAAAGGAAGTATGCCCCCTAAGAAAAGCCATGTTTTAATATAAATCCCATTTCTTAAAGGTAGAATAGTCTCTATTCAATACTGTATGTTTGAAACTATAATGAGATCATCTCCCTGGTTGATGTGATTTAGTCAAGAATGGTTGTTAAACTGGATTAGGGGATGACATGTCTCCACCCATTTGAGTGGGTCTTGATTGGTTTATTGGAGTCCTATAAAAGAGGAAATATTTTGGAGAATGAGAGATTCAGAGAGACTCAGAGAGAGCAGAGAATGCTGCAGCACCACAAAACAGAGAGTCCACCAACCAGTGACCGTTGGAGATGAAGGAAGACGCCTCCCGGGGAGCTTCATGAAATAGGAAGCCAGGAGAGAAAGCTAGCAGATGATGCCGTGTTCGCCATGTGCCCTTCCAGCTGAGAGAGAAGCCCTGACTGTGTTTGCCATGTGCCTTCTCACTTGAGAGAGAAAACTTGAACTTCATCGGCCTTCTTGAACCAAGGTATCTTTCCCTAGATGCCTTTGATTGGACATTTCTTTAGACTTGTTTTAAGTCTAAAGGGACATTTTCTCGGCCTTAGAACTATAAACTAGCAACTCATTAAATTCCCCTTTTAAAAGCCGTTCCGTTTCTGGTATATTGCATTCCAGCAGCTAGCAAACTAGAACAGCCTCCTAAGCTCCTGTGAACAGCAGCCCCATGGCTGACGGTGCCGGGCGGAGCCGGGCCTGGCGGGGGCCTTAACAAAATGAGTCTTAGCAGGAGAGAAGACCCTGGGTGCCCGGCCTGGGGTGGGCCTGCTATCACCCACCTCGGGGACCCCAACCCAGCAAGGCCAGTGTGGGACTGCCGCGACAGAGGGGGGACAGCAAGGGCGCCCGTGGCCACGTCCGCGCGGGTGGCACTGGATACTGCCCAGTCGCACCAAGGCTGGGCCCCTCCCGGCTTGTTTGGTGGGCATGGCCGCATCACCAACCAGAGCAGGGGCTGCCTCACTCCCTCCTCCTATACGAGCCAGCACCGGCCCTCCTGATGGCATCCCCACCCAGCATGGCCTCCCCTCCCACAACAGGCCTCAAACTTCGCCCCGAGATGCCTGGACCCCATTGCTCTCCCCGCACCCCAGACTGACCACCCAGGCCTGCGCCGCTCCAGGGCTGCTCTGGAGAGCAGACAAGTAGCTCCCCATAAGTGGTAGTGGCGTCCGCTGGGCAGGGGACAGCCATGGGTCTCAGAAGCATGGACAGCTGCTGGGCTGAGTGCCTACTGTTTGCCCTGCAGCTTAGCTAGACTAGGACATGGCCCCGGCCCTTCCCTGCCGTGGGGCTGACCGACAAGGAGGGTCAAGCTTGGACGGGTGAAGCAACCGGCCAGTGTGCAGGGCCCAGGGCTGTCCTAAGCATTCTCTCCCCGGGCCGGGTTGGTGGCCCCTATGAGCCCAGACCGTCTGCCCAAGGGGGCCTGCCGGCCTCGCCGAGACAGACTGCCTCACTGACCATCCCCAAACACACCCCAGTAATGCTCTGCGTGTGGCCAAAGCACTGGCAGTTGGAAATGGGGCACAAGATGGGGAGCTGCCAGCAGCGCCCTGCTGTGGAGCCCAGGCGGAGCCTGGCGTGGGTCTGCTCGGGAGGAGGGGGGCCCGGGGCTTTTTGAACTGGCCAGCTGCGGCCACCAGGCCAGGGCACCAGCCTCGGGGAGGGGGCCCACGCCTGGCCTCCCTGGCCTGATAGGGTGGGGGTGCACCCAACCGCGGTGGGCATTACAGCGGCAGAATCAAGGGATCCCCCAGACCAGACCCAGGGTGCAGCCAGAGGGCCTGCAGGGGAAGAGGCTGGTCAGCATCCCGCCGGATCCAGGTCTGACTCTACCAGGCCCGAGCATGGCCGAGTGCCATGCTGACGGCGGGTGGCACCTGGTCACGGCTGGCTGCGTGCCCTGATACTGTGCGCACGGCCTGCCCCGGAGTGCGTGGCCCATCCCATGTGCGCATGGCCCGCCTTGTGAGACCACGGCCCACCCCATGAGAGCACGGCTTGCCCAGTGAGAGCACGGCCCGCCCACATGTGCACAGCCTGCCCCGC
Source organism: Tamandua tetradactyla (assembly GCF_023851605.1). Classification (NCBI taxonomy): domain Eukaryota; kingdom Metazoa; phylum Chordata; class Mammalia; order Pilosa; family Myrmecophagidae; genus Tamandua; species Tamandua tetradactyla. The sequence goes on from NC_135328.1 coordinate 1,387,354, forward strand.
ATGTGCACGGCCCGCCCCACCCCACATGTGCACAGCCTGCCCCGCATGTGCACGGCCCGCCCCACGTGTGCACAGCCCACCCTGGAGTGCATGGTCCGCCCCACATGAGCACAGCCTGCCCCATGTGTGCACAGCCCACCCCGCGTGTACACAGCCCGCCCGTGTGTGCACGGCCTGCCCCAACCTGGGAGCAGTGGGGCCTTGGGACAGCTGGGGCTCTCACTGTGGTGCCCGCCCTGCGCCCTGGCACCCCTGGCCTGGAGCCGAGGCAGCACTTACCCACGTAGTTCTCCACGTCGCTGACGTAGAAGGTAGGGGCTGGGACGGCCAGGCCCAGCCCGTCTTTCTTGGGGACGAGGATGGGCTCTGCGAAGCCGTGCTCCTCCAGGTAGCCCAGGGTGAGCTGGTTGCCCGGCACCCGGACCACGACGTCCTCCGCGCTGCAGGGGAGTGGGAGGGGGGTGCAGGTTAGAGGAGGGACAGGGCGGGTGCCACGTCCAGACGAGGGGAGCCTGAGCAGGAGGGGCATGTGAGGGTCTTCTGGTGGGAGCATATGGCTAGTCTGAGAAATGCAGGGATCGGGGGGCTTGGGGCCAAGGGGTGTGGGGGGGGCCCAAGCATGGTGGACAGGGGTGGGGACAATAGAGGGCAGGGGTGGGGAGGATGGTGGGGGACTGGAGAGGGTGGAGGGGGTGGGGAAGATGGAGGGTGGGGGTGGGGAGGGCGGAGGGGGTGGGGAGGACAGAGGTTCCAGAGACCCAGAGGGCTGGTCACCATGAGCAGGGTGCACATTGCACACCTGGAGCACCGGGCAGCTGCGGGCAGCTGAAGCAGGGCAGGGACACGTCTCCCTGGCATTCCGCCAGGCTGCCCCATGGAGAAGGGATTGGGGGTCAGAGAAGAGACAGGAGACCACTGAGAAGGCCGTTCACCTTGCAGGTGCCAGACGAGGAGGGGTGGTGGAGGAGAAGTGGGTTCAGGAAACCTTCTAGAGGTGAGACGGATGAGTCTCGACGATATCAGACGGGGGTGAAAGAAGACAAGGGGCAAAGGATGGATGAGTATGTTGTGGGAGCAGCCAAGGGGCTGGGCCACGGAGAGGGCTGAGGACAGAGCTGAGCTGGGAAGCAAAGGCTGTGGTGGGCCCCATTTCACCTGACCCACGCCAGGTCCTCAAGGCCAGATGGACACATAGGTCAGAAGCTACAAGAACTAGAGGCTGCAAAGAGAGGCTGAGGGACAGGTGGGAACGGTCACAGCGTGTGCCGAGGGGATGGGACGTGGGCTCTGGGGGCGTGCAAGGGCCACAGGCAGGACCGCGGAGACAGCCCCCGCGCTCGAGGATGGCGAGGATGGCAAGGCCTAGGGAGCCGCAGGGTCACGTTTTGCCAAGAGGTCAGTTAAGACAAAGACTGAGTGTTCACTTGTTTTGACCACACGGTAGGAGGGTGTTAAGGGTAAATTGGAGACCCTTAGAGACCCCTGAGCTGATGGAGATGGTGCGGTGAGCGCCTCGGGCTCCAGCCCCACAGAAGCCTTGGACAACCACCAAGAAGCACTTGGGGGAGCGTCAAATCAAGAGAAAGGCAGCGTGCAGGAGGCAGGAGAGCGAGGGAGGACCCCCACCTCACACCCTACACGACAACGAACTCAAAGTGGATCAAACACCTAACTATAAGATCTAGCACCATGAAACTCCTACGAGAAAATGTAGGGAAACAGCTTCAAGACCTAGTAATAAGCAGTAGCTTCTTGAACGTTACACCCAAAGCACAAGAACAACAACAACAAAAATACATAAGTGGGAACTCCTCAGAATTAAAAGCTTCTGTATCTCAAAGCAGTTTGTCCGAAAGGTGAAGAGGAGCTGACCCGATGGGAAGAAATGTTTGGAAACCACAGATCCAATGAGGGTCTGATATCTGTGCATAAAAAGAAATCATACAACTCAACAGCAAAAGAATAAACAACCCAATTATAAAATGGGCTAAAGATATGAAAAGACATTTTTCTGAAGAGCAAACACAGATGGCTCAAAAGCACATGAAGAGATGCTCATTTTCACTGGCTATAAGGGAAATGCAGATCAAGACTGCAATGAGATACCACCTCACACCCGTAAGAATGACTGCTATTAAACAAACAGGAGACTACAAATGTTGGAGAGGATGTGGAGAAATTGGGAGACTTAGGCACTACTGGTGGGAATGCATAACGGTGCAGCCACTATGGAAGACAGATTGGTGATTCCTCAGAAAACTAAATATTGAGTTGTCTTAAGACCTGGCAATAGCACTATTCAGTATATACCCAGAAGAGCTGAAAGCAGCGACATGAACAGACATTTGCACGCAGCATTATTCACAATCGCCAGAAGATGGAAACAAACTGAATGTTCATCAACAGACAAGTGGATTAACAAAATGTGGTAAATACATACAATGGAATATTATGCAAGAGTAAGACAAAATGATGTCCTAAAGCACATGACAAGATGGATGATCTTTGAGGACATAATGCTGAGTGAAATAAACCAGACACAAAAGGACAGGGATACTATGATTTCACTATTATGATCCTGGTAAAGACAGCAAAGTCCAAATCATACGGTCCAGGAAGAAAATCTGGACTCATATATAGCAATGAGTTAAATGTTGCATCTTTTGCAGCTACAGCACGCAAATGACTTCACAAGCAATGGCTTCCATGTTGTTTTAGTCTGCCAAAGCTGCCAGAATGCAATGCACCAGAGATGGATTGGCTTTCAATAAAAGGGGATTTATTTCATTAGTTCTTCAGAGGAAAGCCAGCTAATTTTTCATTGAGGTTCTTTCTTACATGGGAAGGCACAGGATGGTCTCTGCTGGCCTTCTCAACAGGCCCCTGGGTTCCAACAACTTTCCCTGGGGTGATTCCTTTCTTTTATTTATTTATTTATTAATTAATTAAAAAAATAAAGAAACAAAATAAAACAACATACATAATCAGTAATTCACAATATCATCACTTAGTTGCATATTCATCATTTCTTAGAACATTTGCATTAATTCAGAAAAAGAAATAAAAAGACAATAGAAAAAGAAAACGAACACAGGAAAGAAAAAAAAAAAGATTATACCTACCATACCCCTTACCCCTCGCTTTCATTGATCACTAGCATTTAAACTAAATTTATTTTAGCATTTGTTCCCCCTATTATTTATTTTTATTCCATATGTTCTGCTCCTTTGTTGACAAGGTAGATAAAAGGAGCATCAGACACAAGGTTTTCACAATCACACAGTCACATTGTGACAGCTATATCATTATTCAGTCATCCTCAAGAAACATGGTTACTGGAACACAGCTCTACATTTTCAGGAAGTTTCCTCCAGCCTCTCCATTACATCTAGAATAACAAGATGATATCTACTTGATGCATAAGAATAACCTCCAGGATAACCTCTCGACTCTGTTTGGAATCTCTCAGCCACTGACACTTTGTCTCGTTTCCCTCTTCCCCCCTTTGGTCGAGAAGGTTTTCTCAATCCCTTGATGCTAACTCTCAGCTCATTTTAGGGTTTTTCTTAATCCCTTGATGCTGAGTCTCTGCTCATTCCAAGATCTCTGTCCCATGTTGCCAGGAAGGTCCACACCCCTGGGAGTCATGTCCCACGTAGAGAGGGGTAGGGTGGTGAGACTGCTCGTTGTGTTGGCTGGAGAGAGAGGCCACATCTGAGCAACAAAAGAGGCTCTCTTGGGGGTGATTCTTAGGCCTAAATTTTAAGTAGACTTGACCTATCCTTTGCGGGGTTAAGTTTCATATGAACAAACCCCAAGACTGGGGGCTCTGCCTATAGCTTTGGTTATCCACACTGCTTGTGAGAATATCAAGAATTTAACTTGGGGAAGTTGAATTTCTCCCCATTCTCACCACTCCCTGAAGGGGGCTTTGCAGATACTTTTCCACTCACTGATTCAATCACTCTGGGATTCATCGGGGCATCACTCTGGACAAACCAGCAAAATCTCATGTCCTACCTGAGATTCCAAGTACTTATGGCACTAGTCAAAATACAAATTTTGTAACTAATAAACATTTTTTGCTTTAGTCTCACAGAAGGTGACATTTTAAAATATTAATTACCATCTATTTTCAGTACCCTGCAATAATGCCATTCCTTTGTTCTTCCTCATGCAAAAACATTTTTAAATTTGTACCTTGTACATTTCACTATTATTACACACTCCAGGTATTTCTAGATTATACCATCTCAATCTTTACATCTATCTTTCTTTCTGATTTCATTTATGTCCTTAGTCTTCCTCCCTCTGTCATTCTCACATGCAGCCTCATTCAGTGTTTTAACATAATTGTATTACAGTCGGGTAGTATTGTGCTGTCCATTTCTGAGTTTTTGTATCCAGTCCTGTTGCACAGTGTGTATCCCTTCAGGGCCAATTACCCAATATCTTACCCAATTTCTATCTCCTGATGGTCTTTGTTATGAACAAAATATTCCAAGTTTATTCACTAATGTCAGTTCATATCAATGAGACCATTGAGTATTTGTCCTTTAGTTTTTCACTAGTCTCACTCAGCATAATGTTCTCTAGGTCCATCCATGTTGTTACATACTTCATAAGTTTATTCTGTCTTAAAGCTGCATAATATTCCATCGTATGTATATACCACAGTTTGTTTAGCCACTCGTCTGTTGATGGACATTTTGGCTGTTTCCATCTCCTTGCAATTGTAAATAATCCTGCTATAAACACTGGTGTGCAAATGTCCGTTTGTGTCTTTGCCCTTATGTCCTCTGAGTAGATACCTAGCAATGGCATTGCTGGGTCATATGGCAATTCTATATTCAGCTTTTTGAGGAACCGCCAAACTGCCTTCCACAGTGGTTGCACCATTTGACATTCCCACCAACAGTGGATAAGTGTGCCTCTTTCTCCACATCCTCTCCAGCACTTGTCATTTTCTGTTTTGTTGATAATGGCCATTCTGGTGGGTGTGAGATGATATCTCATTGTGGTTTTGATTTGCATTTCTCTAATGGCCAGGGACATTGAACATCTCTTCATGTGCCTTTTGGCCATTTGTATTTCCTCTTCTGAGAGTTGTCTGTTCAAGTATTTTTCCCATTTTGTAATTGGATTGGCTGTCCTTTTGTTGTTGAGTTGAACAATCTCTTTATAAATTCTGGATACTAGACCTTTATCTGATATGTCGTTTCCAAATATTGTCTCCCATTGTGTAGGCTGTCTTTTTACTTTCTTGATGAAGTTCTTTGATGCACAAAAGTGTTTAATTTTGAGGAGCTCCCATTTATTTATTTATTTCTTCAGTGCTCTTGCTTTAGGTGTAAGGTCTATAAAACTGCCTCCAATTATAAGATTTATAAGATATTTCCCTACATTTTCCTCTAACTGTTATATGGTCTTAGACCTGATGTTCAGATCTTTGATCCATTTTGAGTTAACTTTTGTATAGGGTGTGAGATACGGGTCCTCTTTCATTCTTTTGCATATGAATATCCAGTTCTCTAGGCACCATTTATTGAAGAGACTGCTCTGTCCCAGGTGAGTTGGCCTGACTGCCTTATCAAAGATCAAATATCCATAGATGAGAGGGTCTACATCTGAACACTCTATTCGATTCCATTGGTCAATATATCTATCTTTATGCCAGTACCATGCTGTTTTGACCACTGTGGCTTCATAATATACCTTAAAGTCAGGCAGCGTGAGACCTCCAGCTTCGTTTTTTTTCCTCAAAAGATATTTTTAGCAATTCGGGGCACCCTGCCCTTCCAGATAAATTTGCTTATTGGTTTTTCTATTTCTGAAAAGTAAGTTGCTGGGATTTTGATTGGTATTGCATTGAATCTGTAAATCAATTTAGGTAGAATTGATATCTTAACTATATTTAGTCTTCCAATCCATGAACACGGTATGCCCTTCCATCTATTTAGGTCTTCTGTGATTTTTTTTAACAGTTTCTCGTAGTTTTCTTTGCATAGGTCTTTTGTCTCTTTAGTTAAATTTATTCCTAAGTATTTTATTTTTTAGTTGCAATTGTAAATGGAATTTGTTAGTTGATCTCCCCCTCAGATTGTTCATTACTAGTGTATAGAAACACTACAGATTTTTGAATGTTGATCTTGTAACCTGCCACTTTGCTGTACTCGTTTATTAGCTCTAGTAGTTTTGCTGTGGATTTTTCTGGGTTTTCTACATATAGTATCATATCATCTGCAAACAGTGATAGTTTTACTTCTTCCTTTCCAATTTTGATGCCTTGTATTTCTTTTTCTTGTCTAATTGCTCTGGCTAGAACTTCCAACACAATGTTGAATAACAGTGGTGATAGTGGACATCCCTGTCTTGTTCCTGATCTTAGGGGAAAGTTTTCAATTTTTCCCCATTGAGGACAATATTAGCTGTGGGTTTTTCATATATTCCCTTTATCATTTTAAGGAAATTCCCTTGTATTCCTAACCTTTGAAGTGTTTTCTACAGGAAAGGATGTCGAATTTTGTCAAATGCCTTCTCTGCATCAATTGAGATGATCATGTGATTTTTCTGCTTTGATTTGTTGATATGGTGTATTACATTAATTGATTTTCTTATGTTGAACCATCCTTGCATACCTGGGATGAATCCTACTTGGTCATGATGTATAATTTTTTTTAATGTGTTGCTGGATTCGATTTGCTAGAATTTTGTTGAGGATTTTTGCATCTATATTCATTAGAGAGATTGGTCTATAGTTTCCGTTTTTTGTAATATCTTTGCCTGGTTTGGGTATGAGGGTGATGTTAGCTTCTGTGTTAGTTAGAATCAGTTGTCAACTTGGCCAGGTGAACATACCTACTCTTGTTGCTGAGGACATAAGCCAATGGTACGTGAACCTCATCTGTTGCTAATTACATCTGCAGTCGGCTAGGAGGCGTGTCTGCTGCAATGAGTGATGTTTGACTTACTTGGCTGGTGCTAAAATGAGAGATCACAACATAGTACAGCTAAGCAGCTCGGCATTCCTCATCTCAGCACTCACAGCTCAGCCCAGGCCTTTGGAGATGCAGAAAGAAGTCACCCCGGAGAAAGTTGTTGGAACCCAGGGGCCTGGAGATTAGACCATCAGAGACCATCCTATGACTTCCACACAAGAAAGAACCTCAGTGGAAAGTTAGCTGCCTTTCCTCTGAAGAACCAACAAAATAAATCCCCTTTTATTAAAAGCCAATCCGTCTCTGGTGTGTTGTATTCCAGCAGCTAGCAAACTAGAACAGCTTCATAGAATGAATTAGGTAGCTTTCCCGCCACTTCAATTTTTTTGAAAAGTTTGAGCAGGATTGGTACTAATTCTTTCCGGAATGTTTGGTAGAATTCACATGTGAAGCTGTCTGGTCCTGGACTTTTCTTTTTGGGAAGCTTTTTAATGACTGATTCAATTTCTTTACTTGTGATTGGTTTGTTGAGGTCATCTATTTCATCTTGAGTCAAAGTTGGTTGTTCATGCCTTTCTAGGAAGTTGCCCATTTCATCTACATTGTTGTATTTATTGGCATAAAGCTGTTCATAGTATCCTATTATTATCTCCTTTATTTCTGTGGGGTCAGTGGTTATGTCTCCTCTTCCATTTCTGATCTTATTTATTTGTATCCTCTCTTTTCTTCTTTTTGTCAATCTTGCTAAGGGCCATTCAATCTTATTGATTTTCTCATAGAACAAACTTCTGGTTTTATTGATTTTCTCAATTGTTTTCATGTTCTCAATTTCATTTATTTCTGCTCTAAACTTTGTTAATTCTTTCCTTTCACTTGCTTTGGGGTTAGTTTGCTGTTTTTTTCTCCAGTTCTTCCAAGTGGACAGTTAATTACTCGATTTTTGCCCTTTCTTCTTTTTTTTTGATATAGGCATTTAGGGCAATAAATTTCCATCTTAGCACTGCCTTTGCTGCATTCCATAAGTTTTGATATGTTGTGTTTTCATTTTCATTTGCCTCGAGATATTTAATGATTTCTCTTGTAATTTCTACCTTGACCCACTGGTTGTTTAACAGTATGTTGTTGAGCCTCCACATATTTGTGACTTTTCTGGCACTTTGCCTATTACTGATTTCCAACTTCATTCCCTTATGATCTGAGAAAGTGTTTTGTATGATTTCAATCTTTTTAAATTTGTTGAGACTTGCTTTGTGACCCAGCATATGGTCTATCTTTGAGAATGATCCATGAGCACTTGAGAAAAACGTGCATCTGCTCTTGTGGGGTGTAATGTCCTATAAATGTCTGTTAAGTCTAGCTCATTTATTGTAATATTCAAATTCTCTGTTTCTTTATTGATCCTCTGTCTAGATGTTCTGTCCATTGATGAGAGTGGTGAATTGAAGTCTCCAACTATTATGGTAGATGTGTCTATTTCCCTTTTCAGTGTTTGCAGTGTTTGCGTCATGTATTTTGGGGCATTCTGGTTCGGTGCATAAATATTTATGATTGTTATGTCTTCATGTTTAATTGTTCCTTTTATTAGTACATAGTATCCTTCTTTGTCTCTTTTAACTATTTTACATTTGAAGTCTAATTTGTTGGATATTAGTATAGCGACTCCTGCTCTTTTCTGGTTGTTATTTGCATGAAATATCTTTTCCCAACCTTTCACTTTCAACCTATGTTTATCTTTGGCTCTAAGATGTGTTTCCTGTAGACAGCATATAGAAGGATCCTGTTTTTTAATCCATTCTGCCAGTCTATGTCTTTTGATTGGGGAGTTCAATCCATTAACATTTAGTGTTATTACTGTTTGGGTAGTACTTTCCTCTTCCATTTTGCCTTTTGTATTTTATATATCATATCTAATTTTCCTTCTTTCTACACTCTTCTCCACACCTCTCTCTTCTGTCTTTTCGTATCTGTCTCTAGTGCTCCCTTTAGTATTTCTTGCAGAGCTGGTCTCTTGGTCACAAATTCTCTCAGTGATTTTTTGTCTGAAAATGTTTTAATTTCTCCCTCATTTTTGAAGGACAATTTTGCTGGATATAGAATTCTTTTTTTTTTTTTTTTTTTTTCAGGTGCAGCTTCATTCAGTGTTCCAACATAGTTACATTACACTTAGGTATTATTGTGCTGTCCATTTTTGAGTTTTTGTATCTAGTCCTGTTGCACAGTCTGTATCCCTTCAGCTCCAATTACCCATTATCTTACCCTGTTTTTAACTCCTGCTGGTCTCTGTTACCAATGATATATTCCAAGCTGATTCTCAAATGTCGGTTCACATCAGTGGGACCTTACAGTATTTGTCCTTTAGTTTTGGGCTAGACTCACTCAGCATAATGTTCTCTAGGTCCATCCATGTTATTACATGCTTCATAAGTTTAGTCTGTCTTAAAGCTGCATAATATTCCATCGTAGGTATATGCCACAGTTTGTTTAGCCACTCGTCTGTTGATGAACATTTTGGCTGTTTCCATCTCTTTGCAATTGTAGATAATGCTGCTATAAACACTGGTGTGCAAATGTCCGTCTGTGTCTTTGCCCTTAAGTCCCTTGAGTAGATACCTAGCAGTGGTATTGCTGGGTCGTAATCCATTCTGCCATTCTATGTCTTTTGATTGGGAAATTCAGTCCATTAACTTTTAGTATTATTACTGTTTGGATAATATTTTCCTCTACCATTTTGGCTTTTGTATTATATATATCATATCTGATTTTTCTTCTTTCTACACTTTACTCCATACCTCTCTCTTCTGTCTTTTCGTATCTGACTCTAATGCTCCCTTTAGTATTTCTTGCAGAGCTGGTCTCTTGGTCACAAATTCTCTCAGTGACTTTTTGTCTATAAATGTTTTAATTTCTCCTTCATTTTTGAAGGACAATTTTGCTGGATATAGGAGTCTTGGTTGGCAGTTTTTCTCTTTTAGTAATTTAAATATATCATCCCACTGTCTTCTAGCTTCCATGGTTTCTGCTGAGAAATCTACACATAGTCTTATTGGGTTTCCCTTGTATGTGACAGATTGTTTTTCTCTTGCTGCTTTCAAGATCCTCTCTTTCTCTTTGACCTCTGACATTCTAACTAGTAAGTGTCTTGGAGAATGCCTATTTGGGTCTATTCTCTTTGGGGTGCGCTGCACTTCTTGGATCTGTAAATTTAGGTCTTTCATAAGAGTTGGGAAATTTTCAGTGATAATTTCTTCCATTAGTTTTTCTCCTCCTTTTCCCTTCTCTTCTCCTTCTGGGACACCCATAACACGTATATTTGTGCGCTTCATATTGTCATTCAGTTCCCTGATCCCCTGCTCAAGTTTTTCCATTCTTTTCCCTATAGTTTCTGTTTCTTTTTGGAATTCAGATGTTCCATCCTCCAGTTCACTAATTGTAGCTTCTGTCTCTTTAGATCTACCATTGTAGGTATCCATTGTTTGTTCCATTTTTTCTTCTTTGTCCTTCACTCCATACGTTCTGTGATTTGTTTTTTCAGATTTTCTATTTCTTCTTTTTGTTCAGCCCATGTCTTCTTCATGTCCTCCCTCAATTTATTGATTTGGTTTTTGAAGAATTTTTCCATTTCTGTTCGTATATTCAGCATTAGTTGTCTCAGCTCCTGTATCTCATTTGAACTATTGGTTTGTTCCTTTGACTGGGCCATATCTTCAATTTTCCGAGCGTCATCCATTATTTTCTGCTGGTGTCTGGGCATTTGATCAGATTTCCCTGGGTGTGGGACCCAGCTGGTTCAAAGCTTTTTCTGTGAAATCTCTGGGCTCTGTTTTTCTTTTCCTGCCCAGTAGGTGGCGCTCGTGGCGCTCGTCTGTCTGCACGGCAGTCGGCCCGGGAAACCGCGCGTGGAGGGCGGGGGGTGTTGCCGGCCGCCCTGGCTTGGGGGAGTGCCGGTCCTAATTGCCCAGCTGGCCCGAAACGCCAAGCGTGACGGGAGGGCCCCGCTATCCAACGTTCCCAGTCAGACCGGGGAGCCACGTGCGTGGAGGGGATCCCAGTCGCCAGCCGCCCCGGCCGGGAAAACGCGCGCCCCTCGGGTAGCTCACCGCAGCAGATTCTCCCTGACCGTTCAGCTGTTCCAGAATGGGGTACGCTGTCTTTTTAGTCTCTGTCATGACTCCGGGAGCTGTTTCGTATTGTTTCTGTTTCTTTAGTTGCTTTTCTGGAGGAGGAACTAAGACCCGCGCGTCTTACTAAGCCGCCATCTTCTCCTTCTTTTTTGGATATAGAATTCTTGGTTGGCAGTTTTTCTCTTTTAGTAATTTAAATATATCATCCCACTGTCTTCTCGCCTCCATGGTTTCTACTGAGAAATCTACACACAGTCTTATTGGGTTTCCCTTGTATGTGATGGATTGCTTTTCTCTTGCTGTTTTCAAGATCCTCTCTTTCTCTTTGACCTCTGACATTCTGACTAGGAAGTGTCTTGGAGAACATCTATTTGGATCTATTCTCTTTTGGGTACACTGCACTTGTTGGATCTGTAGTTTTAGGTCTTTCATAAGAGTTGGGAAATTTTCAGTGATAATTTCTTCCATTAGTTTTTCTCCTCCTTTTCCCTTCTCTTCTCCTTCCGGGACACCCACAACACATATATTTGTGCGCTTCATATTATCATTCAGTTCCCTGAGTCCCTGCTCATATTTTTCCATTTTTTTCCCTATAGTTTTTGTATCTTGTTGGATTTAAGATGTTCCGTCCTCCAGTTCACTAATTCTAACCTCTGTCTCTTGAAATCTACCATTGTAGGTTTCCATTGTTTTTTTCATCTCTTCTACTGTACCTTTCATCCCCATAAGTTCTGTGATTTGTTTTTTCAGACTTTCCATTTCTTCTTTTTGTTCATTACTTGCCTTCTTCATATCCTCCCTCAATTCATTGATTTGGTTTTTGATGAGGTTTTCCATGTCTGTTCGTACATTCTGAATTAGTTGTTTCAGCTCCGGCATCTCATTTGAACTACTGGTTTGTTCCTTTGACTGGGCCATATCTTCAATTTTCCTGGTGTGATCTGTTATTTTTTGCTGGTGTCTAGACATTTAATTACCTTAATTAGTTTATTCTGGAGATTGCTTTCACTTCTCTTACATAGGGTTTTCTTGCTAGATGAATTTGTTGTCTATCTGTTCTTTGACCTTCAGTTTAGCTTTTTCCAGACCTCTAGCTTAGGTTTTGTTTAACAGAGGATAATTTTTCAGTTCTTGTTTTCTTGTTTCTTGCCCTGCTTGTAAGGTGCCTTTTCCCTCCCCACCCTTAGGAGGGTCTATGTAGGTATTACAGACTCCAGCCGGGTTTTCCCGGACTAAACTGGCCTCCTATCTGGAGGAAGGAGTCACCTGTGTCAGTTTTCCCTGAGGGTGAGACCCAGCAGGTTAAAAGACTTTCCTGTGAAGTCTCTGGGCTCTGTTTTTATCCTGCCCTGTATGTGGTGTGTCTGCCTGCCGGTCGCACCAACAAAAGATGTTGCAGCACTTTTAACTTTGGAAGACTCTCCCTGCTGGGGGCGTGGTGGAGACGGAGGAGAGGTTCTAGGCTGGTTTTAATGGCTTCAAATTGCCAAGCCCTGGGGCTGAAGTCCTTGAGGGAGTGATTCCACCTGAGTTGGGCTTCACCCCTCCCCTGGGGAAGGCACAGGTTGGAGACAGCCCTGAAAGCAGCCTGTTTCTGCGTATGCTTGGGGCAGTTGCAGCTCAAGAAGTCCTGCCGCTGAATCCAGAGGCTGCCAAGTCTCCGTAGAGACACAGCCACTAAAGCCTCTGTTTCATCCCCTTTCCTCTTTTTGGTGGGCCCAGTGAGCGAACTCTGCCTTGACCAGGTTTAGAGTCTCTTTCCTTTTCCTCTGGGAAGCCACCTGTGGGGGAGGGACGCCAGGCGCTGGCCGCCTCAGTTTGGGGAACTCAGTTTTGGGGAGGCTTATAGCTGGTCCAGCTGGTCCAGTCTGGGGTACACTGTGTGTTCAGTCACTGACATGGCCCCAGGAGCTGTTCTGTACTGTTTCTGGTTATTTAGTAGTTGTTCTGGAGGACGAACTAAAACGCGCACATTACTAAGCCGCCATCTTGGCCCCTCCCGTGGCCTGAGTTTTAAGGATGACAAATAGCAGAGGAAGCCACCAGAGTTTGGACTGTGGAACCAGCAGAGGAAGGAAGGAGGGAGAGAGAGACTTTTCAGGGCAGCAGGGGTAAGGGTGTGGCCTTGGGGGTCAGCTCTGGAGGGAGCCCTAGTAGGGGGGTGATTCCTTTCTGCATCTCCAAAGGCCTGGGCTGAGCTGCGAGTGCTGAGATGGGGTGTGCTGAAGTGCTTGGGCTGTGCTACGTTGAGTCTCTCATTTAAGCACCAGCCAATTAAGTCAAACGTCCTTCATTGCAGCAGGCACACCTCCTAGCCGACTGCAGACGTAATCAGCAACAGATGAGGTTCACATACCATTGGCTCATGTCCACAGCAACAGAACTAGGTGCCTTCACCTGGCCAATCTGACACCTGAACTTAACTACCAAACATGTTCCAAATTTTAACACTGATGTGTAATAAAGATTATATATATATAAAAAAGATAAGATCCAGTCCTTCCCCTAAGAGGCCTTAGTCTGGTGAGGAAACACACACGTACACAGGAAGTGTAAGTAGGCAGTAGGAAGTAGGAAGAGGTGAGGGGTGGGGGCTGGAAGTGGGAGGGCGGGGAGAAGCAGACAGTCTCAAAGCCCCATATGGATTGTGGGGGGTTATGGGGTCCAAAACAAAACCCCCATATAATAGGTGTGAAAAGGCATTTAATCTTATTATACCTTATGAAGAAAATGCTATTATTATCCTCATATATTTAAAAATATACTGGTTTTCACTGAGCTGGGCACCCAATAATAATAAAAATGATGAAAAGAGGAAGGATGAGAACTGCAGGACGCTCAGGGCTCCGTCCCTTCACCAGGACAACTGCCGCCATGGCAGGAGTGGTCTGAACCAGTCGTCTGAAGCCCCGAGGCTGTGGGCACTGCAGCACTGGGGAAGGGCTGGGGGAACAGCTGGCCAACCGCCATAAATACGGGGACGGTCACCTCTGCGCAGCGGCCATCCCTCATCCCCCACCGTGGGCAGGGGTCGGTGGGGACAGCAGCTGGACTCCGGGGGCAGCATGCTGGGGCCAGAGTGGGCTGGGGCACCCACTCCTCCAAAATCCAGGGTTGTGGGGTTCATCTCGGACCACTGCCTTTGACCAGCAGCTCCAGACCTCGGGGGCTCCACTCCGAGGAAAAGTGGCAGTGGAGTCTCAGAGAGGTGGAACTTTTCCTTTCCCCTCTCCTCCTTCTGTTCCCTGGCTGGGACTGGAAATGGTTTGTAAGTCCCAAATTGACGACTTCTGCCCTCAACAACAACAACAAAACTTAGCCATCCCAACAAAGTGGGAGAACTAGACTATGGAGTTACACACCACAGTACAAAACACACTAAGAAACTGCAAAGTTTGGTCTATTCACAAGAAAAACAGAATTTGCCAGAAACCATCCCGGAGACAGGAAGCTAGCGGTCAGACTGCTGGTGGGAATGTCAAATGGTGCAGCCACTGTGGAAGGCAGACAGGTGGTGCCTCAGGAGGTTAAACATGGAAGGACCATGTGACAGGGCGATTCTACTCCCGGGAAAATAACCAAAAGAATGCAAAGCAGGGACCCAATAGTTACTAGACAGGGTCTCTAGAGAAACAGAACCAACAGGAAAGTTCCATAAATATGAGACTTATAAAGGTGTCTCATGCAACCATGGGGATGGCAGAGTCCAAATTCCATAGGCAGGTGGTGGGCTGGCAGTTCCGATGAAGGGTCCTGACAAACTCCACAGGAGATGCCGGCTGGCTGGAGAAGTGAAAATTCTCTCTCCTCCCTTAAAAGTCCCTAACTGATGGGATGAAATCTAGCTGACTGGACTATCTCATTTGCAAGGGACACACCCTTAGTTAATAGCAGATACAATCAGCCACAGCCGCAATCAATTGACCGATGATTTAATAAACCAGTTTCTGGTTTGTCAACTAGCTAGAAGTATCCTTGCAGTAACGGTCAGGCCAGTGCTTGTCTGACAAGACAAGACATAATCAGTCGTCCAAGCTCACACCACAACCTAACCATCACAGCCCACCCCTTGTCAGGGTGGCAGTTATTCATGTCACCTTAAAACATGCTCCACGTCCAAACAGAACACAGTAACCGACAAATGTTTCTCCTAACAATGTTCAGCTATCCTGCACACAACCAGAGAGGCACCAATCTCACCATAATAGGGTGCAAGCCCCTAGGCAACATTCACTCTTAAACCTGATATTGAATAACTTAAATACTATAACATGAACAATACAGCTTATATCACATGATAAGAAGAAATTAAGATGTTTGTTTTATGTACAAATACAAACATACTCATAATAAAACAAGGAGGAAATAGTCATACCAGCACAGTCCTTGTTTCCGTAACTGATCACATGGTCGTAGTTTATAATTATCACCACCTTCTTCCACTGCCCATTCCATGTTCCCTTTATCCTCAGCAAACACTTCAGCTGGCCGTGGTTCTTTGCCTGGTGGGGTGACCCAAACCTTCATTCCTGAAGTTTCAGAGCCATTGGTAGTCCTGCCTGGATTCCACTGACTTTAATCACAGGGCACGGTAGTACTAAAAGATGCCCTAGGGGATCTCCTATATTCCAGGAAAACTCTGCTTTACTTGCATTGTGTAGTTGCAGTCCTGTTTCCCCCTGATAGTCAGGGTCAATCACCCCAGATAGAACAGTAATCCCCTTTGTGTCTGTTTACTGAGTGGCATCAAAAGCCCAAAGTGGCCATGTGGCAGTCTTCATTTCCACTCCATGGAATCATTGTTGTCTCTCCAGATAGGAGCACTCCTCCTCTTGGAACTAAGACCTATAGACCAGCAGAGCTTAAGGTTTAGGGACGGGGAGCAAAAATTTTTCTACTGGATCACTAGGGGTAATAGTGAGTGGTGCCACTACCACTTCCAGCCCTTGGTTCCTGGGCCCATGGATCCTGGCTATGGGAGAAACAGCACCATACAGCAGACACTGATTCAGAGCATACACAGCTTCCGGGAGAACATCACCCCAGCCCTGCAAGATGTAGCCACCATAATTGAGTTTTCAAAAGGCCATTCCACCGTTCTATCAAACCAACTGCTTCTAGATGATGGGGAACATGGTAAGACCAGAGAATTCCATGAGCATGTGCCCATTCCCGCACTTCATTTGCTGTGAAGTGTGTTCCTTGATCCGAAGCAATGCTATGTGGAATACCATGACGATGGATAAGGCATTCTGTAAGCCCACAGATGGTAGTTTTGGCAGAAGCATTGCGTGCAGGGAAAGCAAACCCATATCCAGAGTATGTGTCTATTCCAGTTAGAACAAATCGCTGCCTCTTCCATGAAGGGAGTGGTCCAATGTAATCAACCTGCCACCATGTAGCTGGCTGGTCACCTCGGGGAATGGTGCCATATCAGGGGCTGAGTGTGGATCTCTGCTGCTGGCAGATTGGGCACTCAGCAGTGGCTGTAGCCAAGTCAGCATTGGTGAATGGAAGTCCATGTTGCTGAGCCCATGCATAACCTCCATCCCTACCACCATGACCACTTTGTTCATGAGCCCATTGGGCAATAACAGGAGTTGCTGGGGAAAGAGGCTGACTGGTATCCACAGAATGGGTCATCTTACCCACTTGATTATTAAAATCTTCCTCTGCTGAAGTCACCCTCTGGTGTGCATTCACATGGGACACAAATATCTTCATGTTTTTAGCCCACTCAGAAAGGTCTATCCACATACTTCTTCCCCAGACTTCTTTGTCACCAATTTTCCAATTATGGTCTTTCCAAGTCCCTGACCATCCAGCCAAACCATTAGCAACAGCCCATGAGTCAGTATATAAATGCACCTCTGGCCAGTTTTCCTTCCAAGCAAAATGAACAACCAGGTGCACTGCTCGAAGTTCTGCCCACTGGGAGGATTTTCCCTCACCACTGTCCTTCAAGGACACCCCAGAAAGGGGTTGCAATGCTGCAGCTGTCCACTTTCGGGTGGTACCTGCATATCATGCTGAACCATCTGTAAACCAGGCCCGAGTTTTCTCTTCCTCAGTCAATTCACTGTAAGGAACTCCCCAAGAGGCCATAGCTCTGGTCTGGGAAAGAGAAGGTAATGTGGCAGGAGTGGAGACCATGGGCATTTGGGCCACTTCCTCATGTAACTTTCTTGTGCCTTCAGGACCAGCTCTGGACCTATGTCATAGATACCATTTCCATTTTATGATGGAGTGCTGCTGCATATGCCCAACTTTATGGCTTGGTGGGTCAAACAACACCCAGCTCATGATAGGCAACTCAGGTCTCATGGTAACTTGGTGGCCCACAGTCAAGAGTTCAGTCTCTACTAGGACCAAGTAGCAGGCCAAAAGCTACTTCTCAAAAGGAGAGTAGTTATCCACAGCAGATGGTAAGGCTTTGCTCCAAAATCCTAAGGGTTTGCGTTGTCATTCTCCTGTAAGGGCCTACCAAAGGCTCCAGACAGCATCTCTATTTCCCACTGACACTTCCAGCACCATTGGATCTGCTGATCATAGGGCCCAAGTGGCAGAGCAGCTTGCACAGCAGCCTGGACCTGTCGCAGAGCCTCCTCTTGTTCAGGTCCCCACTCAAGACTAGCAGCTTTTCTGGTCACTCGATAAATGGGCTGGAGTAGCACACCCAAATGAGGAATATGTTGTTACCAAAGTCCAAAGTGACCAACTAGGCATTGTCCCTTTTTTTTGGGTTGTAGGAGGGGCCAGATGCAGCACCTTATTCTTCACCTTAGAAGGGATATCTCGACATGCCCCACACCACTGGACACGTAGAAATTTCACTGAGGTGGAAGGCCCCTGTATTTTTGTTGAATTTAGCCCTCACACTGTGACCTGCAAATGCGTTACCAATAAGTCTAGAGTAGTTGCTACTTCTTGCTCACTAGGTCCAATCAACACAATATCAATATAATGGACCAGTGTTATGTCTTATGGAAGGGAGAAACAATCAAGGTCCCTGTGGACAAGATTATGACATAGGGCTGGAGAGTTGATATAACCCTGAGGTAGGACAGTGAAGGTATATTGCTGACATTGTCAGCTGAAAGCAAACTGTTTCTGACAGTCTTTACTGACAGCTGCTGAGAAAAAAGCATTTTCCAGATCAATAGCTACACACCAGGTACCAGGGGATGTACTGATGTGCTCAAGCAATGATACCACATCCGGAACAGCAGCTGCAAGTGGAGTTACCAACTGATTGGATGCTCTCATTGTAGGAGACATTCCCTTAGTTGATAGTAGATATAATCAGCACAGATGCAGTCAACTGACTGGTAACTTAATAAACCAGCCTTCAGCTTTATCAACTAGCCATGAAATAGCCTTGCAGTAACAGGTTAGTGCTTGCCAGGCCTGACAACTAGCATCCTCACCTGGCCAAGCTGCCAGCAGAACACAACCATCACACACACCAGTGTTCACCACATCACTATTCACAGCAGCCAACAGGCAGACACAACCCAAGTGCCCATCAGCAGATGGACAGGTAAACGAGCCATGGTCTGTCCATACAGCGGACATATAAAAGAAGGGAGCTGCTGGTACATGACGCAGCATGAAGACATCATGTTGAGTGAAATAAGCTAGGCACAAAATTACAAGTGTATGATTTTGCTTATGTGAAATACTCAGAATAAGCAAATTCATGCAGACAGAATAGCAGAATAGTGGTTTCTAGGTGTGTTGAGAGGGGGAGTGTAAAGTTATTGCTAAATGAGGATGAATTTTCGTTTGAGATGATGAAAACAGTCTGAAAATCAACAGTAGTGAAAGTTTCCCAGTATTATCAATGTACTTAAAGTCAAATGATTGTCCACTTAACATGCTTTATACTATTTTTAAGTTATATATATTTTATACAACTAAGAGTTAATAATTATCAAAAACGGGGGATAATAGGAGGGTTAAGCAAAGAACAGGGCAGTATTATAAAAGAAGCAGCAACCTTAGGAACTTAATAGAAGTTAGAAAAATTAAAAACATAATGATTGGAATTTAAAACCAATGGCTACATTAAATGGTAACTAACTTAAAAAAAGTGAATCTGATAGAAGATTTGAAAAATATAGAGAAAATGGAGAAGAAGTATTATTAAAAGAGAAAATAGAACATTTTACAGAATTGAGATAAAGTATAACTCTGAATTAAATAAGCTTACTGAGTCTTGGGCAGAATTACAAAAAAACAAATGTACATTTAGAGACTTCATAGTATAACTGTCGTATACCTATGACAAAGAAACAATCTTAGGTGTTTTTAGAGAAAAGCAGATTATTTACAAAAAAATAAAATATAAGCTAACAATCAGGCTGATGAAATATCTCAACAATAACAATAGATGTCTTCAAAGAAAATACCTCCAAAGAACTATAGGAAAATAACTTTCACTCTAGAATTTCAGATCCAGTTTAGAGTCATTCAAGAGTAAAGGTGAAATGAAAACATTTTCAGACACATAGAATATACTTTTCATCATTCTTTTCTGAAAGAACTACTAACGGATGCACTTCAGCCAGAAGAAAATCGAACCTAGAAGGAAGAGGCAAAGGAAGACTGATGTACAGATTCACCATAATCTCTATTAAATCCAAGCTGACTTCTGTGTAAAAACTGACAAGTTGTGCTTAAAATTAAAATGGAAATTCAAGGGACCCAGAATGACCAAAATAATCTTGAAAAAGGATAAAGAAAGAAGACTCATACCTCCAATTTCAAAACTGACTACAACGCTACAGGAAGCACGATTGTGTGGCCCTGGCTTAAGTCTAATGAAACAGAATTGAAAGTCCAAAAATAAACGCTTATATCTATGGTCGAATGACTTTCAGCAGGAGTGCCAGTCTGTTATACGGGAAAGAATAGACTTTTCAATAAATGGCACTGGCACAACTGGATATACACATGGAAAAGAAAGGACTTGTAGGCCCACTTCACACCATAAAAATAATGAACTCAAAATGGGCAATTAAAACTGTACCACGCTTAAAATAAAGCACAGGTGTAAAGCTTCATGACCCTGGAATTGGCAATGGTTTCGTACTTAGGATACCTAAAGCAAAAGTAGCCAAAGAAAGAACAGACAAATTGGATTTCCCCAAAACTAAAAACTTTTATACTTCACAGGACACTATCAAAGAAGTAAAAACACAACCCAGAGAGGGCAGTGTGAGGGTGGCTCAGTGGCAGGGTTCTTGCCTGCCATCTGCCATGCCAGAGACCTGGGTTCGATTCCCGGTGCCGGCCCATGCAAAAAATACAGCCCATGGAATGGGAGAAACTATCTGATAAATGCCTAGTATCCAGAATAGGTAAGGAACTCTGACAATGCAATAATAAAAATACAAATAACCCATTTAATGGGTGAAAATAATGTGGTCCCTGGACTTTTGGCTTCAGCCCCAACAGGTAAAGAATTTGGAAGTTGCAATAATGAAAATCTGAACCAACTGAAAATGAACGATGTTTCCACCGGGGAATTGAAGTCACCAGGCAAGCGACCACTGGGAAATGCGGAGAGACTGGACATGGGGCATTACAGCTGAGGGGAGTTCCTGGAGCTGAAGCTGCCGGGCACAGGAAAGGTGGGAGCGCCGGGACGGTACTTTGCACCACCGCTCACTGTACGCGGTGGCCCGGCTCGGGAGCAGTCCTGGGCCCCCCTCGGAGAGGAGTCCACACTGCCACGGGTTTCACCTCCAGAGCCGCACCCAGTCCTCATAGGAGGGCACGCCTATTTTTGGTTTGGGGGCGGGAGGCAGGCGGTGGACTAGCCACATGTATATGCAGAGTTTGGTAAAGCCCAGAGAGCTGCAAGCCGTGGACTCTATTTAAGGAATTCTCAGGGAAACCCAGAGACAGCTGGGACGGGGGGGGGGGGGGGGGGGGGGGGGGACAGGAAAACATGGACACCAGGGGAGACTGCGCCCTCTGGCACCTCCAGCTACATCCAAGTCTCCACCAGACTAACAGCAAAGCTGAGGCGAAGAGCTTGGTGGCTGCCTGGCCTTGCATCATGCCCCTTGCCAACAGAAACCGCAAGCCAGGCTGAAATGCAAAGACCAACACCGCATTTGGGAACGATTAGAGAGGCGACTGGGAAGAACCGCGACTGACATGCACAGTGGGGATGTGGTGGGGGGCAGCGGGGAAGGGGTTCAAGGGTCTCAGGAAGACAGAGCCAAGGCTACGCCTGCCAGACTGCAGCTGAGAACAGGGAGTAAGAGAGCAGGAAGTGGCCATCCTGGGTCAGGACGGACACCGGACAGCGACCTCAGACAGTGTGTGCAGCCGCCCTGTGACCCCCACACACTGAGCTTATGTCCCAGAACCCGAAACCTCCAGGTGGGTCCGAGGCCAGGTAAGTGAGCCCCAGAGGCCCCAGCCTCTCCCAGCGCGTCACGGAGCCACAGCCCCACCCACAACGCCGACAGCCCTTCTCAACGTGAAGACGTTAGAACAGTCCCTGTCCAGATACCCCTGAAGACTGGGAGACGGACAAAGGAGAGGGAGGGGCTGCCCCGGGGAAGACAGGGTTTAACAGGACTGACTCCAGGAGCCTACCTGGGCCTCCTTATCAGCCTCGAGCCGATCAGGACCGCGAGGAGGCACCTGAGACGGTACCTGTGGCCCGCGCCGAACTTCGAAGGTTGCCCTAAAACTGCTTCTGACGCGTACTTTGAAATTTGTCACTTTTCTGCTTTTATGTTATATTTCACAATTAAAAATGTTAAAAAAAAGAAGTAAATATTTTCCTCCTCTTAATGGATTTTAAAAATCAACTGGACAAAATAATATATATATACAATTTACTATTGGACATGTGAAGTACAGAAGTGCAATATGTATGTAATATTTTTGCCAAAAATAGCACAAAGGAAGGAGGTAGAAGCAAAGTGCTTGTAATAATACACAAAAAGGGGGAAAAGGGAATAGAGCTATATGGAAATAATGTTTCCATATAACTGGAATTAAACTAATATAAATCTGAAGCTGATTCTGTTAAGTTAAGAAGAAGATAGTAAACCCAAGAGCAAATGTTAAAGAAACTATAAAAAGTAGTGAAAGGAACATTAAAAAATAATGCTACATTAGAAAACACTCACTTCATGCAAAAGAAAAGAGTAAAGGAGAAATAAAGGAACAAAAAAATACATAAGACAAAAAATAAAAGTAAAATGACAGGCATATATACAAATACATCACAATAATATTAAAGTGAATGGATTAAAAAAGGAAAGGCAGAAACTGTCAGGATGGATAAAAAATACACGGTCCGCCCTATGCTATCTCAGGGAGGTGTGCTTTAGATTCAAAGCTACAAAGAAAGGGCAGGTAAAAGAACGGCAAAGATGTAACAGGTAAATAGTAACCACAGAAAAGCTGGACAGGTCCTATTAGTATCAGACAAAATGCACCTTAAAACAAAAAAATGTTCCTAAAGACAAAGATGGACATTTTATAATGATAAAAGGCTCAATCCATCAGGAAGCTATAGTAATTATAAAAATATATGCATCCAATACACAGTACCAAAATACACAAAGCAAAATCTGACAGAAATGAAAGAAGAAATAGACAATCCAACCTGAATAGTAGGAGCCCTCAATACACACTTTCCATAATGGACAGAACACAGAACAACTCAGCAGAAGGTCAGCACGGATACAGAAGATGCGGTCACTGTAAACAAACTGGACCAAATGGTCATCGATAGAACACGTCTCCAGCAACCATACAATAAACGCGAATTATTCTCAAGTGCAACATTACCCGGGACAGACCACATGCTAGGCCACGAAACAAATCTCAGTTAATTTAAAAGGACAGAAATAATGCAAAGCATACTATCTGACCACAGCTGAATGAAATCAGAAAATAAAGCAGGAAAAAATGGGGGGAAATACACTCCTAAATAACCAATAGATCAAAGAAGAAATCAAAAGGGAAATCAGAAAATACTTTGGGATGAATAAAAATGAAGACACAACACATTGAAACTTTAGGGATGCTTCTAAAGCACTGCTTAGAGAGATCTATGGCTGTAAGTGCCAGCATTAAGAAAAAAGAAAGATCTCAAATTTAAAACCTAATCTTCCACCTTAAGATAATGGAGGGGAAAAAAAGCATAAACTTAAAGCAAGCAGAAAGAAGGAAATAATAAAGATTGGGGAAGAAATTAATGAAGTAGGGACTATGAAAACGGCGAGGAAAATCAGCGAGCAGGGGGCCGCGTGGTGGCAGAGGGGGGCTCAGTGAGTGACGAGAGCAGCCAGTAATAGCCAGGAACCATCCAGAACACCTGTGGGCGGGCCTTCGTGACCGGACACACAGTGCACCCCGGAATGGGAGGCCCGAGATCACAGCACAGACCAGGTAGAGCCCCAGACTGCAGAGGCGGGCGCCTCCCCACGGCACAGCAGGCTGAGTCGGAGACACTTCCCTGCGGGAAAAACAGTCTCGGCGGAGCGAGGGCAGGCGCGCAACCCAGCCCACGGCGCGCTTTTCATGAACAAGTCTGGGTTGCTGAGAACAACTCTGAGCACAGATAAATTCAGAGCAAGTAGGAACGGAGCCCTGACATCCCTGCCAGCAGAGAGGAGACAGGGCTGACAGGAAAGAAAAATGAATGGAGGCTTTTGGAGCCGGCTGAGCTCAGAATCCTGGCAAAGGGCTGGGCCCCCAGGAAAGGGGCCAGAGAGCTGGGTACCAGCTCCAACTCGGGACTGGTGGAGCCTGGAGGCTGGGAACTCACTCTGGAAAGGAGCTTCTTTCTTTCTTTCTTTGTTTTAACTGTTCTCAGTAGCTCATTACAGAAAGCCTTGGGCATTTTCGGTTGTCAGCACTGTCCCAGGCAAGGGATGCATTAAGGGAGGTCTGAGAGACGAGGTAACCAGTCAGGTGAAGGAGATAATTCCCTAAAGGGTGCATCTTCCCCAAGAAAAGGTATGTGTGGGGGGGGCAGCTCAAGTGCCAGCCCTCCTTCAGGGAATTCAGGCCCCAGGGGCAGGGAATCAGAAGCAGGCGAGCCCCGCCTTCCACCCAGCCTCTGTCTCAGCCATGATCCTGGCAGGAACAGGGTCTGCCGAGAATTAAAGGCTTCCCACCAGCCACGCCAGCAGGAGCTGTGGGCTGACCAGCATCACCTGCTGAGCAGGACCGGAAAAGCACAAAATCAAGAGGCTTCCCAGGAAATCTGACAACCTACCATCTCACCCTCAGGGAAACGTGAAACTGATGACACCCTCCTCCTGAGACTGGGCTTGTCTGGTCTGAGGAAATCCGATTAGAGTCAGTCATGTCCAGGGAGACCCTCCCCCAAAAAAGGTTCCATAAAAGATTCCAAGAACCAGAAAAACAAGAGCTGAAAAATTCCGATCAGTGAAGCAGCAGCTAAGCTACACGTTGAGAATAAGTGGAACAAAATGCCAAAGAACAAATAGATAACAAAGCCAACCAACAAGAAAAGTCTAGGCAAAAAACTGACAATGACCTCCAGAATGAACTAATCAAGGAAATCAGGTACTTAGATACTAGCGAAAAATTGAGTCATACTAGGAGGAACAAAGATGACCCATGCAAAGCAATAAACTAATCCTTCAAGGGAGCTACAGGAGCTGAAACAACTAATTAAAGATGTTCAAACAAACATGCTAAATCAAATAATAAAATCAATGCGTTCAGGGAAGATACGTCAAAAGAGATGAAGGACATAAAGAAGATATTGGGTGACCATAAAAAGAACTTAAAAGTTTGAAAAAACAAATGACAGAACTTATGGGAATGACAAATACAACAGAAGAGATGGCAAATACATTGGAGAATTACAACAGCAGACTTGAAGAGGAAGAAGGAAGGATTAGTGAACTAGAGGACAGGACATCTGAAATCCAATGCACAAAAGAAAAGATAGGGAAAGGAATGGAAAAATATGAGCAGGGTCTCAGCAAACTGAATGACGATAGGAAACACATGAATATATGTGTTTTGGGTGTCCCAAAAGGAGAAAGAGAAGGAAAAAGGGGCAGAAAGAATAATGGAGGAATTAATCACTGAAAATTTCCCATCTCTTATGAAACCATAAAATTACAGATCCAAAAAGCACAGCACACCCCAAACAGAACAGATCCAAATAGACATACTCCAAGACACTTACTAATCAGATTGTCAAAGTCAAAGACAAAGAGAGAATCCTGAAAGCAGCAAGAGAAAAGCAATCCATCACATACAAGGGAAGCCCAATAAGACTACGTGCGGATTTTTTCAGCAGAAAACACGGAAGCAAGAAGGAAGTGGAATGATGCATTAAGATACTAAAAGTGAAAAACTGCCAACCAAGAATTCTCTATCTGGGAAAACTGTCCTTCAAAAATGAAGGAGAGTTTAAAATATTTTCAGGCAAACAGACACTGAGAGGGTTTGTGAACAACAGACCTGCTTTACAAGAAATATTAAGGGAGCAGATAGGAAAAGACAAGATAGAGTGGTTGGGAGAAGAGTGTAGAAATGAAAACTATCAGTAAAGGATACAGATTAAAGTCATGACACATGCAACAATATGCAACCTTGAGGACATTATGTTCAGTCCTTTAGCCAGATACTAAAGGACAAACTGCTGTATGGTCTCAGTAACACGAGCTAACATTAATGAGAAAACTTCAGAGTTAACGTTTGAGAACACAGACTATCAGGAGACAGGAGGAGAGCGATTGAGCCTTCGATGCTGAAGGAGCACAGAGTGTTCAACAGGGCTGACTGTAAAGATCCAGAAATGGAGGGCACAGCATTACTGATTACTACCGGAAGTGCACTGAACACAGCTGAGTGCCAGTCTGGTTTAAAGAGAAAGGCTGGGGGCATCAATGACACCTGAGGGAAAGATGGAAAATAAAGACAAGGACTTGATAGCTTAGTGAAATCTAGATGGACAATGATGGTGATTAACTGTACAAAGATAAAAATGTTTTTGCATGAGGGAGAACAAATGAATGTCAATATTGCAAGATGTTGAAAGACGGTATTCAGGAAAAAACATAGAAGGGTCTAGAGTTAACAATAATATTGTAATACGCTTCCATTGAATGTAACGAAGACACTATACCAAAGCTAAGTGTCAATAAGAGGGAGCAATAAGGGAGGCATATGGGATTCTTTATGTTGTTGTTGTTGTTTTCCTTTTTATTTATTTTATTTTATTTTTTATTTTTCCTTTTTCCCTCTTCTTTCTTTGTGGAAGAAATGGAAATATCCTTATATAGATTGTGGGGGTGAATGCATAACTATGTGATTCTACTGAGAACCACTGACTGTTTACTTAGGATGGATCGTATGGTGTGTGAATAAAAGTGTTTAAAAAATAGGCAGAAAGATATAAGTGCTGGAGAACATGTGGAGAAAGAGATGCACCTGTTCACAGCTGTGTGGAAGCCGAGAGGTGCCGCCCCTTGGAGGGCGGTTGGTGGTTCCAGGGGAAGTCAGCTAGAGGGCTGCCGCACGGCTCTGGGATTCCCTTATTAGGCATGTAAAGGAGGGACACAAACAGACATTTGTACACTGGTGCTTATGGTGGCAGTATTCATGATTTGCAATGGATTGGGGTGGTCTAAGGGCATCCACTGAGGAATGAAAAGGGGAACCGTGGTGTATCCATACAACGGACTAAGTTGTGAAGCATGGAACTAGGTGAATGAAACTTGAGGAGAGTCTGCTGAATGAAAAAAACAGAAATGAAAAGACAGATATTTTAAGGCCTCAAATTATGGACTAACTGTAATGTGCAAACTGAGAACTGAATTTGAGAGCACAGGTTATCAGGTGAAGGCCTGTTGTAAAGGTTCCCTAGATTGTAAGCTCTTAGCAGTCACAGCTATTCTGGAGTTGTAACTGTTATTTCTAAATTCTGGGGTGCTGAGCTCTTCGTGGATAACCCAGTCGGTCCTGGAACTTTGAGTGTCTGTGTGACACCTGAGACTCAGAGAAAGAGTTCTGCATCTATGAAAGTCAGCATTACCCCATTCAGTAACTTAAAAAAGCTAAAACAGAGATCATGAAAGATATGAATGAAGCTGATCTGGTTATAACTAAGGTTAAGTCAGACTAAAGGGTAAAGGATGATAATGACTGTGCTTTAAAACTTCAACTTCTGTGTGAAATCAAAGGTAGAGATTTTATTTGGTACAAAATTTATATTTTGGGCAGCACAATATCTCACTTAACTTGTATGTCAGTGTATGCAAACACCATAATTACACAGACCCTTGAATAGGAGGTGAGATCTTTTGTTGGTTTGTACAGGTTAGTGTGATGCCTCAATAAATCCCAGAATAATCTGTGCAGAAGATAAACAGGTATTTGCAGAATCCCTTTGAGGGACTTGGGGAAAAGGTGGAAATATTCCTCACCTGGGGAATTCCTGATATTTTCACAAGCATTGGGGACTACCAATGCAATAGGCTGAGCCTTCAATCTTGGGGCTTACCCTCATGAAACTTACTCCTCCAAAGGAGAAACGAAGCCTCCTTATGATGATGCCGAAGAGTCACCCCTAGAGACCATGTTTGGTTGCTCAGATGTGGCCTCTCTCTCTAAGCCAACTTGGCAGGTGAATTCACTGCTCTCCCACTCCATGGGACATGACTCACAGGAGTATAAACCTCCCAGGCAACGTGGGACAGAACTCCTGGGAGGAGCCAGGACCTGGCATCATGGGACTGAGAAACCCTTCTTGACCAAAAGGGGGAAGAGGGAAATGAGACAAAATAAAGTCTCAGCAGCTGAAAGATTTCAAGTAGAGCTGAGAGATCAATGGAGCTTATTTTTATGCATTATACAGATATCTCTTTTTAGTTTTTAGTGCATTCAAGCAGTGAGAGGGAAATACCTGAAATGGCTGAACTGTAAGCCAGCAGACTTGATTCCTGGAGATGATGGATTCTTGATTCTTGTCTTAACTATTCAGCTTTGATAGTGTGGCTGTACGATGGTGAAAGCCTTGTGACTGACCTACTCCCTTTATCCAGCGTATGGTCAGATGAGTAAGAAAATAAAGGCAATAAAAAAAATAGGGGGGTGGATAAGGGGTATGGGATGTATTAGGTGTTTTTTTTTTTAATGATGTATTAAGAGTGTTCAAAAAACTTACTTTGGTCATGAATGCACAACTATATGATGATACTGTGAACATTTTGGATGATTATATCATATGTTACTTCATCTCAATAAAATTGCATAAAAAAGAAAAGAAAATCAATGAAACAAAAAACTGGCTCTTTGAAAAGAACAACAAAAAATATGAATCGTTTAGCTAGATGGATCAAGTAAAAGAGAGAAGACTCAAATTACCTGAATCAGAAATAAAAGAGGGAACATTACTACTAACTTTACAAAAGTAAAAAATTATTTACAACTAACTACAACTTTTATTATGAACAGCTAAAAAACACAACAGCACAAAAAACAAAAATACCAAGAAATTAGAAAACAGATGAAAGAGAAAAAGGCTTACAAAGACACAAACCTACTGATGCTGACTCAGGAAGAAACAGTGGGCAACTGGAATAAACCTGTGAGAAGTGAAGAAACTGAAAACTGCAAACAAAGAAAAGCTCAGGCCCACATGGCATCAGTGCTAAATTAGAGCAAACATTTAATGCAGCTCCTTGGGAAACAGCCTGGCAATTCTCAAATAATTAAACAGAATTACCACATGACCCAACTTGTCACTAACTCTTCCAAAATACAGAAAAGCAGGGAACAGTTCTCAACTCATTTTATGAGGCCAGTGTTACCCGATACCAAAGCCAGTCAAAGAAAACACCAGGAGCCTAAGGCTCAGTTATGAATCCTTAAGGATATGGACACAAAAATCCTCAAGAAAATATTACCAAACAGTTCAGAAACACAAAAAGAATTATACATGATGACAAAGTTGGATTTATTCTGGGGAAGCAAGGTTGGTGTAACATCTGAAAATCAATTAATGCAATAAATTGTATCAACAGCACAAAAAACAAAAATCACATGATCATGTCAACAGACAAAGGAAAACATCTGACAAAATGCAGTCTCCTTTCATGACAAAACCACCGAGTTAATGAGAAATAAAGGCACCTTTCTCAACCTGATAAACGGCATCTTATGAAAACCCACAGCTAACATTGCCCTTCATGGTGAAAGACTAACTGCTTTCCCTAAGATCAGGAACGAAACAAGGATGTCTACTCTCGCCATTTCTACTCAACACTGTCCCAGAGGGCAGTGAGGGAAGGAAAAGAAAGAAAAGGCATCAGAATTGAAAGAAGCAAAACTATCTCTATTTACAGATGGCATGATATAGAATATATATATAGAGAGAATATCCTAAGGAATCTACTAAAAAAAAGTATTAGAACTCATAAATGAGTTTATCAAGGTTTCAAGACACAAGTTCAATAAACAAAAAGTAATTGTACTTCTATGTACTTGCAGTGAACAACCTGAAAATGAAGTCAAGGGAACAACTCCATTTTCAATAGCATCAAAAGAATAAAATATCTAGGAATAAATATAGCCAAAGATGTACAAAACTTACACTCTGAAAGCTACAAGACAGTGTTGAAAGGAATTTTTAAAAATCTAAAGAAAAGGACAGACATACCATGCTCATGAATCATGTGACTCACTGTTAAGAAGGCAGTACTCCCCAACTAACCCATAGATTCAAAGAAGCCCCTATCAGATGTCCAGCTGACTTCTTTGTACATATTGACAAGCTGGTTCTAGAACCCAGGCGGAATTGCAAGGGAGCCTGAATGGCCAAAACACTTAAAAAGGATGAACAAAGAGGAGGACCCACACTTCCTGATTCCAAAACTCAATGCAATTCCTTTTTATACACACTAGGATAGTTAGAATCAGAAAGTCAGATAAGAGCTGAGAAGGTTCCTGTGGAGAAACAGGAGCCCCCATTCATTGCTGATGGGAATGTAAAGTGGCGTAGCCACTTTGTAAAATATTCCGGCAGTTCATCAGTTTAAAACAGAATTACCAGGGGTGTTTATGTGACACCTGAGACTCAGAGTTTGAGCACGAAGCTACGAAAGTCAGCAGTACCATATTCAGCAACTGTTTAAAAAGCTGAAAAAGTGATCTGACTCTGTCCAGAAATATGAATGAAGCTGATCTGGATAGGACTAAGGTAAATCAGAATATTGGGTAAAGGATGATATTGACCCATACCTTCCGACCTCAACCTCTGTGCAAGACTAAAGGGAGAGATGTTAACTTGGTGCAAAATTTATATATCAAATCAGATGGACTTTCCCATCTGCAGCAATGAGAAAAAACTGTGGAAAGAAAGAACAGGAATTTTCCAACCTCAGAGTTCAGGTCCAGAGTGACTCAGAGGAGTTAATGCGCAATGGAAAGGAACCCTACTTCAGCAATCACTTTGGAAAAGCCGCCAGTAATCAGTCATCTGTTAATATACAAAAGCAAATAGGCACTAGAAACAAATCATCTGAATGCCATCTAAGTGGTAAATTATTTATTCAAAGCCCTGGTCTTACATATTACAATGGAACTGACACGGGAGAGAAACCATATAAATGCCATGTATGTGGGAAAACCTTTGCTCTATTTATTCTGCCAACAGACAACATGAGAGTATGCACGCTGGAGAGAAACTATGAATGCCACCTATGTAGGCAAGCCTTCATTCATTATTCCGTGTTTAGAGCATGAGAGGAGTCCCACTGGAGAGAAACCCTGTGAACGTCATCTATGTGGGAAACCCTTCACTTGCTGTTCTAACCTGATAGAACGTAAGAGAACTCACACTGGAGAGAAGGCATACGAATGCCATCTATTTGAAAAACTTTCACTCATTTTTCTTTCCTGAAAGAATCACACCAGGAAGAAGCCATGTGAATGCCGTCTGTGTGGGAAAGAAAGTCTTTACTCCCTGTTCTGCCTTGAGACAATGTGAGAGAATTCCCAGTGGCGTGTGACCCTATGAATATCATCATCGTGGGAAAGCCTTCAGTTGTCATTTTGCCTTCAGAATACATGACAAAATTTACCCTAGAGTGATAACATAAGAATAATCATCTATCTGGATAAACCTTAGTTTATTTTTATAACTTTAGATGACATCACAGAAACCAAACTGGAGAGAAACCCTATAAATGCCATATATGTGAAAGCATCAGTCAGTATTCTGACCTTAGATGACATAGGAGAACTCATATTAAAATTTTTTGTATGTGGAAGAGATTTCAGCTCTTAAATGAATCTTTAAACATGCCAGAAAACTCACACACTGAACAAAAAAGCACTGTAATCAATCCGGTAGAGCTTTTAGTCATCTTGATTACTACAGCAATCTAAGGCAATTTATACTGGAGGGGACTGATGTAGATGTCACCTATAAATAATGTCCTTTCGTAGATGGTTAGATGTATATTATGATTTTTATGAGAAAAATCATAATGTACAAGTGGAAGAGTCTATCTCTACTGCTGCACCGGAATGAGAGACGAGTCTTTCTCACTTTACCCCTTCACCCTTGAGGAAGTGCCAGATAATATACACTGAGATGCTATTCATGAAAAATCATGCCAAGTCATCTATTCATACAGCAACACTTGTAGGGAAAGTGTGAATTCACACTGTATAAAACTCATTACCGTCATGAATGAAAGCATGTCTTCAATGACCACTCATTCTCATAATAATACTGGAATTAATCTTCTTTTGCTGAGGAAATAACAATCCTAAAGTCAATTTAGGAAAATCTTCAGCTAGATTTCACATCCAAAAATTCGCAATGTTAAATAAAATCCTTTATATGGACCTATAGGACCCCATTCAACAAAGAGTAAAGAATTTTGAACAAGACTTAATACTGAAATTATATAGGATAAAAATGTAGAATTGTGAAATATCATTGGTATTATACTGAATGATGAATTTTGGGAGACTGTAAAATGAAGTGAGATTAATTCCATAGATTTTTTAATGCAAAAAATATTATTGCTGAAAATCGCACATCTTGGCCATGCTCTTGTTTGTATCCATGTAGATTTAAATGCAAATATTTGAGTCAATCAGAAAGTAACTTTAAACGTTAACTTAAACACTTAGAATATAACATTCTGATTCATAGGTATTATCTTAGGATTATATATGTTCATATCAAGGATGAAAACAAACTTGGATAAATAAATATCCATTAGCAGTAGAGTTGTATGGCACATAAATACTCCTCATTTAAAATGCTATTATATATTACCACTAAAAGTTAGAAAACAATTTAAAATAAAACTATTTTAAATAAAATCAAACATTGAAAAAAAAGGAAGCTGGAGTAGCTAAACGAAAATCAGACAAAACAGAGTAAAGAATACCCTGGATAGAAAGGATAAAAGAAAGAAAAGGCATTTCTTTCTTTTTTTTTATATATTTTTATTACTAAAACAACATATGAACACAAATATTCTTAACTTACAAACTTTCCATACATGGTGTACAATCAGTGGCTCACAGTTTCATCACAGAGTTGTGTATTCATCACCATGGTCGTTGTTTTGAACATTTACATCACTCCAGAAAAAAAAAGAAAAAAGAAAAACGAAAAAACTCATATATAATACACATCTCATCCCTCCCTCTCATTGACCACTAGTATTCCCATCGACCAAATTTAACGTTTGCTCTCCTTATTATCCATTTTTTTAAATTTTTATTATTTTTATATGCTGTATGGGGGGGTCACATTTCATTATTTTTCCATGTGAGTATCCCATTATTGCAGCATCATTTGTTGAATTTTATTTGTTTGTTTTGCTTGCTTTCTGGGAAGTCCATGGACCAGGAATCGAACCTGGGTCTCCCACATGGCTGGTGAGAATTCCATCACTGAACTACCCCTGCACCCCCTATTATTTATTTTTTTATCCACATTTTTTACTCATCTATCCATACCCTACTTAAAAGGAGCATCAGACACAAGGTTTTCACAATCACGCCGTCACACTGTAAAAGCTATATTATTATACAATCATCTTCAAGAAACACGGCTACTAGAACACAGATCTACAGTTTCAGGCACTTCCCTCCAGCCTCTCTAATACACCTTAAACTAAAAAGGGGATATCTGTGCAATGCTTAAGAATAACCTCCAGGATAACCTCTTGACTCTGGAATCGCTCAGCCACTGACACTTCATTTTGTCTCATTTCTCTCTTCCCCCTTTTGGTCAAGAAGGTTTTCTCAATCCCTTGATGCTGGGTCCCAGCTCATCCCAAGATTTCTGTCCCACCTTGCCAGGGAGGTTTTCACCCCTGGGGGTCATGTCCCACATAGAGGGGGAGGGCAGTGAGTTCACTTGTTGTGTCAGCTCAGAGAGGCCACAGTAGAGCAACAAAAGAGGTTCTCTGGGGTGACTCTTGAACCTAATTTTAAGCAGGTTTAGCCTATCTTTTTCAGGAATAAGTTTCATGGGGGTGAACCCCAAGATTGAGGGCTTGGCCTATTGATTTGGTTGTCCCCACTTCTTGCTAGAGTATCAGGAATTCTCCAAGTGGGGTAGCTGAATATAGCCCCCCCTTCTCCCCATTCCCCTAAGAGGACTTTGCAAGTACTTCTTTATTCACTGCCCAAATCTCTCTGGGATTTATCAGGGCATCATATCAACCTGGACAAACCAATAAAATCTCATGCCTGATTCAAGGTTCTGTGTACTTATGGTGTTAACTAAGTGACCATACAAGTTAAATTAGGAAATGCACTGCTCAAAATATAAATTTTGTACCCAATAAATGTCTCTCCTTTTAGACTCACACAGAAGTTGAAGTTTTAAAACATGGATGATGTCATCTTTCACCCAGTCTTCCGATTTACCCTAGCCTTATTCAGATCAGTTTCATTCATGTCTCTACTGAATGTCTGATCACTTTTCCCACTTTTTAAACAGTTCCTGTATGGGACAGTGCTAACTTCCATAGCTTCAGAGCTCTACCTCAGTCTCGGATGTCACACAGAAATACCCGAAGTTCCTGGGAAGACCATGTCATATAAAAACTGCTCAGTATCTCAGAATTTAGAATTAACAGTTACATTTCCTGAATCTATGTGACTGCTGTAATAAGCCCCAACCTGATAACCTATGCTCTCGACTTTAGTTCACCAAATTTTTATATTATAGTTAGTTCATATAATTGAGACATGATAATATTTGACTTTTTGATCCTGAAATTTCATTCAACACACAGCTTTTAAGGTTCATTCACCGAGCTGCATGCCTCACAGCTTCATTCCTTCTTGTGTCCACTCAGTAGTCCATCGTATGGACACACCTTAGTTCCCCCTTCCATTCCTCGGGCCACCTCCATTCCTGTGGAGAGCACTGCCGCCATAGACACCAGCGTGCAAATGTCCACGCGTGTCCTCACACTCAGCTCCTCCACGCGTACAGTGAGCAACGGGGCTGCAGGGTCCTCCGGCAGCCCCAGCCCTGGCCTCCTGTGGAGCCGCCACACTGCCCTCCACGGGGCTGCACCTCTCGGCTTCCCTACCACAGTGAACAGGGGCATCTCCCTCTCCGCATTTTCTCCAGCACTTGTTTCTCTCTGTTCGTTTTTACACGGTTTTATTCACACATCACACAATCCAGCCTAATTGTATAGACATGCCGTCACCACCATACTCTACTTGACGTCATTTCCTTTTCTTCCACAGGGAATCCATACCTCTTTTCCCATCCTGCTGCCTGCTGACATTTAGATTTGGCACAATGCCTTTGCTACATTCAGTGGAAACATGCTACAATGTTACTGATGACACTAGACCAGAGCTTACACTGATTGTACATTTCCCCATGAACATTTTCCCTTATACTATCTATTTTCGACACCCTGCAATACTGACGTTCATTTTTTTCTCCCTCACACAAAAACATTTTTTAATTTGTACAGTTAACCACCATCATTGCACACTCTAGGTTTTCCTACCTTTTATCAGGTCAGTCTTTACCGTCTATCTTTCCTTCTGGT
The DNA here is from genome assembly GCF_023851605.1 of Tamandua tetradactyla. NCBI lineage: Eukaryota > Metazoa > Chordata > Mammalia > Pilosa > Myrmecophagidae > Tamandua > Tamandua tetradactyla. Next base: position 1,422,493 of record NC_135328.1, read on the forward strand.
GTCATATGTGTTCCCAGCCCTTCTCCCTGTATCATTCTCACATTCAGCTTCATTCAGTGTACTTATGTTATTGTTATGTTATTGCTATAATCAGGTAGTATTATGCTATCCATTTCTGAATTTTTACAAATCAGTCCTGTTGTACAATCTGTATTCCCTCAGCACCAATTGCCCAATCTCTACCCTCTTTCTATCTCCTGATAACCTGTGTCCTTAACTTCAATTCTCCAAGTTCCCTCATTAATGTTAGTTCCTATCAGTGAGAACATGCAGTATTTGTCCTTTTGTTTCTGGCTAATCTCACTCAGCATAATGTCCTCAAGGTCCATCCATGTTGTTATATACTTCATGACTTTATTCTGTCTTACAGCTGTGTAATATTCCATCATATGCATATACCACAGCTTGTTTAGCCACTCATCTGTTGATGGCCATTTTGGCTGTTTCTATCTCTTGGCAACTGTAAATAATGCTGCTATACACATTGGTGTGCAAATGTCCATTTGTGTCCTTGCCCATCCGCTGAGTAGATACCTAGCAATGGTACTGCTGGGTCATATGGCAATTCTATACTTAGTTTCCTGAGGAACCGCCAAACTGCCCTCCACAGCGATTGCACCATTGACATTCCCACCGACAGTGGATAAGTGTGCCTCTTTCTCCACATCCTCTCCAGCGCTTGTCGTTTTCTCTTTTCTTGATAATGAACATTCTAGTGAGTATCAGATGATATCTTACTGTGGTTTTGATTTGTACATTCCTAATAGCCCAGTGAAGTTGAGGATCTTTTCTTTGAGCCATTTGTATTTCCTCTTCTGAAAAGTGTCTGTTCATGTCTTTTGCCTATTTTGTAATTCAGTTGTTTGTCTTTTTGTTTGTTGCATTGAAAAATCTGTTTATATATTCTGGACATTAAACACTTATCTGATATGTGGTTTCCCAATATTGTCTCCCATTGCGTAGGCTGCCTTTTTACTTTCTTGACAAAGTTCTTTGATGTACAAAAGTGTTTAATTCTGAGGAATTCCCATTTATCTATTTCTTTCTTCAGTTCTCATGCTTTGGGTGTAAGATCTAGGAAACCACCTCCTATTAGAAGTTGCATAAGATATTTCCCTACATTTTCTTCTAAAAGTTTTATGGTCTTAGCTCTAATGTTTAGGTCTTTCATCCATTTTGAGTTAATTTTTATATAAGGTGTGAGATATGGATCCTCTTTCATTCTTTTGCATATGGATATCCAATTCTCCATGCATCATTTATTGAAAAGGCTGCTTTGTCCCAGGGGAGTTGGTTTGACTGCCTTATCAAAGATTAACTGTCCATAGATGAGTGGGACTCTATCTGAACACTCTATTCGATTCCATTTGTCAGTATATCTCCCTTTATGCCAGCACCATGCTGTTTTGACCAGTCCAGCTTCATAATACGCCTTAAAGTTAGGTAGTGTGAGACCTCCCACTTCATTTTTCTTTCTCAAAATATTTTTAGCTATTTGGGGCACCCTACCCTTCCAGATAAATTGGGTTCTTGGTTTTACTATTTCTAAAAATTAAGTTTTTAGAATTTTAACTGGTATTGCATTGAATCTGTAAATCAATTCAGGTAGAACTGACATCTTAACTATATTTAGTCTTCCAACTCATGAATGCCGTATGCCCTTCCATGTATTTAGGCCTCTTATGATTTATTTAGCAATTTCTTGTAGTTTTCTGTGTATAGATCCTTTGTATCCTTAGTTAAATTTATTCCTAAAAATCTTGTTCTTTTGTTTGTTATTGTAAATTGAGTTTTTTTTCTTCATTTCCTCCTCGGATTGCTCATTACCAGTGTACAGAAATACTACTGATTTGTGGATGTTGATCTTGTAACCTGCCACTTTGCTGCTCTCATTTATTAATGCCAGTAGCTTTGCTGTGGATTTTTCAGGATTTTCGACATATAGTCTCATTTCATCTGTAAACAATTACAGTTTTACTCTTCCTTTCCAATTGGGATGCCTTTTGTTTCTTTTTCTTGTCTGACTGCTCTGGCTAGAACTTTCTGCACAGTGTTGAATAACAGTGGTGACAGTGGACATCCTTGTCTTGTTCCTGATCTTAGGGGGAAAGTTTTCAATCTTTCCCTCTTAAGGAGGAGGTTAGCTGTGGGTTTTTCACATATTCCCTTTATCATGTTGAGGAAGTTCCCTTCTATTCCTATCCTTTGTTGTGTTTTCATTAAAAAAAGGATGTTGAATTTTGTCAAAGACCTTTTCTGCATCAATCAAGATGATCATGTGATTGTTCTGCTTTGATTTGTTGATATGGTGTATTACATTGATTTATTTTCCTAGGTTGGACCATCCTTGCATACCTGGAATAAATCTCACTTGGTCATGGTGTATAATTCTTTTAATGTGCTGCGGAATTCAATTCGCAAGTATTTGTTGAGGATTTTGGCCTCTGTATTCACTAAAGGGATTGGTCTGTAATTTTCTTTTCTTGGAGTATCTTTATCTGGCTTTGGTATAGGGGTGATGTTGGCTTCATAGAATGAGTTAGGCAGCTTTCCCTCCTCTTCAATTTTTTTTGAAGAGTCTGAGCAGGATTAGTACTAATTCTTTCTGGAATGTTTGGTAGAATTCACATGTGAAGCCATCTGGTCCTGGACTTTTCTCCTTTGGAAGTTTCTTAATGACTGATTCAATCTCTTCACTTGTGATTGGTTTGTTGAGGTCGTCTATTTCTTCTAGAGTCAGCGTTGGTTGTTCACGCCTTTCTAGGAAGTTGTCCATTTCATCTACGTTCTCTAGTTTATTGGCATATAGTTGCTCATAGTATCCTTTCATTACCTCCTTTACTTCTGTGGGGTCAGTGGTTACATCTCCTCTTCCATTCCTGATTTTATTTATTTGCATCCTCTTTTTCTTTTTGTCAATCTAAAGGTGCATCAATTTTATTGATTTTCTCAAAGTACCAACTTCTTGTTTTGCTGATTTTCTCAACTATTTTCATGTTCTTAAGTTCATTTACTTCTGCTCTAATCTTCATTATTTCCCTCCTTTTGTTTGCTTTGGGGTTAGTTTGTTGCTCTTTCTCTAGGTTTTCCAAGTGAACAGCTAACTCTTTGACTTTTGCTCTTTCCTCTTTTTTAATACAGACATTTAGGGCAATAAATTTCCCTCTTAGCACTGCCTTTGCTGCATGCCATAAATTTTGATATGTTGTGTTTTCATTTTCATTTGCCTCAAGATATTTACTGATTTCTCTTGTAATTTCTTCCTTTACCCACTGGTTGTTTAAGAGTGTGTTGTTTATATTTTTTCATATATTTGTGAATTTTATGGTTCTCTGCCTGTTATTGATTTCCAACTTCATTCCTTCATGATCTAAGAAAGTGTTTTGTATTTTTCAATCCTTTTAAATTTATTGAGACTTTCTTTGTGACCAAGCATATGGCCTATCCTTGAGAATGGTCCATGAACACTTGAGAAAAATGTGTATCCTGTTGTGGAGTGTAATGTTCTGTAAATGTCTGTTAAGTCTAGTTCATTTACTGAATTATTCAAATTCTCGGTTTCTTTATTGATGCTCTGTATAGATGTTTCTATCCATTGATGAGAGCCAGAAATTGAAATCTACAACTATTACAGTAGAGGTGTCTATTTTTTCCTATAGTGTTGTCAGTGTTTGCCTCATGTATTTGGAGCACTATGGCTCGATGCATAAATATTTATGACTTATGTCTTGATGTTGAATTGTCCCTTTTATTAATACACAGTGTCCTTCTTTGTCTCTTTTAATTGTCTTACATTTAAAGTCTAATTTGTCAGACATTAGTATAGCTACTCCAACTCTTTTTTGATTGTTGTTTGCATGAAATATATTTTCCCAACCTTTCACTTTCAACCTATTTTTGTCCTTGGGTCTAAAATGAATCTCCTGAAGACAGCGTATAGATGGATCCTGTTTTTTAAATTCATTTCTGCCAGTCTATGTCTTTTGATTGGGGAGTTTAATCCATTAACATTTAGTGTTATTACTCTAAAGGCAATACTTTCTTCTACCATTTTGCTTTTTGGATTTTATATGTCATATCTAGTTTTGTTTTGTTTTTTTAAATCTTTTTACCTTTACTGATATTCTTCATTTTTACACTCTCTCCTGCCTTTTCCCATCTTCCTGTAATGCTCCCTTTAGTATTTCTTGCAGAGCCAGTCTCTTGGTCACAAATTCTCTTAGTGATTGTCTGAAAACGTTTTATCTCCCCTTCATTTTTTGCAGGACAATTTTGCTGGATACAGAATTCTTGGTTGGCAGGTCTTCTCTTTTAGAATCTTTAATATATCATACCACTGCCTTATTGCCTTCATGGTTTCTGCTGGAAAATCCACACATAATCTTATTGGGCTTCACTTCTATGTGATGGGTCGCTTTTTTCTTGCTGCTTTCAAAATTCTCTTTCTCTTTGACATCTGACAGTCTGATTAGTAAGTGCCTTGGAGTATGTCTATTTGGATCTATTCTATTTGGGGTATGCTGCACTTCTTGGATCTGAAATTTTATATCTTTCATAAGAGATGGGAAGTTTTCAGTGACTATTTTCTCCATTAGTCTTTCTCCTCCCTTTCCCTTTTCTTCTCCTTCTGGGACTACCCCAACACATATATGCATGCACTTTATATAGTTATTCAATTCCCTGAGATCCTGCTCATATTTTTTCATTCTTTTCCCTATATTTTCTTTTATGGGTTAGATTTCAGATTTCCAGTCTTCTAGTTCACTAATCCTTTCTTCTGCCTCTTCAACTCTGTTGTTGTAGGTTTCCATTGGGTTTTTTCCCCCCATCTCTTCTACTGTGCCTTTCATTCCCATAAGTTGGGTGATTTGTTTTTTCAAACTTTAGATTTCTTCTTTTTATTCACTTAATGCCTTCTTTATATCCTCCCTCAACTCACTGATTTGATTTTTTATGAGATTTTCCATGTCTGTTCGAGCCTCCTAAGTTAGTTTTTTTCAACTCCTGTATCTCATTTGAATTGTAGGTTTGTTCCTCTGACTGAGCCAAATCTTTGATTTTCCTAGTATGACTCATTATTTTTTGCTGGCATCTAGGCATTTGATTTCTTTAGTTAGTTTATTCTGGAAGCTGTTTTCACTCTTTTACCTAGGATTTTCTTGGTGGATGGCTTTGTTCTCTATCTGTTCTTTGACATTCAGTTCAGCTTATTCTAGATCTCTAGTATAGATTCTGTTTAACTGATCAGAATTTTTCAGTTCTTGTTTTTCTATTTCTTCCCTATACGGAGCCTCCCCCCCCTTTATTTTAGGAAGGTGTTCTAGTTTCCTAGCTGCTGGAATGCAATAAACCAGGAACAGAATGGCTTTTAAAAGGGGGAGTTTAATAAGTTGCTAGTTTACAGTTCTAAGGCTGAGAAAAGATCCCAGTTAAACAACAAGTCTATAGAAATGTCCAATCAAAGGCATCCAGGGAAAGATACCTTGGTTCAAGAAGGCCGATGAAGTTCAGGGTTTCTCTCTCAAGTGGATACATGGCAAACACAGTCAGAATTTTTCTCTCATCTGGAAGGGCTCGTGGCAAACATGGTATCATCTGCTAGCTTCCTGTCCTGGCTACCTGGGTCATGAAGCTCCCCAGGAGGCATTTTCCTTCTTCATCTCCAAAGGTCGCTGGCTGGTAGACTCTGCTTCTCGTGGCTGTGTCATTTGGCTCTGCTCTCTCTGAATCGCTTTTTCTCCAAAATGTTTTCTCTTTTATAGGACTTCAGAAACTAATCAAGACCCACCCAAATGGGTTGGAAACACATTTCCCCAATCCAGCTTAACAACCACTCATGATTGGGTTACATCTCCAGGGAGATGATCTAATTACAGATTCAAACATGCAGTATTGAATAGGGATTATTCTGCCTTTACAAAATGGGATTTAGATTAAAACATGGCTTTTCTAGGGGCCATCCATCCTTCCAAACCAGCACAGAAGGTCTCCTCAGATATCACTGACCCCAGTCAGATTTGAAAGGGGCATTTCTTAAATATAAAGGATTAAATCCATCAAGAGGCTAAAATAAATCTAAATGTTTATGCACCTAACAACAGGGTTTCAAAATATGTGAAGCAAAAATTGATAGAACTGTAAGGATAAATAGACAAATCCAGATTCATACTTGGAGACTTCAATGCACTTCTATTAGTAATCGACAAATCCAGCAGCTGAAGAGTCATTAAGAAAACAGTTTTTAAATGAGAGGGAGGGGTAAGGGATGTGGCATGTATGAGTTTTTTTTTTTATTTCCTTTGCTGGAAAGATGCAAATGTTCAAAAAAATGACCATGGATGATGAATACACAACTATGTGATGATATTGTGAGCTGCTGATTATAACCATGTCAAGAATGTTTGTATGTTTGTTTGTTGTTTACAATAAAAATATTTAAAAAAATAAACTAAACTAAAAGCATAGTTTAACTGAGCAGCTCTATCAGTCAACTGGGTCTCACTGACACTGGCAGAATATTCCCCCCAAAGTGGCAGAATACATGTCCTCCCCAAGCCCCCGTGCACTGTCCACCAAGGCGGAGTGTGGTGCTGTGAAGCTGCACGTGCCCAGAAAACACGTTCCTAGAGTTAACCCACTCCTGTGTTTGCACCCATTGGAACCAGGAGCTTCTGAAGACGTTGCTTCCGTTAAGGCGTGGCCCACCTCAGTAAGGATGGGCCCCACTCCTCTTCCTGCAGTCCCCTCTAAATGGAATGAATGCAGGGAGAGAGAGGGAAAGCCATGGTGTAAGAAGCTGAAATCATCACAACCTGGAAGAGAAGGGAGAGACCGGCAGAAGCTGCCACATGCCCTGCAGTGCAGCTGAGGAGCCACAGATTCCCGACAATGGGTCTTTGGGAAGAAAGCTTCGCCTTGACGATATCTTGATTTAGACATTTTCTTGGCCTCAGAAGTATAAGTGAGTAAATTCCCATTGTTGTAGCCGAATCATTATGGTATTTTCTCTAAGCTGTATAGGAATTTAAAACACAGACCAAGTACTAGACCATAAAAAACACCTTGGCAAATGAAACAAACAGAAATCATGCAAAGTGTGCTTTCAGACCACAAATGAATTACAACAGAAATCAATAAAGACAGCTGGAAAATCCCAAAATATTTTTAGATTAAACAAAATACTTTCAAATAACATGAGGCAAAGAAGTAATCTCAAAAGAAAATTTTAAATATTTGAACTAAATGAAATGAAAACACAACTCATCAAAATTTATGGGATGTAGCAAAACAGAGCTTAAAAGGAAAGATCTAAATTTAATCATCTAATCTTCCACATTTGAAACCTCGGAATCAGAAGAGCAACGTAAGTCTAAGGCCAAAAAAAAAAAAAAAAGAAAGAAAAAATAAAAATTAGAAGAGAACTCAATGATATAGAAAACAGGAAATCAATGGAAAAAAATCAACAAAGCCAAAAGCAGGTTCTTTAAAATCAATACAATTGATAAACCTCTAGCCAGGCTAACCAAGAAAAAGAGAGAAGGCACCAATTACCAATATCAGAAATAAAAGAGGAGCCATCATGATTGATCCCACGGAAAAACGTTAACAGGCTAATTAAAGGAATATTATGAATAACTCCATGCCCACAAATCTGATAACTTAGGTGAAATGAACCAATTCCTGGAAAGATGCAAACTAGCAAAACTTACATGAGGAGAAATAGAAAGCGTGAACAGTCCTATGTCTATTAAATGAGTTGAAGCAAGAATTAACACTTTCCAAAGGATTAAGTCCCTAAGGACTCTGCCCTATAACATCTTCACAATATGTCTTCTAGAGTGTACACAGCCTTGGGCTGCCCAGAGCAGGTGTTTCTATAAAGGGACATCACCTGGGAACAGTTCTCCTTTCTGACCAAAGCAATTCCCTACTACGCCCTCCAAGAAGCTCTAATTTTGTCCTCCAGATTCACACAGAATGAGGGTGCAGGCGGCAAAGCCTCTCAAAGAAGAAGACTTAAGGACAGCCCATCAGACCACTTGGGGTCACTCCTGTCAAGCAGGAGGAGGGCCTGGGAGGGCAGTGGCCAGGCCCTGCCATGGACTAGAGAGACGGTCTTAGACAGGACATGAGCCCCAGCTCCTTCGTCTGCATGATGAAGACTGTGGCCTCTCCCTCTGGTGAGAAGACTCAGTGGAAGAGGACAGGAGAGCACCTGGGCAGGGGGAGGTAGGTTCCCTCCCTCCCACCACTACCTGGAGGAAGAACATTCACCAATACTTATCCCTCCAGGGGTTCTCTCCCTACCAAGGCACAAGGAGAAGAGAGCCCTCCTGTCCACGGGGCACCTTCCTCTCCTGCTCTCCACTTGCCTCATGGGCAGGGTTCTCCTGGGCTGCCTGGACACCCGGCAAGGATGAGGAGCCCCGCTCCAGCCTTCAGCTCGTGGGCACTGGGACAAGCATCTGGGTGCCCACTTGCTCGGGGGCAGCTCGAAGGAGGAGGGGAAGGCGGGCCCTGTGCAGAGACAGCCCACCTGGGAAAGGTCCGGCTTCGCAGCTCCTTGATGAAGAGCTGGCTGCCGTTCTGCACGGGCTTGACGTCGGGCGTCTGGCCTGGGTCGTGCTTGTGCCAGTTCCTCTTCTTCTTCACTGTTGGAGAGAGGACACGGGGGTAGGCAGCAGAGAGCCGAGCGGCACACCGGGAGCCCCTGCTACAAGCCAGGCAGAGCCCTGGCCTGCTCTCCACACTATGGTGAGGGAAGGGCCAGCCAGGCCAGACCATGAGCCCACAGAAGGTGGGCCTCGCACTGGAGGTGGGGTACGGTGAGGGCACCCTCAGGCTAGAGCCACCAGAGCACACACAAGAACCAGAGTGAGGGGCCACCTGGCCAGGAGTTTCTGATTCCTCTCTCCCCTGTAAGTCTTTGGGGTCCTTTTTTCAATCAGCATTTAGGTGTCTCTGCAACTTGTAAAGCAGATAAAAGTGGCACTGCCCACTCCACCTGAGGCCCATGGGGAGTTACCCCCGGCAAGCGCCAGCCGCTGCACTCAGTGGCCTGCCCTTGGGCCAGGTAGGGCTGTCAGCAGTCACGGGCATCCAGAAGGCAGAGGGGACATGCCAGGTCCTGAGCTCTCCTGAGGGTCCAGGTCAACCTCTGGCAATACCTGTTCCCTCCTTTATGTGTCTTACAACAAAAATCAGAATGATGCGCTAAGGTGCTGCAAGTACTGCAGTGGCAGGGTGGATGAAGGTAAGTCAGAGCTCCACAGCCACCTACCAGAGCTGACTGCTGTGGCTGGGGGGCTTGGGGGACCACCGGCATTCTCCTCCTCGCCCACTCATCACTGTCGCTGTTTTATGAGGAGCTGCTGGGTGCTGGGAGAGTGGTGAGCTCCCAGGGCGGCAGGGAGGCTTGTCCTCATCTCTATTGACATGCCGCGAGCTGCAGGCAGGCACCCAGCCCATTCCACCCGGCAGCGTCCTGCCTCTGCGCTGCCACGGTCGCTCAGTGCACAGGGCCACGGGCACCCGGCCCCTCGGCTCGTGACCGGGACGGGGCGCCATGTGAGGTTAGTGCCAGGAGGTCTGGATGACCCGGAGCTGACGCGGCCCCAGCTCCGGCCTTAGGACAGCAAGACAGACGAGCCCCCGCCCTGGGCCCTCCTCTCGCTCAGCAGGTCAGCCCTCGGCGGCTGTGCGCTGCCATGCCCAGCCCACCCCAGGCCCAGAGACCACCTCAACCCCCGCCCATGCCCGCCCGCCCTCTCCCTAGAGCTGGAACCCCCATCACCTGGACGCCACGTCACCGCCCAGCCATGAGCACGAGCCCCCTCAGAGGGCGCCCCACCCCACCTACAGCCCCCCAGCAGCCCCCCACCACAGGGAGCAGACAGTGGGGGGTCGCCGTGTCCAAGAGCCTTTCAGAGGCAGCGGGGGCCGAAATGAGGGCCTGACCGCCCGGCACAAAGGCACGGGCAGCCCAGAAAGTCAGACGCCACCAAGTCCCGGCAGAAGACTGGGAGAGGGAGTGTGAACAGGGAGGAAACGCTCAGAGGCACCGCTGAAGACGGCGAGCCCCGGGCCACCGTGGAATCTTCCCACCCTGCGAGCCACACGAGGTGGCTGCAGGCGTGGACCCGCTGCTCGGAGGACACGCACGTGGGAGGAGCCAGGGCACGGGGTGCGATGTGCACGACCTACTCTCAAGTGTTCAGCTAACAGAGGGACAGAAGGACAAAACCATGGCAGGCAGATGACGCCGGACAACAAGACATGAGTGGATACAGCAAGTGCAGCAAACGTTAAACGTTGGGAGTTCTGGGTGTCTGGGGAGGAAGCGTGTCGGAGCCCTGTGTATTAGCTTTGTGTTATTTTTGTAACTATCCTATAAATTAGAAGTTGATGTCAAAATCAAAAGTTTTTAAAAATTAAAAATATTTAATTAAAAAAAGTGAGAACAGACTCTACTCCCAAATGCAGTTTTCCAGTCTGGGGAAAGCGCAGACTGGCTCCCTGTGTGGAGGGTACGCTGGGCTGGCAGGGCGCCGGGACCCCACGCCCCTGTCACACCCTCCCAGGGCCCCAACCCCGCCCCTGCTCCAGCCGGGCCCTGCAGGCAGGAGGGGGTCTCCCAGCCTTCCGAGACGGGCGGGGTGTGTGTGTGTGTGTGTGTGTGTGTGCATGAGCACGCAGTGCAGGACGGGTGTGTGTGTGTGTGTGCGTGTGTGTGTGTGTTGCAGGACGGTGTGTGCGTGCGTGTGTGTGTGCGCACGCAGGGTGCATGACGGGTGTGTGTGTGTGTGTGTGTGTGTGTGCATGCACACGGCTCAGGACGCTCTCTGCCCTGGTACTGGCTGGGCAAGGAGAGCTCCTGAGCTGCCCCAACTGCGTCGCTGGACACTGCACGCAGGGGCCTGGCAAGGGAGTTTGCACCAGGTCGGGCGGGTCAGCCCGCTGGGACACGCGGGCACCAGGCGGTGTTGTACTTACGGGTGGACTTCCCATGGGTTTTCTCGCAGTTCGGGCAGTGGTATATGTCGATGTCGGGCGCCTCGTCCTCTTCCACCCCAACACAGCTGAAGGGGACCAAACAGAGACCGTCACCACCTGTTGCCGGCTAAGCATGCTGGCTCCGAGCCTGCGCCCCTGGGCCCGGGCGGGCAGAGGCGGGGCAGCCCCTCCACAGCCCCACCCACGTGCCCAACCCGTCCTTGGCCCCACCTCTTGGCCCCACCTATGCGCCCGCCCCTCGGCCCCGCCCACTCCAGGAGCACTGTCCCCGCCCCTCGGCCCCGCCAGCGCATGGCCCCGCCCTCGGCCCCGCCCGCTCCCGGAGCACTGGCCCCGCCCCTCAGTCCCGCCCACTCCGGGAGCACTGTCCCCGCCCCTCGGTCCCGCCCGCTCCGGGAGCACTGGCCCCACCCCTCGGCCCCGCCGGCCCCCCTGGCCTCCGCACACCCGCACTTGGTAAAGCCGGGGCGGCCTCAGGGAGCACTGGGCTGCAGCCAGCTGCAGACTCGGCTCTGCCGGGTACGGACGATCCCAGTAAAAACTAACACCGTGGAAGCACTGGCTGTTAGAGGGCGCTGCAGCCTACTTCTTAAATGTTTAGAAGACAGACGGACGGACGGACACATAGAAGACAGGTAGACAGGCCGTGGAGATCAGATGAGTAGACAGGTAGAGAGATGGCGAAGACACAGATGACCAATATTGATAAATGCCTGGGCGACGGGCGGATGGATAAACAAGCAGATGTGTAGGATGACGTAAGAAACACAGCAAAATGTCTGGGTGGGGAACTGTCAGAGTTCTACCTATTGTTTCTATATTATTTATGCAACTTTCTTATCAGTTTGAAATTATTTCAAGTCAACAGTTTAAAAAGAAAAGCACTTGATGGAAAGCCGGGTGCCTGGAGCGCGGGGTGGCCACAGCCGAGCTGTCCCTGGCCCAGCAGCACCCGCCCGGGACCCCTGCGCCCTGAGTTCCCCACCCGGCAGGTGAGGGGCGGCGCAGGGGACCCCAGTGGGAGCCCAGGGCCCAGCGGGGCAAGCGGGCCATGGGCCGGGACCCCTGGCCTGAGCTGTGCGCAGTGGGGGTGACCCCCTCCCCTTCTTTCCTCTGGACGGGCCGGCGCCCCGAATTCCACCTCCAGAACCGCCGGTCGTGCCCGTCTCCCACGCACTGCAGCCGCTTCCCAACACACGTTTCACAGAGAAAGGAGCTAAAAGAGGACAAGATGAAGGAAGCTTGTAACCAAAGCACACTTCCCTCCCATCTGGGCACGGAGGGCCAGAGGAGGGAGAGGAGAGCTGAGAGCTGGGGGGCCATGTAGTCAGGCCTCCACCGCTGCCCAGACCCCCCTTCCGAGGCCAGCACCTAGCCGTGTGCAGGACGCCACGGCCCTCCCACTGGCCGGGTCTCACACGCCCCCCACCCTGCAGCACGTGGGTCCCTCCCCCATCTCCAAAGGGGTGCATTCTCACACCCTGTCACTGGGCCACCATGCCTAGCTCCTGACGGCCCCAGGAAGCCGTGAGGCCCCCGGGGACCCTGACCGACAGCCTCCCCAAGACCCCGTAACAGCCCGTCACAGCACAAATAATGCGGGAGCAAAATCACGGTGCCTTGAAGGGCAGCTCGCAAGCTGGGGGTCCTCAAAGCCAATGGGAGGAGTCCCTGCTGGCTCTCATGAAGCACCAGGTGGCCCCATGACTGTCCCCATGCCCGCCCTGCCACTCTGCTTATGGGGCAGGGCGGACCCCCATCCTCCGAGCCTCAGCCTTCTCCCTCACAAAGCGGGAGGGTCCCGGGAGCACACACAGCCCCTGCCTGGCTACCAGCAGGTGCTTGGGCACCTCATGCCCCCTGCCCCTCCACTGCAGGAGCCCGTTCTGGGGGCCAGGGCACCCCAGCCTCCCTGCCAGCCTCTCTCCCTCTCTTGTGCTCGGAGCAGTGGCTGAGTGTGAAACTGCTCTCCCTGCGGCCCTGCAACTGCAGGGAGCTGGGGCTGCTCCAGACTGAAACGCAGTGAAGAAAAAGCCCATTAGCCAGGCTCACGTGCTCTGTGGGGACGAAGGCTTTACAGTCCCCACGTGGCCCTCAGTCTGTGTCCAGGGACCCTTGGGCCCTCCTTTTATCCACGCGATGCCAATACCCACACGGGGCTGTCCCAGCTGTGCCCAGCGAGACATCCTTGCTCTCCTCTTCTTGCTGACTCCAGCTGCCTAACTTCACTCATCCTGGAATAGTGGGGAGGGGGTTCTGAACCTCTGCTGCCCCTCCATGGGCACCAGTCCATCAAAAGAATTGGTGAGGTCAGAGGAGGGCGACCAGTGCCACAGAGGGCCAAATGGAGGGTGGAAACAGAGCTTGGACTTGCGCTGGTTGAAGCACCACTCTGAACCTCAGTATCGTCATCAGTGAAAAGGAGTTCTAGCCACATCTAAAGGGATTCTGCAGACTAAGTGAGGGGGAGCTCAGAACGGTCCCTTGGGAGTCAGCATTGCCATTGCTGACAAGATCTGCATGTCCTGAGTCCACCCTGCAGGGAATGCTGACTGCCCACCTGCCTGCTGCAGAACCAGGCGTCCCAGCATGAGGGAACCAAGAGAAGCTTCTCTATCCGTCGCTGGTGGGCGCAGGTGTGTGGCCCCCACTGAGAGGGCCCAGGGGCGGGAAGCCCCTCCCACAGCCCCTCCCATCCCGACCTGCACCCACCAGACCCAGGGGCAGCTGGGAGGAGTCCGGGCCATCAGCCCAGGAGCCTGCTCAGAGGCCATCCAGCTCCAGGAACCAGAGCCTGGAAGAGTTGGCAGAGCCTGGGGCCCCCACTGCCGTGAGGGTGGGGGGTTCTCCAGACAGCACCCCGCACACGTTCACAGGATAAAGGAACACACAGACGTCTTGCTCCCTGAGCTGGTGCTGTGCTAACGTGTGGGGAGACCGAGTCACACGCACCCCTGCCTCAAGGAGCTCCCCCCTACCCAGTGACTCAAATGAGACGCTGCCTTGTCAGCAACTCAGCCCAGGGGAAACGGCCCCCGGAAGGCAGCGCTCACCTAGCACCCACACTCAGCGCCCTCTCCTGTGCCCGCCCTGTGCTGAAGCGTCACCCCTGCTCCCGTCCTCTCTCCTGGCATCTCCGCTGCCTCCCCAGGTGTCCCACTCTGCACTCGCAGGGACAATGGGCAGGCCAGGGCTGGGGGCATCACGCAGGCAATGGCTCAGTCAGGAAATGCCACATACTGAGCCCTGGGGCTCACCACACGGCCTCTCTTTGGGCTCCGGGTGTCTCTGTGGACACCAGCCCTGTGTTATCCCCAGGACGTCTGCACCTGCCCTCGGGGGCTTGCAGGTGGCTGTGGGAAGGCACCGAGGTGACGGCAGACCAGGGCGGCTGTGCCCAGCAGGAACTCAGGACACACACCACCCATCCCAGGGGGCGCTCAGGGTATGCACCGCCCACCCCAGGTCCAGACCACTGCCCACCCTGGCCCTGGGCTGGGGTCCGGCACACACACCCAGCAGCAGATGGACACATGGAGCAGCTGGTACCCCTGAGCTGGTCTGTGCCTCCACCCCAGTGTGTGACCCCGCCTGGAGTGCACGTGCAGGGGCCTGCTGGGGGGTCTCGGCTGCTGGCGGCCTGTAAGGACCCAGCACCCAGCTGTGACATGGAATGGCTCAAGGCAGGTCGAAGAGCCGGACACGGCTCTCAGCGTCCCGGACTCAGGGGCTGGAGAAAACGAGGGGTGCAGACAAGTCAGGTGTCTCGGTGTGCTCAGCAGCCAGGCTGGCGACCTGGGCGACTGCGTGGGCCCCTTGGCACCTCGGGCCTCTCAGTGCTGCCCTCGCCCTGGCCCTGGCCCAGTGGAGAACGCCACGCCGCAGGCTGGAGGGGCAGTGGACAGAGAACCCCCTGCTGCTGGACCGAAGCACCACAAACCTTCAACTGACAGTTCTGCAGGTGAAAAGTCCAGAAAGGATCCTACAGGACTAAGGCCAAGGTGTCCACGGAGGTCCTTCCGAGGGGCAGGGAGGGGCGTGGCCTTGCCTGGCCCAGGGCCCTGGGCTCACAACCCCCCTACCCCCCACATCCCGCGCCAGCAGTGCACCTCCAGCCACAGCTCAGACTCTGACCCATGCCCCTCACCCTCACAGAAGGGTCCCAATGACACTGCCCCTCCAGACGCCCAGGGGATGCCCCAGGTCAAGGTCAGCTGATTGCCTCCTTCGCTGTGTGCCCGAGAAAAGCCAGGCTTTAATCCTGACCCAATCTTGTGGGGACGGCTGCTTATTTTAATCCTGATTCAATGTTGTGGGTAGAGACTTTTGATTAGATTATCTCCATGGCGATGTGGCACTGCCAGCTGTGGGTGTGACCTTTCATCAGAGGGGGATGTGGCCCCACCCATTCCAGGTGGGTCTTGATCAGTTTGCCAGAGCCTTCTAAAAGGAAACATCCTGCAGAAACCTCAGGCGCAGACTGTTTTAGTTTATAAGCTGCTGGAATGTGATATACCAGAAATGGAACAGCTTTTAAAAGGGGGAATTTATGAAGTTGCAAGTTTACAGTTCTAAGGCCATAAAAATATCCAAATTAAGGCACCAACCTGAGGTCACCCTCACTCAGGAAAGGCTGATGCCATCTGGAACGGCTCTATTGGCGGGGAAGGCACGAGGCGATGTCTGCTAGCTTTCTCTTCTCATTTCGTGAGGCTTCCCCAGGGGTGTCTTCCTTCAGCACCTTGCTGGCTGTGTGGGCTGTGCCAGTTCTGTAGCTTTTCCGAAATGATTCCCTCTTAAAGGCTCCAGTAAACAACCCCACCCTGAATGTGCGGAGACACATCTCCGTGGAAACCATCTAATCAAGCGTCACCACCCACAACTGGGTGGGTCACATCTCCATGGAAAAAATCAAAATGCCCCACCCAGCCACACTGAATGAGGATTAAAGGACATGGCTTTTCTGGGGTACAAGATGACTACAAACCAGCTCACAGACACTTGGAGAACAGTTGCTTCAGAGCTGATGGAGACACAGCTGTTTAGAGATGCTTAGAGCACGAACAGAGAGCAGTCGCCCCGACAGGGGCAGAGCCCAGCAGACGTCACCAGGTGCCTTCAGATGAGACGCGAAGCAAGCCAGAACCCAGGGCTGTGTCCTGGGAGCTAAGTGCAGGCCCACAGATGCTTAGAGGGGAAACCACTGGTACCAGAAGCTGGAAGCAATGGATCAGGAACAAGGACCCGCAGACGCCAGCCACGTGCCCTCCCAGCTGACAGAGGTGTTCCAGACAGCATCAGCCTTTCTGGAGTAAAAGTAGCCTCTTGGTGCCTTAGTTTGGACATTTTCATGGCCTTAGAACTTGTCAGGCGCAGATGAGTCATAAGTCACACATGTTTCTCATGGCCTCCTTCCCTCCCAGACTCAAGCAGCTCTGCAGCACTTTAATCTCTCGGGACATCAGGTGCCTATTCCCACAGAGACAGCTTTGCCGTATCTCTGCAGTGGGCATGTGACCTCTGTCTCATCTGCGCCTGACAAGAACTGTAAACTTATAACTTAATAAATTCCCCTTTAAAAGCCATTCCATTTCTGGTATATTGCATTCCAGCAGCTTACAAACTGATACACCCTATAAGGTAGCACAGGTGGGTCCAGGGGCCAGGACAGGGGCAGCTCGAGGGGCCACAGGTTATGGGCCACAGGGTCTGTGAGCCCCTGCCTGCCTGTGGAGGGCTGGACAGGGCCCTGCATTCCCCAAACCAAGTCCTGCAGGAAGCCTCTGTGGCGCCGCCCGCCTCGAGGGGCAGAGCAGCCGCTTCCCCGCGCTCCCTCCTTCCAGAGTGCCAGGCCTCTCCCCTCAGTCTTGTGCCCCATGGCCTGGGATAGTGAGGGCACTGGCCCCTCTGGAGCTGCACCCTCCACTGGAACAACCTCAGGTGGGTGGCAGGAAGCACCCTGAGGTCGAGAAAGCCAGTGTTGCTGGAAACCCGGGGAGCACAGAGGGCCCCACACCTTCCAAGGACTGAGGTGAGCGTTCCAGAGGGCTCAGGAAGAAGAGACAGAGCTGGGGCGAGAGGGCGCCAGGCATGCAGGGCTGCAGGGGTTGCTATCCATGTCACATCTCGGCCTCCCGGGGCAAGCAGTGTCCACGTGCAGGAGGGAAGGAGAGACCAGGACAGCCAGGGAGCTGGGTGCCCAGTGGGGGATGCCAGAGGGAGCATAGTATCACCCCAGGGTGATGCGCAGAGTGATCCGGGCGACAGTGGGGTGTCCCGAGGTTGACCAGCAGAGTGACCCTGCATGACCATGGGGTGAGCCCAGACTGACCCCAGGGTGATGAGCAGAGTGAGCAGCTGACCTCAAGGGGACGGCGGGTGACCAGGAGGGTGGCCCGGTGGTGCCCGCGCTGGGAGGAAGAGGAGCCTTGAGCTGCCTGCCCAGGTTGGCGGGGTGAGGCCACGGGGGCAGACCCTGCAGCATAGGGTCACGGAAGCAGGCAGAGAGGCGGTGGCTTACCCAGAGTCCCAGCGCAAACACAGGGCAGCCTGCAGCCCTGCGCTGAGGGGACCATCAGCACCAGCAGGTGGGTGGCCCAGGTGCTCCACGGGCCTGGTCCAGGGGCCTCGCCCGCGCCCGCCCCCCTCGCCCCCCTGCCAGCAGAGCAGCAAGGCTGTGACAGTGAAGCAGGAGCAGACGAGAAGCTGCTCTGGGCTCCCCCAGCCATGGCTAGTGCCCGCCCCTGTCCAAACCCCCAGGGCCTAGGTGCTGCCACGTGACCCCCAGCACCTTCCCCCAAGGCCGCCTCAAGCCTCAGCAAGCCCTCCTCCCACCCTCCCCTCAGCCCACTCCCCAGACCCTGCGGGGCCCCTAGCCCTAGGATTCAGACCCCCTTAGCTGGGTGCACTGTCCTCCCTATTTTCAGCCACTCATCTTTTGGGGCTTAGCTCAAAACCCCTCCCCAGGGTGATAGCTGAGTCCAGGGGTCAGTTGGGCCAAACTATGGGGCCCAGGTCTGAGTCGAGCAGGCACCAGCTTGACTGTTACCATGAGGCTATTATAAACCATCAGTCAGTTGACTGCAACTATGGCTGATTGCATCTACAATCAACAATGGAGCCTGCAGTCAGCAACGAGGAGCATCTCCTCACCCGGTCCGTTGGGTTCATTTCATCACGTCAACTTGTCTAGGTTATGCTGTCCAGCTGTCTGGTCAAGCCAGCACGGGCCTGTCACTGTGAGTGTGTTACAAGGCTCTAGACCATTAGTCAGCTGGCTGCATCTGTCCCTGACTGCAACCAGCTGAGGAGCCTGCCTTCGACAGTGAGCAGCGTCTCATCCCGTCAGGCACGGCCCCGAGGGAAGAGGGGTGATCTCAGCAACCAGAAAGGGGCACGTCCCTCTCCCCGCAGCCACCCTCCTCCTGACGACCCGGGGAGCCCGCTGCTGAGCGGCCAGCTGTGGCTCGGCCATCCCTATGGTCGCATGGGCCAGTTCCCGTAACACACACATCCCGCAGCTAACCCTCTAAACTGTGGCCAGTACCCCAGGAAGCCTCCCCTCCCCTGCGTCCTCCTCCCCAGCCCCTGTCCGTCCAGCCGTCCCCCTCTGGCCACCAGCCCCAGGGTGCCCCTCCAGCAGACAGGAGCCCCTGGGGGGTGAGGCAGGTCCCTGGCCTGGGTCCCATCACCCAGCCCGGCACGGAGGCGCTGTTTGCGCACCTCGTGTAGTGAGCTAACAGGCCAGCAGAGGCAAGGAGTGTCCCTCTGTCCGTCTCCTGCCCGTCTCCTGCCCGTCTCTGCCTTGAGGCTCAGCCCTCTGGGGGTAGCGGGACGGGACGCAGGGCAGCCCTGCTTCTTGCCAAGGGGCTGGGCTGGTTGTGAGATGTCGCAGCCCCAGGGGCCACCCCCGCTGACCCTGCCCCTTCCAGGCCGGCACCCTGCCCAGGCTCCCGAGTCCTGTAGGCACCTTCGGGTACGGCTGCTCTCCCAGAGGAGAGCTGAGGTTGGACGGGACGCCTGCCAGCCCCCAGCCGGGTCTACCCCTAACGCAGACACAGCAGGTGGGTGACCAGTGACAGGAGGTGTTTCGGCAGCAGGAGCCGAGGGGCAGGGCCTGAGCCGGCAAGCTCCTCCACAGCCCGCACTCGGGGAGCCCCGCCTCCAAACGCGAGCCCTCATGCCTGTCTTTAAGCCAAAAGAGAAAAGGAGCTCACGAGGTCAGCCTCAGCCCTAGAGGGGCCCCCAGGCCCTCCGGCCCGCCCGCAGCAGACTCAGCACCCGCCACCTCCCCTCAATCGGGGCTTCAGGCTGCCACAGCAGGAGGACCGGGGAGCCAGGCCTGCCCGGGGCTGCGGGTCGCTCCCTGTCCAGGGCGCTGCCCAGGCACGGAAATCAGTCTGTTCTCAGCATAACCCCCACCCCACAGAGAAGGGTGCGAGGGAGATGGCGCCAGAGCATCCCCTGTACTCAGCCCCTCGCGTGTCCAGTCTGTCCCAGAGCCTTCACCAGGGCCGGGTAAGGCCGTCGGCATCACCCCCACCCCGCAGGGTGGGGAAACTGAGGCTCGGGATGAGGCACACACCATGCCACGTGCCGTGGCAGAGGCAGTGGAGGCTGTGTGGCCTCATGACCTCATCAACACGTGATGCCTGGAATAGGAAACCCCCGAGCTCAGGTTCCCGGCCCAGGTGAGGCCGCTTCGTACCTCGTGAGCGTGGTCGCTGTCTGATGCCACGCACGGCCGGGTAATGGACGGCGGCGGCACAAAGTTTCGAGTGTCATTAACACCACTGACCTGTACACCCGAAAGCAACTGAAACGGGAAGTCCTGAGTTGTATGTTACATTACCACAATGCGACGTTAATGGAGAACAACACCCGTGCCCCTCACACCTGGCAGCTGCCTTGGTCACAGGCAGGAACTGGACAGTGGCCCAGCCTTCTCCCCTCTGACTATAGGGCCTCCAATGGGGACCTGGCCCCTAGTCCAGCCACGGGAGGTAGCTTGTGCTACCACCACAGCCCCCACTGCACAGGCCAGTACCCCTGACCCCAGCAGCCCAACAACAGTGTGCAAACAACACCTGGGCCTCAGCTGTAAACTGAGGTAAGGAGTAGCCCTGCCTCTGGGGATCAGCTGAAGCAAGGAGCAGCCATGCCTCTGGGGATCAGCTGAAGCAAAGAGCAGCCCTGCCTTCAGGGATCAGTAGAAGGACCCAGAGACCTGACCCGCAAGCTCAGAAGGGTTTGTAAGCACTTAGCTGCTCCCCTCGAATGCAAGCAGGCTCTTGATGCTAGAGTCCCAGAGGCTTTTGGAATGCCTCCCCAAATTACTTGGGGAATTACCCCCAACACTGAGAAGACTGATGGCCGCAGAGAAATGGGAAACATCCTCCTAGCTTAAAGGCTCAAAGTGGTGAAGACATTTAGTGACAGGCCACTGTGTCCTCGGTGAGGGACTCAGGCTGGGAAGAGCTGGACACTGCAACCTGCTGCAGTAGCTTGTACGGCGAGCCCACTACCTTAGGGACAGAGAAAAGCGGTGCACTTCAGCTCAGAACCAGCAGCGGCTGCAGGACGGGGTTCCACAGGAAAGCCTAAGCATCGCCCTGCCTGTGGCCCGTGTCTCAGGGGGACTCGCCTGGGGACCATGGGGGCCCCCAGCCTGTGCCCATCGCCTCAGGGTACCCAGCCCAGCCTGTGCCCTGCACCCTCTCCCCAATGACCTGCCCCACTCCTCAGTGGCACAGTGCACTCAGCAGGAGCCCCTCCGTGCACCTTTGTCCCCTCCTTCACTCAGAAAAGACAGGTGAAAAGAGGAAGGACCTGGAAACCTTTTAGGAGCCCCCTGCAATGTGCAGCGAGACTGCAGTGTTTTTCCAGGTCGCACCCCCCACCCCAAGGATGCAGTGGTCAGCTCAGGAAAGGACCGAGCTTCGGGGCATATGAGTTCATGGGAGCAGGGCAGAGGCAGGCCGGGCCCCCCGGTCCTCCTGGTGTCCTCCCGGCCCCTCACCCAGCCCAGGGGATGTGGGAGGCAAAAGCTCCTTGGGGTCCAGAAGTGCAGAGAAAGGGGAGGTGGGCCGGGGTACCCCAGACTTGCGCCCTCTGGTGAAAGCAGGTGCTTCCTCTGGGCACAGGCCGGCTGCGGGCCCCAGTGCAGGGCGGGGAGACAAGGTGTTAGCCTAGAGCCAGGCCACGCATGAAGCTGAGGCCCTTCCGGGTCCTCAAAGGAGTCCACCCCAGCCCCAGCAGGGGCCTGGGGGCTCGGAGCACCGGCAGCCATGTGCTGGGGCTGTGCAATGATCAGGGAACAGGACGCAGGTGGCCGGGTGGGGGGCAGGTGGCTCAGCTGCCCTGGAAAGGAAACTGTGGGTTCGAGAGCAAGCTGCTGCAGAACCCCCGGGCCTGGCAGCCGGCCCCCCCAGGGACAGGGTGGCAGAGAAGAGGGGGCGGCCTTGGCAGAGGGGCTGGGGGCTCCTTCCAGCCATGGGCCACCCCGTGGTCAGGTGGCCACCAGGTTTGCCCACATGTCGCTGACCTGCCACCGTGACCAAGGGGCACTGGAGCTGCTCCAGGAACTGGGAGGAGCTGGGAGAGGCGGGGCTCAGTAACGGAGGGGAGCTGCACCCAGACGTCAGAGGCCGCGGCGGCATGCGCGGCACCCCAGGAGATGCCTTCCAAAACAGAACTATAACTGCTGGTTTCGAGACCTCAGCAGAGGCGGCGGCGGGCAGGTGCTGTTAGTCACTTTTCCTTTTTTATCTCTGGGTGGCTCCCCAGGCACCCCAGCAGCTGGGAGCCTTCCCTGGAGAACAGGAGCTGCCTGGGCCACAGAGCAAACCTCAGAGGCGCCTCCAGGCCCTGCAGCCCCAGGGGAGGCCCCTCTGGGATGGCCAAGCAGGTGGACGACAGCAGCCCCGGTCGGGCTCCCTTAGCCCTCGGCCCACGCTGGGGCACAAGGCTGCACCCAGGCTCAGGACTGCACAGCTCACCTCACAGCATCCCTCCCTCCCTTGGCTGCTGGGACCCAGTTCTCAGGAGCAGGCACGGACAGGAGGAGGGACATGCCCACAGCCCCAGACCTAGGAGTCCAGCTGGCCTCTCACCCTGTGAGCCTCCAGGGCACACCTTCCAGACAGGGTGATGGACACGCAAGACAGGCATGTGAGGTGCGTGTGCAAGGCTTGTGTGCAAGGTGGCCCAGGGCCCTCTGAGCTAAGAGTGAACCCCACAGGGGACCAGGCGAGTACAAAGAGGCACAGCCACGTGGCAAGAGCCCAGGCAGCGATGAAGGGAAAGGTCCCCCCTAAAGGCACCCCCAGACCCAAGGGAGGGGAACCAGCAAACCAAAAACGACATGCAAGCTGAGTCACGACAGGTACCACGGGGATACAGGCAGACACAAAATGCAGAGTGCATGCCAAGCATTCCAAGCTAGGTTAACTTAAAAAGCACAAAGGAACTGGGAGGTCTTTACACGGACACAGAAAGATGCCCACCACATGCCACGGGGCAAAGAGCACAGCAGGCATCAGGAAAATGTGCCAGCACACATCCTATGGGTAGAAAACCTGAATCAAAATGACGTAAGTGCATGTGTGCTTGAGTGTGTGTGAGCGTGTGTGTGTGTGTGTGCCCATGCACACGGAGGAAGAAGTCTGGGAGTCCTGGCAACCTGTGAGAGCACAGAGCGGGGTGGGGGAAGCAGCACCGCCGTCATATCTACATTATCTGGATTCACTGTAAACCAACTAGAATTTCTCTGATTTTGTAAGTTAATAAAACGGTCACCATTGTTAGTTAACATTGTATGGGAAGCTCTAGCTGGAACAATTAGCAAAAAGAAATAAAAGGTATCCACATTGGAGAGGAAGAAGGAAAACTCTCACCGTTTACAGATGGCATAATACTATATGTTGAAAATTCTGAAAAATCTACAGCAAGGCTACTAGAGCTAATAAATGAGTACAGCAGTGGCGGGACAAGATCAACATTCCAAAAACCAGTCGTGTTTCTATAAATTAGTAATGAGCAATATGAGTGTATTAGTTAGGGTTCTCTAGAGAAACAGAACCAACAGGGAACACTTGCAAATATAAAATTTATGAAAGTGTCTCACGTGACCGTAGGAACGCAGAGTCCAAAATCCACAGGGCAGGCTGCGAAGCCGATGACTCCAATGGATGGCCTGGATGAACTCCACAGGAGAGGCTCACCAGCCAAAGCAGGAATGGAACCTGTCTCCTCTGAGTCCTCCTTAAAAGGCTTCCCATGATTGGATTTAGCATCACTAATTGCAGAAGACACTCCCCTTTGGCTGATTACAAATGGAATCAGCTGTGGATGTAGCTGACATGATCATGACCTAATCCTATGAAATGTCCTCATTGCAACAGACAGGCCAGCGCTTGCCCAATCAGATGAACAGGTACCACAACTTGGCCAAGTTGACACCTGTCCCTAACCATGACAGTCCACCCCTTGTCAACTTGGCACATATATATATATATATCACCTTAGACCATACTTAATTTCCAAATGAAAACAAATAAACGCACATTTTTTTTTTTTCCTGACAATACTCAACTGTCCTGCATATAACTGGAAACACATTAAATCTCTCCAGAATAGCGTGCAAATCCTTGGGCAACATTCATTCTTAAACTTGATATCTTACAACTTAAATAGTATAACACAAACAAAACAGCATTACAGTCCTCGTTTCTGTAACTGATCACGTGGTCGAAGTTCATATTTATCACTACCTTCTTCCACTACCCATTCCATGTTCCCTTTCCCCTCAGCAAGCACTTCAGCTGGCCGTGGTTCTTTGCCTGGTGGGGTGACCTAAACCTTCATTCCTGAATTTTCAGAGCCATTAGTGGTCCTGCCTGGATTGTGTTGTTGCAGTTTTCCATAGATTTTAATCACAGGGCATGGTAGTACTAATAGACGCCCTAGCGGATCTCCTATATTCCAAGAAAACTCTTCTTTACCTCCATTATGTAGTTGCAGTCCTACTTCCTTCTGATAGTCAGGGTCAATTACCCCAGACAATAATGTAATCCCCTTCTTGGTGTGTTGATCCAGAGGCATAAGTATCCCAAAGTGGCCAGGTGGCAATCTTAACTTCCAGTTCAGTGGTATCACTGTTGTTTCTCCTGGAGAAAGCACACCCCGTTTTGGAACTAAAACCTGTAGACCAGCAGAACTCAGGGTAGCAGGGACAGGAAGCAAAAATTTTCCCAGTGGATCACTAGGAGTAATAGTGAGTGGCACCACACCCATTTCCACCCCTTGGTTCCTGGACCCATGGATCCTGGCTATGGGAGAAACAGCACCATACAGAGGACGCTGATTCAGAGCATACACAGCTTCCTGGAGAACATTACCCCAGCCTTTCAAGTTTTTGCCACCTAGTTGGCACCGTAATTGAGTTTTCAAAAGGCCATTCCACTGTTCTATCAATCCAGCAGCTTCTAGATGATGGGGAACATGGTAAGACCAGAGAATTTCATGAGCATGTGCCCATTCTCGCACTTCATTTGCTGTGAAGTGTGTTCCTTGATCAGAAGCAATGCTGTGTGGAATACCATGACGATGGATAAGGCATTCTGTAAGCCCACGGATAGTAGTTTTGGCAGAAGCATTGCGTGCAGGGAAAGCAAACCCATATCCAGAGTATGTGTCTATTCCAGTTAGAACAAATCGCTGCCCTTTCCATGAAGGGAGTGGTTCAATGTAATCAACCTGCCACCATGTAGCTGGCTGGTCACCTCGGGGAATGGTGCCATATCGGGGGCTGAGTGTGGGTCTCTGCTGCTGGCAGATTGGGCACTCAGCAGTGGCTGTAGCCAGGTCAGCCTTGGTGAGTGGAAGTCCATGTTGCTGAGCCCATGCATAACCTCCATCCCTACCACCATGACCACTTTGTTCATGAGCCCATTGGGCAATGACAGGAGTTGCTGGGGAAAGAGGCTGACTGGTATCCATAGAACGGGTCATCTTATCCACTTGATTATTAAAATCTTCCTCTGCTGAAGTCACCCTCTGGTGTGCATTCACATGGGACACAAATATCTTCATGTTTTTAGCCCACTCAGAAAGGTCTATCCACATACTTCTTCCCCAGACCTCTTTGTCACCAATTTTCCAATTATGGTCTTTCCAAGTCCCTGACCATCCAGCCAAACCATTAGCAGCAGCCCATGAGTCAGTATACAAACGCACCTCTGGCCAGTTTTCCTTCCAAGCAAAATGAACAACCAGGTGCACTGCTCGAAGTTCTGCCCACTGGGAGGATTTCCCCTCACCACTGTCCTTCAAGGACACCCCAGAAAGGGGTTATAATGCTGCAGCTGTCCACTTTCGGGTGGTACCTGCATATCGTGCTGAACCATCTGTAAACCAGACCTGAGTTTTCTCTTCCTCAGTCAATTCACTGTAAGGAACTCCCCAAGAGGCCATAGCTCTGGTCTGGGAAAGAGAAGGTAATGTGGCAGCAGGAGTGGAAACCATGGGCATTTGTGCCACTTCTTCATGTAACTTACTTGTGCCTTCAGGACCTGCTCTGGCTCTATCTCGTATATACCATTTCCACTTTACAATAGAGTGCTGCTGTGCACGCCCAACTTTATGGCTTGGTGGGTCAGACAACACCCAACTCATGATAGGCAACTCAGGTCTCATGGTAACTTGGTGGCCCATGGTTAAGCGTTCAGTCTCTACTAAGGCCCAGTAGCAGGTCATAAACTGTTTCTCAAAAGGAGAGTAGTTATCTGCAGCAGATGGTAAGGCTTTGCTCCAAAATCCTAAGGGTCTGCGTTGTGATTCTCCTATAGGGGCCTGCCAAAGGCTCCAGACAGCATCTCTATTTGCCACTGACACTTCTAGCACCATTGGATCTGCTGGATCATATGGCCCAAGTGGTAGAGCAGCTTGCACAGCAGCCTGGACCTGTCGCAGAGCCTCCTCTTGTTCAGGTCCCCACTCAAAATTAGCAGCTTTTCTGGTCACTCGATAAATGGGCCAGAGTAGCACACCCAAATGAGGAATATGTTGCCGCCAAAATCCAAAAAGACCAACTAGGCGTTGTGCCTCTTTTTTGGATGTGGGAGGGGCCAGATGCAGCAATTTATCCTTCACCTTAGAAGGGATATCTCGACATGCCCCACACCACTGGACACCTAAAAATTTTACTGAGGTGGAAGGCCCCTGTATTTTTGTTGGATTTATCTCCCATCCTCTGACACGCAAATGCCTTACCAGTAAATCTAGAGTAGTTGCTACTTCTTGCTCACTAGGTCCAATCAACATGATATCATCAATATAATGGACCAGTGTGATGGCTTGTGGGAGGGAGAAACGATCAAGGTCTCTGCGAACAAGATTATGACATAGGGCTGGAGAGTTGATATACCCCTGAGGTAAGACAGTGAAAGTATATTGCTGACCTTGCCAGCTGAAAGCAAACTGTTTTTGGTGGTCCTTACTAATAGCTATTGAGAAAAAAGCATTTGCCAGATCAATAGCTGCATACCAGGTACCAGGGGATGTACTGATTTGCTCAAGCAATGATACTACATCTGGAACAGCAGCTGCAATTGGAGTTACCACCTGGTTGAGTTTATGATAATCCACTGTCATTCTCCAAGACCCATCTGTTTTCTGCACAGGCCAAATAGGAGAGTTGAATGGGGATGTGGTGGGAATCACCACCCCTGCATCTTTCAAGTCCTTAAGAGTGGCAATAATCTCTGCAATCCCTCCAGGAATACGGTATTGCTTTTGATTTACTATTTTGCTTGGTAGGGGCAGTTCTAGTGGCTTCCACTTGGCCTTTCCCACCATAATAGCCCTCACTGCACGAGTTAGAGAACCAACGTGGGGATTCTGCCAGTTGCTCAGTATGTCTATGCCAATTATACATTCCGGAATTGGGGAAATAACTACAGGATGGGTCTGGGGGCCTACTGGACCCACTGTGAGACGGACCTGAGCTAAAACTCCATTGATCACCTGGCCTCCATAAGCCCCCACTCTGACTGGTGGTCCAGAGTGACGTTTTGGGTCCCCTGGAATTAATGTCACTTCTGAACCAGTGTCTAATAATCCCCGAAATATCTGATAATTTCCTTTTCCCCAATGCACAGTTACCCTGGTAAAAGGCCGTCGGTCTCCTTGGGGAAGACTTAGAGGAAGGTTAACAGTATAAATTTGTGGCAGTGTAACAGGTTTCTTCCCCATAGGGACCTGGCCTCCCCTTCATTCAAGGGGCTCAGGGTCTGTAAACTGTTTCAAGTCTGGAAATTGGTTAAGGGGGCGTGACTCTGTGTTTTTGTAATTCAGGTTAGACTTCTGTTCCCTTGACCTAGAACTCTTTTGTCTATACAGCTCCAACAAGAATTTAGTAGGCTGCCCTTCTATTGTATTTCTAGGCACCCCATGATTTACTAGCCAATGCCACAAATCTCTGCGTGTCATATAATTTTGATGCCTCCTTTGAGTTTGTTGTCTATTATAATACCCACGTCTACCCTGTCTTTGGTGATTAAGTGCTGCCACCTGGCTTCTGCCAACTCGGGATCCTGTCATCCCCATTGTGTTTAAGGATTCCAGCTCAGTGACAGCAGTTCCTACAGTAATATCTGACCTACAGAGAAGTGCAACCACAGAGCTCTTGAGGGATGATGGTGCTAGTCTCACAAATTTATTTCTCACTGTTCTGGTAAAAGGTGCATCCTCTGGACATTCCTGGGGTGTAAGAGCAGGCTTTGCATGATAAATCCACTCTAACATCCCAATCTCTCTAAGCCTCTGGATCCCCTCATCTACATTATACCAGGGCAGTTCTGGCATTTCAACCTCAGGTAATGTTGGCCACCTTTTGATCCATGTTTCAACCAACCACCCAAACAAGCTGTTAACACCTTTTCTAACTGCTCGAGCTATAACATTGAATGCAGAATCTCTGCTTAGTGGGCCCATATCAATAAATTCAGCCTGACCCAGCCTTATATTCCTCCCACCATTATCCCACACTCTTCAAATCCATTGCCACACATATTCCCCTGATTTCTGTCTATATAAATTAGAAAACTCACACAGTTCTTTTGGAGTATAACGTACCTCCTCATGTGTGATACTTTGTACCTCACCTTTAGGGGCCTGTTGGGACTTTAGTCTAGTTATAGGTCTAGAAGAAATGAGGGGTGGTGGTGGTGGGTCATGAAAAGAATTAGAAATATCTTCCAAGCCATTTGCTTCAGGGCTTTCATTTGCAGTTTCATCTGGTGAAACAGGATTAATAACTCTAGGGCTAATCCCTTCAGGAGGAGGTTGGGTGGCCAATTCCTCAAGGCAAGCTGGAGGTGGGGTGGCTATGTCCTCAGGGCAGACTATTACAGGGTTATCTAAAGAAGGCTCAGCATGGTCTAGGGTTTCAACCTCACCCCCAACATCATTATCCATCCATATGTCACCATCCCATTTTTCAGGGTCCCACTCCTTTCCAATCAATGCCCTCACTTTAACGGCAGACACCATGCAAGACTGAGATTTCAGTTTACGTTGTAAAGTTGCTACTCTAACAATAAGATTCTGAGTCTGATTTTCAGAGATCTCAAGTCTACGGCTACAGGAAATAAAATTTTCCTTCAGGATACTCATAGAAACCTCTACATCTTTCAGACGGCACTTAAGCTTCTTGTTTGAAGCCTTAAGCCCATCCCTTTCACCCTTTAATGTAGACAGTGTATCTAACAACAACCACCCAACATCTCTATAACTCTTATTCCTACAAAACTCTGTAAAGGTGTCAAAAACATTATCCCCCAGAGTCTGGCTTCGTACAAGCGAAGCATTAGGAGAATCGAATGATGATATTTTGACTATCTCCTTTGCCAACTCAGTCCATGGATTGGGAGTGTCATTCTGATTACGGGAATCAGAGTCCTTAGTGTCTCTGAGCCCAGTCAGAGTAGAAAACCATTCATAAAAACCCATTTTTAAGATTCTGTTCCTTAAGAACCACTCCCGGTACCAAGATGTATTAGTTAGGGTTCTCTAGAGAAACAGAACCAACAGGGAACACTTGCAAATATAAAATTTATGAAAGTGTCTCACGTGACCGTAGGAACGCAGAGTCCAAAATCCACAGGGCAGGCTGCGAAGCCGATGACTCCAATGGATGGCCTGGATGAACTCCACAGGAGAGGCTCACCAGCCAAAGCAGGAATGGAACCTGTCTCCTCTGAGTCCTCCTTAAAAGGCTTCCCATGATTGGATTTAGCATCACTAATTGCAGAAGACACTCCCCTTTGGCTGATTACAAATGGAATCAGCTGTGGATGTAGATGACGTGATCATGACCTAATCCTATGAAATGTCCTCATTGCAACAGACAGGCCAGCGCTTGCCCAATCAGATGAACAGGTACCACAACTTGGCCAAGTTGACACCTGTCCCTAACCATGACAATGAGGAAGAAACTAAGAAAAAAACCCATTTACAATAGCAACCAAAGGAATAAAATATTTAGGAATAAATTTAACTAAGGATACAAAAGACCTATACACAGAAAACTACAAGAAATTGCTAAAATAAATCACAGAAGACCTAAATAAATGAAAGGGCATACAATGTTAATGGATTGGAAGACTAAATGTAGTTAAGATGACAATTCTATCCAAACTGATTTGTAGACTCAATGCCATACCAATTACAATCCCAACAACTTACTTTGCTGAAACAGAAAACCAAAATCCAAATTTATTTGGAAGGGCAGGGTGCCCCAAATAGCTAAAAATGTCTCGAGAAAGAAAAATAAGATGGTAGTTCTCACACTACCTGGCTTTAAAGCATCTTACAAAGCTACAGTGGTCAAAACAGCATGGCGCTGGCCTAAAGACAGATCTACTGACCAATGGAATTGAATCGAGTGCTCAGAAACAGACCGTGTCATCTATGGACACTTGATCTTTGATAAAGCAGTCAAGCCAACTCACCTGGGATAGAATAGTCCCTTCAATAAATGTGTTTGGAGAACTGGATATCCACATGCAAAAGAATGAAAGAGGTCCATATCTCACATCTTATACAAAATTAACTGAAACTAGATCAAAGACATAAACGTTGGAGCTAAGACCATAAAACTTTTGGAAGAAAATGAAGGGAAATATCTTATAATAGAAAGTGTTTTTCTAGGCCTTATAACCAAAGCATGAGCACTGAAATAAATAAATAAATAAATAAATAAATAAATAAATAAATAAATAAATAAATGGGATCTCCTCAAAATTAAACACTTTTGTGCATCAAAGAACTTTTCAGAAAAGTAAAAAGGCAGTTTACACAATGGCAGATAATATTTGGAAACCACATATCAGATAACGGTTTAGTATCCACAATATATAAAGAGATTCTTCAACTCCACAACAAAAATATAACCCAATGAAAAAGTGGGCAAAAGACATGAACAGACACTTTTCAGAAGAGGAAATACAAATGGCTAAATGGCACATGAAAAGATACTCAACTTCACCGACTTTTAGGGAAATGCAAATCAAAACCACAGTGAGATATCATCTCACACCCACTAGAATGCCATTATCAAAAACAAAAAACAAAAAACAGGAAACAACAAGTGCTGGAGAGGAAGTGGAGAAAGAGGTACAATGTCAAATGGTACAACCACTCTGGAAGGCAGTTTGGCAACTCCTCAGGAAGCTAAGTATAGAATTGCCATATGGTCCAGAAATACCATTGCTAGGTATAAATTCAGAGGAACTGAAGGCAAGAACACAAATAGACACTTGTACACCAATGTTTACAGCAGTATTATTCATGATTGCCAAGAGATGGAAAAGCCAAATGTCCATCAATGACAGATGGCTAAACAAGCTGCGATATATACATATGATGGAATAAAGTCATGTAGCATGTAACAACATGGATGGACCTTGAGGACACTCACTGCTGAGTGAAATTAGCCGGAAACAAAATGGGCTCACTGACATGATAACATTCATGAGTGAACTAGCATTACTGTATGAACTCTGAGAGTTGAACTTACGAACACAGGTTATCAGGTGATAGAAACAGGGTAGAGAATGGGTATTTGGTGCTGTGGGAATACAGAGTGTGCAACAGGACTGATTGTAAAAATTCAGAAATGGTAGCACAGCACTACCTGACGGTAGCACAATAATGTAAGTACTTGGAATGAAGCTGAATGTGAGTATGGCTGAGGGAGAGGGGCTGGGGGGGCACGTATGACACCAGAAGGAAAGATAGAGGATAAAGACTGAGACGGTATAACTTAGGAATGCCTAGAGTGGACAATGATGGTGATTAAATGTACAAATATAAGAATGCTTTTACATGAGGAAGGACAAATTAATGTCAACATGGCAAGGTATTGAAAATGGGATGGTACAGAGGGAAAAATACAATCAGTGCAAGCTAGGGTCTATAGTCAACAGTAACATTCTAGAGTCTAGAGTCAACAGTAACATTCTAGGGTCTAGAGTCAACAGTAACATTCTAGGGTCTAGAGTCAACAGTAACATTCTAGGGTCTAGAGTCAACACTAACATTCTAGGGTCTAGAGTCAACAGTAACATTCTAGGGTCTAGAGTCAACAGTAACATTCTAGGGTCTAGAGTCAACAGTAACATTCTAGGGTCTAGAGTCAACAGTAACATTCTAGGGTCTAGAGTCAACAGTAGCATTCTAGGGTCTATAGTCAACAGTAGCATTCTAGGGTCTATAGTCAACAGTAGCATTCTAGGGTCTAGAGTCAACAGTAGCATTCTAGGGTCTAGAGTCAACAGTAACATTCTAGGGTCTAGAGTCAACAGTAACATTGTAGTATGTTTCCACTGAATGCAACAGAGGCACTGCAGCAAAACTAAACATCAATAGGCAGAGGGAGGGGTTGTAGAGGGGTATGGATTCTTTGTGGAAGTAAAGGAAATGTCTATAGATTATGGTGGCAAAGGCACGGCTATTTACTTAGGTTGGATTGTATGATGTGTGAATAAAACTGCTTAAAAATGAACAGAGAGGGGTGCATAGGTGGTTCAGTGGTAGAATGCTCGCCTTCCATGCAGGAGACTGGGTCCAATTCTTAGACCATGCACCCCCCCCAAAAAAATGAAGAGATACAAGGTTGAAAATAGGATGGTATACAGGAAAAAGTACAAACAGTACAAGCTAGGGTCTACAGCCAACAGTAACACTGTAGCATGTTTCCACTGAATGTAACAAAGGGCCAAAACCAAATGTCCACAGGTGGGGGGCATGGGAAAGGGGTATGGATTCTTTGTGGAAGAAAAGGAAATGTCTTCATATGGATTATAAAGGTGAAGGCGTGTCTATATACTTAGGTTGGATTGTGTGATGTGCGAATAAAACTATTAAAAAACGAACAGAGAGAAACAAGTGCTGGAGAGAATGCAGAGAAACAGATGCCCCTGTTCACTGTGGTAGGGAAGCTGAGAGGTGCAGCCCCGTGGAGGGCAGTGTGGCGGCTCCGCAGGAGGCCAGGGGTGGGGCTGCTGTGTGATCCTGCAGCCCCGTCACTCAGCGTACGCGTGGAGGAGCTGACTGTGGGGACATGCGTAGACATTTGCACACTGGGGTCAATGGCAGCAGTGCTCTCCACAAGGGATGGAGGTGGCCTGAGGGTACCACGGCTGAGGGATGGAGGGGGAACTGTGGTGTGTTACATACAATGGACTACTGAGTGGACACAAGAAGGAATGAAGCTGTGAGGCATGCAGCTAGGTGAACTAAGTTGAAGGACAGCATGTTGAAGGAAATGTCAGGAACAAAAAGACAAATATCATGCCTCACTCATCTGGACTAACTATAATATAAAAACTTAGTGAACTTTAGTCAAGAGCATGGGTTGTCAGGTTGGAGCCTGTTGTGAAGGGTCCCGGACTGTGAGCTCTGACAGCAGTCACATCGATTCAGGAGGTGTAACTGTTATTTCTAAACTCTGAGATACTGAGCAGTTTGTGTGCAACTGGTCATTCCCTGAAACTTCAGGTACTTATGTGACACCTGAGACTCAGAATTAGAGCTCTGAAGCTATGAAAGTCAGCAGTACCCCACTGAGCAACTGTTAAAAAAGTTGAAAAAGTGATTAGACTTCAACTAGAGATATGAATGAAGCTGATCTGGATAGGGCTAAGGTAAATCAGAATACAGGGTAAAAGGAAGATATGGTCCATATTTAAAACTTCAACTTCTGTGTGAGACTAGAGAGAGAGACGTTCATTTGATGTAAAATTTATATTTTCGGTAGCACATTATCTAATTTAACTTGTGTGGTCAGTTTATTTGATCACCATGAGTACAGGGAAACTTGAATAGGGCATGAGATCTTGTTGGTTTGTCCAGGTTAATGTGATGCCCTGATACATCCCAGAGTAATATGGGCAGAAAATAAAAAGTATTTGCAAAGTCCCCTTGGGGAACTTTGACCCCACCTGGGGAATTCCTGGTATTCCCGCAAGCAGTGGGACAACCAATTCAACAGGCTGAGCCCTCGACCTTGGGGTTTGCCCCTGTGAAGCTATTCCTGCAAAGGAGAAGCTAAGCCTACTGACGATGATGCCTAAGAGTCACCCCAGAGAGCCTCTTCTGTTGCTGAGATGTGGCCTCTCTTTCTCTAAGCCCACTCTGTAGGTGAGCTCACTGCCCTTCCCCTACGTGGGACGTGACTCCCAGGGGTGTAAACCTCCCTGGCAACGTGGGACAGAAATCCTGGGATGAGCCAGGACTCAGCATTAATGGATTGAGAAAGCTTCTTAACCAAAACGGACAAGAGAGAAATGAGACAAAACAGAGTTTAGGTGGCTGAGAGATTTCAAAATCGAGAGGTTATCCTGGAGGTTATTCTTATGTATTATATAGATATTCCCTTTTTAGTTTATGGTGTATTGGAGGGGCTGGAGGGAAGTACCTGAAACTTTTGAACTGTAACCAATAGCCTTGATTCTTAAAGACAATTTTGTAACTTTATAGATTTTAATGTGAATGTGATTGTGAAAACTTTGTGTCTGATGCTCCTTTAATCCAGGGTATGGACAGATGAGTAAAAAAATAATAATAATGAAGCTAAAAATAAATAAGTAATAGTGGGGGATAAAGGGTAAAAATTCGGTAGATTGAAACACCGGTGGTGGGTGAGAAGGAAGGTGAGGGGTATGGCATGTATGAGTTTTTTCTCTTTATTTCTTTTTCTGAATTGATGCAAATGTTCTAAAAATGATCATGGTGATGAACTCACAACCATGTGATGATGTTGTGAGCCACTGATTGTGCACCATGCACGGACTGTATGTGCGTGACAATTCCTCAGTTACAAAAAACAAAACACAAAAAATGCCACAGGGCTGCACCAACAGAAACAGTGCACCCTAATGTAAACCACAACTGCATGCAATAGTATAATTATAATAATATTGCTTCATAAATTGTAACAAGGATAGCACGCAATGCAGTTATTAATCAGGAAGATTATGTGTATGAATGATGGTTTATTGGAACTCCATTATTTTCTGCTTGATTTCTCTGTAAACATACAACTTCTATAAATAAATAAAAGAAATTTAAAAGAAAAAGTCAGTGAAGGTAACTAGAAAGCTCTTTATGGCGTACCCTGAGCAGGAGGCAGAGGTGCCCCAGCCCCGGCCACAGCAGCCCCACCCATCGCCCGAGTGAGCGCTGGGGGCGGGGTTTAGAGGACCTGCCCATGGGGTGCAGGCCCCTCTGCACATGGCACACAGAGGACACAAGGGACACAGGGGGCACAGAGCGCACAGGGAACACAGGGCGCACAAGGGACACAGGGGACACAGGGCTCACAGGGGATACAGGGCGCACAGGGGACACAGGGCGCACAGGGGACACAGGGCGCACAGGGAACACAGGGGACGCAGTGGGCACAGGGCGCATAGGGTGCACACCCGCGCAGGCCGCTAGCGGAGCCACGTCACTGACGCCGACAGGCGCAGCTGCAGAACCCGCGTTTGTGGGGCCTCTGCAGGAGCGAGGAAGCGCACCGGGCCAGGCAGAGCTGAGCGGCCGCCCCCGTCGGCGGGCAGCCGCAGGGGGTAAAGTGGGCGGAGCCAGCCCGGAAATGCCCGCCTCCAGTCCGGGGCACTGCGCTCCTGCGCGCACGCGGACACCCCCAACGAGTGCGTTCCAAGCACGCGTAAGGCGAACTCCGCCCAGAGCCAAGGAGGCAGAGGGTAAGGGAACAGGCGCGCCGCCCGGGACAAGGCCGAGGAAATGGAAACGCAGGGGCTGGAGTGCACGGGAGGATCGGCTCTCCCAAGGGCAGGGCAGCGCCGCGCACCGTTTCCCAAGGAGCCCGTCTGCGTCCAGGGAAGGCAGCCTGCTTCCAGAAAGCCGAGTTCTTCTTCGCGTATGAAAACCCAGTCTGCGCGAAATAAGAGGCGAGTCCCTGGGCGCGAACTCACTTGCAAACAGGAGCGCTGCAGCCCTCCTCCTAAGGATGGGGTCACGCTGGGCCAGGGCCGGCCCTCTTCCCAGAGGGTCGTCGTCCATCTAAGCAGTAGGACTGAGGTGGACACAGGGAGGCAGATGGCCAGGGGACAAAGGACGACTGAGCCACCACCCTGATGGCGAGCGACCAGCCTCCAAAACGTGAACCAGTAAATGTGGTCCCTGGTATAGGTTAGCGCAGTCCTGGCAGGACAGAGGCTGCCCCGGGGACCCCTGCAGGGCCACGTGGATGGAGGGGCAGACCTAGCATGGGGGTCTTCCCAGAAGGGCCTCCTGGGGGTCTGACTTCCACAAGCACGTGGGCCCAGCCCTGCTCACCACTCACCCCAACTTCTCATTTGTTCATCCAATCTGGAATTGTCTTGTGAGTCACAGGACATGATGGCAATAGAGGTTTGTTCCTAAGGTTGTTAAGATCAGTGATTTCTTGTAAACCACGTTTTTGTGTGTGTTTTAACGTTTATTTTTAAAACAGTAACGGTTCCTTGAATGTAGAAGTTGTAAAGAGGGTCAGAGGGCGGGCTTCGTGCAGCTGTAGCCTCGAGCAGGAGTGCAGGACTGGGAAGTAGCATGCACACAAGGGCATGTTCCAGCAAGGTGGGATTCTTATTAAATATAATACTATTAATCTGTGTGCAGGTGAGGCTGCAGCAGGCGCGCTCTCTCTCAGGAACCCCTGGGGAGATGCCCCATCGATGGGCTCTGAGCTCCACTCTCAGTGTTGAAAGCTTTTAAAGAAATCCTAATCCGTCAGGCCAGCGACTCCACAGCCGTGAAAGCGCCCTGTGGGGACGGACAGGTAAGCACACGGGTGTCCACCTGTGAGGCTGGGCCCACACGATTTACAATGGCAAAAGCTAAGCCTCACGCACCCTAACAGTCGAGGACAGCTAACTGGGTGATGCCCCACTCGCTTCACGGAAAACCACGCAGCCTGTGAAAACCAGGCATCTTGTGTGATTTAGGTTTGTGAATTTATGATCGATGCATGCATTAAAAAATGAAAGGGCCTGGGAGAAAACATACCAAAAGCATAAAAGCGCATCCTCGGGGCTCGGACGAGGGCCAGGGTCGTTTTTCCTCTGTGCTCCGCTCTGCTGCACCGAGCCCCTAAGTTGGCGCGCGTCCCTTCTGCGCGGACAGCAGAAGCCCCACCTCGCTGTGTCCTGGGGCCGCCCACACGGCCGCCTGCAAACAGCCCCGCCGTGTCCTGTGCCCTGGCACCCGGGAGGGGAAATGCTGCCCTCCTGCGCCCAAGAGCCCAGCCCCAAATCATGCCAGCCCCACGTAGTGACGGGACATGCACCGGAGTAAAATTCTTGAAAGTGGGTAAAATGGAAAATGTTCTGTTGTGCATATGTTATCACAGTTAAAAATGATCTTTAAACCCACAGAACTGGTCAACACAAAGGGTGAAGCCTAATGTAAATTAGGGATCATTTAGTTAATCATATTAACATTGTTTCATCAACTGTAACAAAGGAACACGGCAGGGCCCTCACTTCTTCCTCTGTGCTGGATCCCCACGCCCGGCCAGGTTGAGGCCTGCAGGGGCCGAGAAGGGCCTCCGGGGCTACGGAGGAGCCCCAGGCCACCGGACTGAAGGGACAATCTTGGGGGGAGGGGGGAGAGCGCATCAACCTCCCAGGGGACACAGTCCCGGACAGTAGCAGAGCCCCGTGCCGCGGGAGGGGCGGGCAAGGGTCCCGGGAGGAGGCGAAGGCTGGCCTGGGAGCGGAAAGAGGAAGCTGCGGTTTCTTTCTAGCAGAGGCGAGCCTGGCCCTGCAGGGGATGGGGCCACTCCCAAGCACCTGGGGACAGGGGACGAGCTGCTGCGCTGTGGGTCACGGGCTCTCTGACACTCCACCCTTACAGGGTGCCGAGGCACTTCCGGGAGGCAGGCGGGCCTGCAGCACTCAGTGCAGGGAGCTGGGGCACTGGGATGCACGAGGAGCGACTCAGTGCTCAGATCCCTGGAAACCAAGGCCACAGCCCTGCCCGGTGTGGGAAAGAGGGGAGGAGCCAGGAAAGGACACAGAATCCCTGTCCTGCTTTCTATGGAGAGACCCGCTGTCAACTCACCCGAGATCTTTGCACTCCCCGGTGCCTGGCCCTGTGCTCTGGGGGCAGGGGAAGGGGTGGAGACGAGGGGGACGCAGTTCCTCATGGGAAACCAGCAGTCTAGCCTTCTCCCCTGTCCTGCTGGCCCCTGGGGACAGTCTCAGAAGGGCTCCAGGCCAAGGCCCGGGAATGCTTAGGAGGGGAGGTGGGCAGCTGGAGCCCGCTGGGGGGTGCCACCTGCCCTCCAGCACTACACACAGCTTTACACAGGGCCTCGAGGCATCGTGAGCTCACGGCTAGTGGGGTGAGACCCAGCCTGTGGACCTGCCACTTTCTCCACCGGGGAGGACAGTCAGTGGGCAGTGCTGTATGCCTTCCAGACTCAGGACATGACCATCCGCTGTCCTTACACATCCTTACATCTGTTATTTGCACCCAGAGCTCAGGGTCAAGCATCCCTAAACCAGAAACGAGTTTTATGTGCAACAGAAACACCTGTGAGCCTAGACCCCCTCCAGGCCCGCTGTGTTGAGAGGCCAGCCCCAGAGGCCCAGGGGCGGGGGAACATCCAGCAGAGCTCCCGTGGGGGACAGCCCTCCCCAGCCACAGCAAACCCTGACACCAAGCATGTGCCACCGATGGCCCCCCGGGTCCAGACCACAGGAGAGGGCCCGCGGGGGAGGCTCCCATCCCCCCAAGACATGTTCAGCCTTCACGTGTGATTCCATGGAGAACCCGCTGGTACAAGGGACATCTGAGGGTGCTGAGTCACCGTGTGACCAGACTGAATCAGGCGGGCCTCAGTCGACAAGCCTGACACCCCAACAAGCAAAGGAAACTAGACACAGAAGAAGCCAGAGAATGAAGCAGATGGCCAGGTGGTGGCCACAAAGACACAGACCAAGGAACCCCAAGGGCTGTGGCAGGCCAGCTCCACAATGACACGGACCCTGGGAGAAAGGATGGCCTCTCGAGACCCTGATCTTGGACCTGTAGCCTCCAAAGCTGTAAGACAGCAAACTCCTACGGCTTACTGCAACCGGAGTTGGGAGACTAGGACCCTCCCACTCACCAGGGCTGGCCAGAGGCAGGTGTCCTCGGTTGGTCCCACTGTGCCCTGGACACATTAGATAAATGAAAAGTGCCTGGGGGTGCTTACTGCCACCCTGTCTGTCCCTGACAACATGTGTCCCCACAGCAGAGGTGTGATCTCAGGGAGCCCCATGGCCTCACCCCCAGTGCTCCCACCCAGCACCCAGGGCACCTCCTTGCACCCCCGACAGCCAAGCGCACGTGGAGACAGCGGGCTCTGGCTGCCCCCAGCGACAGTGGGATCATGGAGCTACCAGCCTCACTGAGTCTCAGAGCCTTCCTCTGCCAAATGGAACCTGACTATCCACCAGAAGACAAATGAGAGAATGAAAGGAGAGGATGTGTGTGCAATGCCTAGCACACTGCACAGTACACAGCAGGGGCCTGCACCCTGTACTACTTGTCATCATCCTCACCACCTTTACCACCACCGTCATCACCAGTATCACCACCACCACATCACCATCACCACATCATCATCATCCCCACCACCATCACCCCCATCACCACCATCATCACCATCATCACATCACATCATCATCACCATCATCACCACCACCACATCACCATCATCATCACATCACATCATCATCACCACATCACCACCATCACCACCATCATCATCACATCACATCATCATCACCATCATCACATCACATCATCATCACCATCACCATCATCATCGCCACCATCATCACCATCATCACCATCATCATCACCATCATCATCACCATCACCACCATCATCATCATCACATCACATCATCATCACCATCATCACCATCAACACCATCACCATCATCACCATCATCACATCACATCATCACCATCATCACCATCATATCACATCATCATCACCACATCACCATCACCACATCACCATCATCACCACATCACCATCATCATCACCATCATCACCATCATCATCGCCACCATCATCACCATCATCATATCACATCATCATCACCACATCACCATCATCACCACATCACCATCACCATCATCGCCATCACCACCATCATCACCATCATCACATCACATCATCACCACCACATTCACCATCACCACATCATCATCACCATCACCACATCACCATCATCATCATCACCATCATCAATCACATCATCATCACCATCATCACATCATCATCATCATCACATTATCATCATCATCACCATCACATCATCACATCATCATCATCATCGCATCACCACCATCACATCACCATCATCGCATCACCATCACCATCATCATCATATCATCATCACATCACATCATCACCACCACATTCACCATCACCACATCATCCATCACCATCACCATCATCACCATCACCATTATCACATCATCATCACCATCATCACATCATCATCATCATATTATCATCATCATCATCATCACATTATCATCATCATCACCATCACATCATCACATCATCATCATCATCACCACATCATCGCATCACCACCATCACATCACCATCATCGCATCACCAACACCATCATCATCATATCATCATCATCATCACATCATCATCACCACCACCACCATTGTTTTCCCTGCTAGGCTGAGAGTCCACAACACTGGCTTCCATTTCCATAAGCAATCAGCAAAACTACGGAAGGGACACCCGGAGTCCCATGGGAGGGAACGCTGACATATCTTCTCTCTTCCCAGATGTTCTGGTCCACTCCTCCAGGACTGAGTTGAATGGATGCCAGCCCAGCCCATTCTGTGTCCAGGAGAAAACGGAAGCCCCGGGCTGAGTCCCAACCCCACATGGCCGAGAGTGTCCTCCTCCCTGGCCTGCTGCCCTCGTCTATGCTTCCCTTTAGCAGGACAGGGTGGCCAGCTGGAGAAGAAGCCATGGGTAGGCAGGCCAGAGGTGGCCGTCCACTATCCTCCAGGCAAGCCCTGATGACATAACATTACCCATGGGAACCAGCGTGTCATGGAGCAGAGGCCAGCGAGGCTCAGAGAGCCCTGCCTAGTCAGCTTTGTAATTTACCCACAAGGAGAAGCCCATTCCCGTGTTGTCCAGCACAGACATTCATGCATGCCACCAAAACGGAAGTTTATAAGAGCAACTTGTGGCACACATGGCATTTCCTATTCTCTTCCATTCTGATTTTTAAAAAATGCTAGGCATGACCCCATAAGTTGATGTCACAAAGCGTGTACTGAGGAGTTGTGACACGGGTCTGGACATGCTGGTGGGCGTGAGGGGCATGCTCCCTGACACCCACACCTGTGCTGGTGGAGGACTGGGGGCGGCACAGCAGTCTGTGCATTCGCCTGACAGGCCACGGGGCAGCTGTGATGACAGCACACATGCGGAGAGGATGTGGACTGACCATAAGCCACGGGTGGGCGGAGGGGCCCAGGCCCACTCGGCAGCTGCGAGGACACAGAGGCAGGCCCATGTGTGGGGGCCTCCAGAGGGTGACAAGGAGGCCGGGGCATATGGGGGTCCGTCAGAGCCCAGCCTGTGTGCTCACGCGCTACGTCCTCTCAGGAGCCTGGGGCCCAGCGTTGTCTGCTCAGCTGGGGGTGGTCTGCAGGGAGCAGGAGAGGCAGCCCCACTCGGGAGCTGCGTGGTGCCGGGCGGAGGGAGGTGGGGTCTGCGCAGCTGCTACAGCTCTGAGACCCTATCCCGGGGATGGGGCCGTGGCGGGGGCAGGGGCAGTGGGAACGCATCTCGAGTTGTGCACAGCGTGGCTTTGGGGGCCAACGGGCAGGAGCCCAGGCCTGCTGCCCGCTCGGGGGAGGGGGAGGAGGGAAAGCGGCAGAGGCCCTGGTGCCCAGTCCACGGGGCCAGAGCAGGCGGGGGACACCGTCCACCCCACCCCATGGCACCGTCACCTCCTCTGCCCCCTAACGCTTTTGTTTGAAATGATAAAAACGTACAGAAATACTAAAAGATTCGTATAATGAACACCGGTATGCTTTTCACGCATGCCCTCCCAGGGCTCCGTCTTTGCCTCATTAGCTCTTTCTCCACAAGTTTTTCCTGAAAGATGTGCACATGAGGCAGGGTCCAGCCCGCGCCCAGGACAGCAGCGTGTCGCTCCTAAGAAGGATGCCGCGCTCCACCCCAGAGGCACCAACACCAGACACAGCCAAGCCCTGCCCCGGGGGCTCCCTGGTGTTCCAGCACGCACACGCGCATGTCCCTGTGCTGTGTGTACACTTGCTAGCCCGCGCGTCAGCTCCCCCATCGTACCCGCCGCCCTCGGTTCACCTGTTGACATTTCGACCATGCCAAGTCTCGGTGGTCAGAGGGCGCCAGGCTCCCCCATGCCACGCGGGTCCTTCCGTCTCGGAGGCCGTGGCCCGGGCTCAGCCTGTGCACAGACCTGCGTTCGAGGTGTGCGCAGACTTTCCTCCCCGTTGCATATGCTTTGGCATTTCTGGCCCAAATGCCACGCAGTGGGCACCAAGGGCCCCTGCCCCATCACCTCCACAGGTAGGGCTGGCCTGGTCCCTGGTCCCTGCCCACCACAAGGCAAGCGCCTCCTCTCCCCAGTGGCCTGTGGCGGGTCACTGGATCTTGGCATCCCGTGGTGACTCCGGGGCATCGGTCATCACGCCCGCCTTCCCACTTAGCTGCAGGTTCTCAGTCTCTCCAGACCAGGCCCTAGAGACTTCCGGCAGGGGCCCGGGCTTCTGGTCCCGCCTCCCCCCCAACGCCCCACGCCCGGCCCTCGGGTCTCAGCCCGCCCCCACGCACCACAGTGCGGCACGCTTTAGGTAAAGCCCCAGGGGGTTAGCGCCCACCCAGGCTCCGGGCAGCAGGCCGAGCCACCCAGTGCCTCCCCCCAGGGCGAGCACGGCCCATCAGGAGCTGCGGCTTCCCCATGGGGTCCCACTGTGCCAGGAGCTGCAGGGCAGGCGCACAGGCTTCACACACTGACCCGAACTCATCCCTCAGTCCCAGCCCTGGATGTATTTGCCGGAGGAGATGTGAAGGAAAGTCCCAGGATGAGCACAGGAAATCACACCAAGGCCAGAGTGGCCTGGGCCCGAGCCCCGAGTCTCCTCTTCCCCGAGCCCTGGTTCACCAGCTCTGAAACGAAGAGCCCAGAGGCCCTGATTTATGACGCTAAGATGTATGACGAGAAGCCTGAGGTCCCAGCACCCTGCCCCTCCCGGCACACGGGGTCCTTCTCTCCATGTGAGGGACACAAGTGTGACCTGACCACGGAAAAGTAGATCTCTCCTCCCTTCTGCAGGCACAAAGAAAAGGAAGGTGGGAGCGCAAAGCCAGTGCTTTGAGTGGAAATAATGCATTGCTGAAGGGTATCTTTGCAAAATCTTACTTCCAAAGTGTTTGAAAGCACAGAATGACTTCTGCAGGTTTATTAAAACAGGGGCTGTTGGAGAGGAGAAACAGGCATTGCACAAGGACTTACTGCTCTGGGTAAACCGAGTCACGCCTGGTTTGTAGGGGGCTCTCCCCCCTGCCAGAGATGGAGGCAGGGGGGCCTCCCCAGGCCCTCGAGCGTCTGCTGCAGCCACGCTGTGAGTCCAACACCTGGCACGACACAGGACACTGGAGCAGCTGTAGCACTGATCTGAAAATTATCAAATACCAAAAACGAAGACAAGCGTCTGCTTTCCAAGAGTCCTCTGTGCCCAAAGGGCAGCCACTCTCCGTCTGAAATGCAGCAGCCCGAAGACACTTCTTGTAGGGAAAAAAATGAAATCACATTTGTCTGACCCAAGGTTTAAGTCACAACTTCAAGAAAAGGATAAGCAAACGGCTCTTGGACATGCAAAAGATGTCCAGCCTCACTTGTGGTGAGCGTTGTGACTAAAACTGCTGTGGGTTTGTCAGCATCTATCACACTGGCAAAGATGAAACGTCTGCAGAGTGCCCTGTGCTGGCAATGCTGGCGACACACAAGCCTTCTCGTCTGTTCCTGGCAGAAACACACACTGGAACCGGGGACCCCCTTGGGCAGTGGCCGCCGCCCTCTAATGTCCTTGCCCATCTGAGGTCCACCTGCGGCACCCTGGCCCCGTGTGCTGGGGCGCTTACTTCAGCGCAGAACGTCAGAGGCAGCCCAGTGCCTACCCGAGAGACTGGTTAAATATTTTGGAATGCCAAGGACAGGTGCAGACTCTACACTTCGTGATTGGGACTATCCCCGATACAGAGTGTAAGTGACAAAACAGTGCAGAGGGCCGCTGAAGGAAATGCATAAACACGCTCCCGTGTGCTCAGAAAGAACGTTCTAGAAAGACATGCAGAAACCCCGAGGCTGCCTTGGAAAGGGCTGCTGATTAGGGGGCCTGGAGGAAGGGGACAGGCTTTCACAGAGGGCAAATTTCTGACTGCTGAGTTTTCCCTATGTGTGTATAGTTAACTGTCCTGCCCCCCCCCCCCGCCAAATTTATAATTTTCATCCTGATAAATTGATTTGACTCAGATCAGAGCTATTTGGACTTAAAAATATTTATAAATCCACCTTTTAAAAATACTGCTTTAAGGAAAAAAATACTCCCCTGACTCTCGAAACTGAGTGGTACAGGGCACAAGGGGAAATGGAGGTGCACAGAGCTCCCAGAGGCAGCGGCTGAGTGTGCAAGACCCTGGGAGCCTCGGCGTGAACTGAGTCGGCACAAACCCACCGCCAGAGAGGAGGCCACGGCAGCCGTGTGAGGGGACGGTGCCTACGTCGGTGCGGCCGGTCAGCCTGCCCTGGGTGCAGGGCACAGGGAGAAACCCGTGCTGGGGGCAGGGCGCCCCACTTGGTGAGGGTCGGGGGGCAGGGTGCCCCACTCGGCGAGGGTTGGGGGACAGGGCGCCCCAGTCGGCGAGCGTCAGGGGGCAGGGCGCCCCAGTCGGCGAGCGTCAGGGGGCAGGGTGCCCCACTCGGCGAGGGTT
Source organism: Tamandua tetradactyla (assembly GCF_023851605.1). NCBI lineage: Eukaryota > Metazoa > Chordata > Mammalia > Pilosa > Myrmecophagidae > Tamandua > Tamandua tetradactyla. Next base: position 1,467,094 of record NC_135328.1, read on the forward strand.
GGGGGACAGGGCGCCCCAGTCGGCGAGCGTCAGGGGGCAGGGCGCCCCACTCGGCGAGGGTCGGGGCACAGGGCGCCCCACTCAGTGAGGGTCGGGGGACAGGGCGCCCCACTCGGCGAGGGTCGGGGGACAGGGCGCCCCAGTCGGTGAGCGTCAGGGGGCAGGGCGCCCCACTCGGCGAGGGTCGGGGGACAGGGCGCCCCACTCAGTGAGGGTCAGGGGGCAGGGCGCCCCACTCGGCGAGGGGCAGGGGGCAGGGCGCCCCACTCGGCGAGCGTCAGGGGGCAGGGCGCCCCGCTTGGCGAGGGGCAGGGGGCAGGGCGTCCCAGTCGGCGAGCAGGGGAAAGGGCGTCCTGAGCACGAGCGTCTCGGAGCAGCGCACCAGGCTGCAGGCGGCGCGGTGTGGGAACAGGTGCTGGGCTGCAGCTGTTCTGCATGTCCAGGTCCAGCCAGGCCTCCCGGACCTCCCGGGGCAGGTGAGCGCAGCAAGAAACCGCCCGGCAGGGAGAGCGGTGGGAAGGCATCACCTACGCCAAGGCGTGGGGCAGCGGTTCCAGGAAGGGCCCTGACAGGGGCGTGTGCACAGGTTCTGCCCACGGGCAGGTCTGTGCTGGACGCGGAGGCAGCACCCCGGGACTGCCCACCCATGCCGGAGACCGGCAAGGAGGACCTAAGCTTGGAGGGACTGAGGTTACCTCTGGGTGTGGCATTAGGGGACATTTTTCTTGTTTTGAAAATTCTTTCCTGCACTTTCCATAATACCTAAACTGTGTGTGAACCAGTTTCCTAATCAGGAAACAATATTACAAACATCACAGCTTGTGGGAATGAGAGAAATCTGGAAATGTCATTAAAAATAAAAAGGTAAAATTTTACCTTTTCACTCATTCCTGGGAATCCATCAAAGAGAAATAAATTTTTAAAAAGGCAGGCATGTACAGTTCATATACATGACTGTTCGCGTCGACTTATTTGTAGCAGCAAAAACTGGAAACCATTTAAATCCCACCAAGAGTGGAATGACTGAAAACTGGGTTCAGCAGCCACGTCGGGAAACGCTCTGCAGTTACAGACAAGAATGCATCCTGCTGACTGTGGGGGAATGCACTGAAGGGTGCAATTTTCTGTGAAATGCATCAAAAATGAAACAAATATGGTAAAATGTTGGTGGCAGAATCTAGGTGTTCACCATAAAATCTTTCAATTTATTGTTATGTTTGAAAGTTTTCATAGTAAAATGTTGGGGGATGTGCTGGTTTGAAGCTGTTGTGTACCCCAGAAAAGCCATGTCCTTTAACCCTCATTCAGTATTGCTGGGCAGGAGCTTTTCAGTTGTTTCCATGGAGATGCGACCCATCCAATCGTGGGTGGTGACTTTAGATTAGATGGTTTCCATGGAGATGTGTCTCCACCCATTCAAGGTGGGGTGACTTACTGGGGCCCTTTAAGAGGGAACCATTTGGGAACAGCCTCAGAGCCCACACAGCCAGAGAGCTTTGGGGATGAAGAAGGAAAACACCCCGGGGAGCTTCCTGGAAGAAGAGGCCTGGAGAGAAAGCGAGCAGATGTCGCCATGTTCGCCACGTGCCTTTCCAATTGGGAGAGAAACCCTGAACGTCATCGGCCTTTCCTGAGTGAAGGTGACCTCTCGTTGGTGCCTTGATTTGGACACTTTTATTGACTTGCTCTAATTGGGGCATTTTCATGGCCTTAGAACTGCAAACTTGCAATTTAATAAACCCCCTTTTAAAAGCTGGGCTGTTTCTGGTATGTCACTTTCCAGCGGCTACAAACTAGCACAGGGGAGGAGCTGCTGCAGGTGGATGTACTGACCTAAAAAATGATCGCGAAGGATGCTTAAACGCAAGGAGCAAACCGCAGAAAAACACACGGCAACCCCAGATTCTGAAAATAAAAGACAAGGGACGTTCTGAATGTGTGCACGCAGGCTCAGGACCCCACCCGGAGAGCGCAGTGGGACGGCGGGGAGCACGTGCTGGGCAGATGGGGAGACCTCAGGACGGGACGAGGGGAAGCTTCACGTTTTGCCTGTTGATTCTGCCTCAGCCGTTTGTGAAAATAAGTAGACAACGAGCATACAGACGGACGGACGAGAATAAAGAGCTGCTGATTTAGCGGGTCGCAGGTGATGAGCCTGTTCCTAGCTAACTTCAGAACTGCGTGCGAGCGCAAACTACTGTCTCTCTGAACTTAAAACAAGGCCCCTGGCCCCGGCCGCCCTCCATGCTGGACTGGCCTGGCACTCCGGTGATGCCCGGCAGAGGCCCCCAGCCCCCCGCCGCGCCCCAGGCCGCAGTCCTGCCCTGGCCCCTTGCCACCGCCTGGGTGGCCTCTGCAGAGCCCTCTCCCAGCTTGCAGGAGGCCCCCCCTCGGCACCCGGGTGTCTGCAGGGCTCAGCGGGACCACCCTCGCTGGCCGTCTGCCTGGCCATCTGCGGACAGACAGACAGAGTCCAACAAGCCCAGGCCTGGCTGTTCCTGCCTGTGGTCAGCACTGGCCGCTTCTGGGGAGGGCAGGGAGGGGTGAGGCAGGCGCAACCCCAGCGTCCGGCCTGCTGGGCTGACCTGAAGGCAGTGTGCTGAAGGAAAGGCCCTGGCTAGTCTCTGTCCCCGGGTCCTGGAGGCAGCCTGCAAATCTCTGGGATTTCCCATGACATTGGGGGTGTCCAGGCCACCCGAGCTGGTTCAGACACCGAGGAGAGGACAGCGTGGGGGCGGCCCTCCCCGCCCTCGCCAGCAAAGCCACGCTGCATGATCCCTGGGGTTTCAGAAGACGCTCCCTTCCCAGCAGGGAGAACTGAGCTGGGGGTGCCCTCACAGCGGGGGTTCAGGGAGCAACTGGAAGCCACGGAATAAGTGGGGAAGCAGGCATGACATGTGTGTCATGTTTCTGGCCATGTGAAATGCCCCTCCCCTCCCCTCCAAAGCCAGTCGAAGGGGCCCTGAGGCTAAAGAGCTGGTGGGACGAGAAATGGAAACGCCTCTGGGCTCGACTCCAGGTGCAGAGCTGTTTCACTCATCAGTGACTGCTTTCTAAACCTTGCCCCTGCTGCACTCCCCATGACCCCTGGTGACCCACTAGCAGAACATGTGCTCCCTGTCCCCAGGCCCTTGTGCTCTGCTGGTTTGGAGGTCTCAGCTCCAAGAGGAGGAACGCTTCCCAGGAGCTCAGAGCCCTCAGGAATGGATGTCGGGTCACCAGGCAGAGAGCACAGCCAGGTGGGGCTGGCTGAGTTCTCTGTATGAGTTTTGTATTATTTTCGCTACTGTCCTCAAAGTTTGAAATTAATTCAAAATAAAACCTTTAAAAAAAATAAAACACTTGCCACTGCTCAGCCCTTGGTGTCCAGGAGGCAAATGCCCGGGCCCCAGAGGGGCCTTGCTGGCCGCCTGTGCCCACTGGCAGCTTCCAGGCCTCCAAGCAGGAGGTGGGGGCTCATTGCCAGTCCAAGGCTCCAAGGCAGGTGACGCAAGTGGGCAGGTGCGAGCCGTGCCCCCGAAGGGTAGTGTGGGAATCGGCCCCGCATGCTGTGGGCCGTGGAGCACCCCAGGCCCCTGGGCTCAGGAAGGCAGGGCCCCACCCCCCGTGGGCCCGGGAGCGGGCAGTGGTGGCACCAGCCCGGAGCCCAGTGGGGAGGAGGTCCACCCACTGAGTCCCACCAACCGGCCACCCGGTGAGAAAGGCGTCTCTGCAGCAGGGAGGAGTGTTCGCTACTACAGAGACTCAGGATGGGGTGGGACGCTCCTGCTAAACACGCAGCTGCCCTCTCAGTGAGGAGGGGGAGGCCCAGATGGAAAACAAAGGGAGTGTTGGAAACCGGAGGCGGGGGCAGGGTGCTCGGGGCTCCGCGGGGCAAGTGGGGGGAGGCCAGGCTCAGAGCCAAAGGCTTGGGTTAGAGATGGAGCATCAGAACAGGGGTGAGGACAGTGGGACTCTCCTGACCCCACACACGCACAGCCTGACGTCCAAAGGCTGGGCTCCCGGTGACAGGCCCACCCGGGAGATGACCGGGGAGGTGCCTGCCAAGCCGGGGCTCTGAGTGGGCAAGTCTTCCTCGGGACTCCATAACCCCAAACCTGACCTTCAAGGACGTACAGTAGAATTAGGATCATCTACTCGTCCAGGAACTGGTCAGTTCAAAGGTAACTTAGAAAGTAGTCCCCAGATGGAGGAGCACCGAGAGGGGAAGAGATGGGACAGCCTTCCCACGTGAGAAAGCTAACATGGCACCCCTAAAGAGTGGGGAAAAGATCAAAGGTGAAGGTGGAGGTATACAGAGGTCGGGTTTAACAAATGAGCATGAGCGCTGAATCACGATATTGATATTTCTTTTAGTCTCTGGTACCTTAAAGCAGCTAGAAGTAAGACCTAAAATTGTAGAAACATAACTCATACCAAACTCTGAAATCTGTTCTACAACTAATTGTTGCAATGGGCTTTGAAATGTATTGCTTTTTTTGTATACATGTTATTTTTCATAAAAAAGAAAAAGAAGGAGTATAACAGAGACAATAGGATTTAACAAATGAGTATGACTGCTGAATCATTACATTGATATTTATTTTGGTCTCCAGTGTCTTGGAGCAGCTAGAAGAAAAAAATGAAAAATGGTGGCACTATAACCCATACCAAACTTTAAAATCTGTTCTATAACTACTTGTTTATGTCACTACTTTCAGCTCTTCTGGGTATATACCAAGTAGTGGTATTGCTGGGTCACAGGGCAACTCGATATTTAGTTTCCTAAGGAACCGCCAAACAGTCTTCCCCAGTGGCTGCACCATTGTACATTCCCACCAGCAGTGCATAAGTGTACCCGTTTCTCCACATCCTCTCCCACATTTACAGTTCCCTGTTTGTTTAATAGCAACCATTCTTACAGGTGTGAAATGGTACCTCATTGTGGTCTTGATCTGCATTTCCCTTATAGCCCGTGAAAATGAGCATCTCTTCATGTGCTTTGAGCCATCTGTGTGGCTCAAAAAAAGATATTTCATATCTTCTTAAAGATATTTCATGAAAATAAAAAGATATTTCATGTCTTCATAAAGATATGAAAATGCCTGCTCATATCTTTAGCCCATTTTATAACTGGGCTGTTAGTTCTTTTGTTGTTGAGTTGTATGATTTCTTTATGTATAGAGGATATCAAACCTTTGTTTGATTAGTGGTGTGATTTCCAAACACTTTCTCCCATTGAATTGGTTACCTCTTCACCTTTTTGACCAAGTCTTTTGAGGTGCAGAAGCATTCGATTTTGAGCAGTTCTCACCTATCTATATTTTCTTTTGTTGTGTGTGCTTTGAGTGTAACATTAAAGAACCTACCTCCTATTACTAGGTCTTGAAGATGTTTTCCTACATTTTCTTCGAGGAGTTTTATGGTAAAGGCTGTTATATTTAAGTCTTTGATCCACTTTGAGTTAATTTTTGTATAGGGTATAAGGTAAGGGTCCTCTTTCATTCTTTTGCCTGTTGATATCCAGTTCTCCCATGCCCATTTATTGAAAGCACTATTTTGTCACAGTTTAGTGGATTTGGGGGCCTTGTCAAAAATCAGCTGACCATAGATTTGGTGGTCCATTTCTGCAGTCTTCGGTTTGATTCCATTGGTCAACGCTTCTGTCTTTGTGCCATTACCATGCTGTCTGGACCACTGTGGCTTGATAAAAAGTTTTATAGTCAGGAAGTGTTAATCCTCCTACTTCACTCTTCTTTTTAGGATGCTTTTAGCTATTCAGGGTCTTTTTCCCTTCCAGATGAATTTGGTAACTAGCTTTTCCAAGTCTTCAAGTAGATTCTTGGAATTTTGCTTCGTACTAGGTTGAATATGTAGATCAACTTGGGGAGAATTGACATCTTAACTACATTTAGCCTTCCTATACATGAGCAGGGAATGTTTTTCCACCTATTTAGATCTCCTTTGATTTCTTTTAGCAGTGTTATGTAGCTTATTGTGTACAAGTCCTTTACATCCCTAGTTAAGTTCATTCCTCAGTATCTGATTCTTTTAGATGCTATTTTGAATGGATTTTTTTCCTTAACTGACTCCTCAGCTAGTTTACTTCTAGAAACATTACTGATTTTTTACGGATTAATTTTATATCCCACCACATTGCTGAATTTGTTTATTAGCTCAGGTAACTCTGTTGTAGATTTCTCAGGATTTTCCAAGTATAGTATCATATCATCTGCAAATAATGAGAGTTTTACTTTTTCCTTTCCAATTTGGATGCCTCTGATTTCTTTGTCCTGCCTGATTGCTCTGGCTAGAACTTCGAGCACAATGTTGAAGAACAGTGGTGACAGTGGGCATCCTTGTGTTGTTCCTGATCTTACAGGGAAAGCTTTCAGTCTCTCTCCATTGACTATGATGCTGGCTATCAGTTTTTTATATATGCTCTTTATCATATTGAGGAAATTACCTTTGATTCCTATATTTTGAAGTATTTGTATCAGAAAAGGATGTTGAATTTTGTAGAATGCTTTTTCAGCATCAATCGAGATGATCATGTGATTTTTCCCTTTTGATTTGTTAAAGTGCTATATTATATTAAATGTTTTCTTATGTTGACCTATCCTTGCATTCCTGGTATAAACCCCACTTGATCATGGTGCATAATTCTTTTAATGTGTTGTTGGATTTGATCTGTTAGTATTTTGTTGAAAATCTGTGCATCTATGTTCATTGGGGAGATTGTCCTGTAATTTTCCTTTCTTATAGCATCTTTACCTGGTTTTAGTATTAAAATGATATTAGCTTCATAAAATTAGTTAGGCAGTGTTCCTTTTACTTCAATTTTTTGGAAAAGTTTGATAAAACTTTTTGGAATGTTTAATAAAATTCCCCTGTGAAGCCATCTGGCCCCGGGCTTTTCTTCGTAGGAAGATTTTTGATGTCTGATTGAGTCTCGTTACTTGTGATTGGTTTATTGAGATCTTCTATTCCTTCCTGAGTCAGTGTACCTTGTTTGTGTGTGTTGTAGTTTGCGAGCTGCCGGAATGCAATATACCAGAAACAGAATGGCTTTTAAAAAGGGGAATTTAATAAGTAGCTAGTTTACAGTTTTAAGGCTGAGAAAACGTCCCAATTAAAACAAGTCTATAGAAATGTCCAATCAAAGGCATCCATTCAGGGAAAGATACCTTGGTTCAAGAAGGCTGATGAAGTGCACGGTTTCTCTTTCAGGTGGAAGGGCACATGGAAAACACAGACAGAGTTTCTCTCTCATCTGGAAAGGCACAGGGTGAACACGGTCAGGGTTCCTCTCTCATATGGAAGGGCACATGGCCAACACAGCATCATCTGCTAACTTCTTCTCCTGGCTTCCTGTTTCATGAAGCTCCCTGGGAGGCATTTTCCTTCTTCATGTTCAAAGGTCACTGCCTGGTGGACTCTGCTTCTTGTGGCTATGTCATTCTGCTCTGCTCTCTCTGAATCTCTTTCATTCTCCAAAATGTTTCCTCTTTTATAGGACTCCAGAAGCTAATCAAGACCCACCCAAATGGGTGGAGACATACCTCCAGCCAATCCAGCTTAACAACCACTCTTGATTAAATCATATTTCTGGGGAAATGATCTAATTACAGTTTCAAACATACAGTACTAGATAGGGATTAGAAGAAATGGCTACCTCTACAAAATGGGATTAGGATTAAAACATGGCTTTTCTAGAGTACATACATCATTTCAAACCAGCACCGTGTGTTTCCAGGAATTTGTCCATTTCATCTAAGTTGTCTAGTTTGTTGGCATATAGTTGTTCATAGTATTGTCTTATGATTTCTTTTATTTCTTCAGGATCTGTGGTAACACACCCCTTCTCATTTCTGATTTTGTTTATTTGCATCCTTTCTCTTTTTTTCGTCAGTCTTGCTAGGGGCCCATCAATTTTATTGATTTTCTCAAAGAACCAAGTTTTGGTTTTATTGAATCTGTACATTGTTCTTTCGTTCTCCCATTCATTTATCTCTGCTTTAATCATTGTTATTTCTCTTCTTCTATTTGCTTTGGGGTTAGTTTGCTGTTCTTTCTCAAGTTCCTCCAGGTGAGAAGTTAAGTCCTCAATTTTTGCTCTTTCTTGTATTTTAATGTATGTATTTAGGGCAATACATTTCCATCTCAGCACAACCTTTGCTGCGTCCCATAAGTTCTGATCTGTTGTATTCTCATTTTCATTCGTCTCCAGATAGCTATTGGTTTCTATAGCAATTTCTTCTCTGGCCTACTCGTTGTTTAAGAGTATGTTAATTAAGTTCCAAGTATTTGTGAATGTTCTCGTTCTTTGGTGGTTATTGAGATCCAGCTTCATTCCATTGTGATCAGAGAAAGTGCTTTGAATAATTTCAATGTTTTTAAATTTATAAAGAACTGTTTTGGGACCCAGCATATGATCTATCCTGGAGAATGTTCCATGAGCACTAGGGAAGAATGTATATCCTGCTGTTTTGGGGTGCAATGACCTATATATGTCTGTCAGGTCTAATTCACTTATCAAGTCGTTTAACTTCTCTGTTTCCTTGTTGTTCTTCTGTCTGGTTGTTCTATGTATAGAGGAGAGTGGTGTATTGAAGTCTCCTACTATTACTGTTGAAACATCTATCCTCCCTTCAGTTCTGCCAATGTCTGCAATGTCTGTTTCTGTACTTTGGATTGAGAGCATATACATTTATGATTGTTATTTCTTCTTGGTGATTGCCCTTTAATTAATATATAGTGTCCTTCTTTGTCTCTTATGATGTCTTTTCTTTCAAACCCCATTTTGTTTGATGTTAGTAGCTACTCTTGCTTTCTTTTGTTTACAGCTTGCATGGAACATCTTTTCCATACTTTCACTTTCAAGCTTTTTGTATCCTTGGGTCTAAAATGAGCCTCTTATAAGCAGCATACAGATGGATTATATTTCCTAATCCATTCTGACAATCTGTATCTTTTAATTCTTAACATTGGCCTGTTCACATTATTCATTGTCTCGTCTAAGGCCGGAGTTTTGAATAAACACTTCAATACTTACATGATATTCCTATGATTTACTTCTCGTGTGAACCTACTTACATTGAGAAAAAGTGATCAGTCACTGAAGGTGTTTCCAAATAGTTTGCTGAAACAGGGTTTCTTTCCCTTCTGAATTCACATATGTTGAGGAACTTTGGATGTCTGTCTGAATTCTTATTCCAAATCTTTACATTTAAAGGGATTCTTTAAAATGTGAGACCTCACTGACATGATGCAGATGCATCTTTCCTGCATATATTCCATATGATTATAATTTCTTGTTTTTTAAGGCCACTTTCCCTACTGAACTCTGTTTTGGAGCAATCCTGTTCCTTGTCTCCATAGGTCCTCTCCTTGCTTCAGTTGGGAAACCACCTCTGCTTTGCAGACTTGAAGTCCCTCTGAAGCCACGTGGCCGAAATCTGTGCCATCACATCGCAGAAGCGCTCCCCCGGGATGTGTCCGGGGCCCCCTCTCCCTGAGGGAGTCGACAGCTACCTCTTCAGAGGCAGTGGCTCCAGCAGTTGCACTGTCAGTACTGACAACTGCCTTCCTCTCGCACTTCCATTCAAGTGAGAAAAGCAGAAGCTGAGCAAACGGGATACTGAGCGAACGTTGGTCCTTGATTTAATTACCTCTCCTAATGATTTCATCGGCTTCTCCAAGGCATGTGGAAATCCCTGCAGGGGTGTCTTCTGCATTTCCCTCCTGATAATACCATAATGGTCACTCACCGAGACCTCGAGGCATCCGCAGTGACTCAGGGCTGTGGGTGTGGCCCCCAGTGGGTCCCCGGGTGTTTCTGGGAGGTCTGAAGATGCAGGGGGTGCGAGGACGTGGGTGCTCGGGACAGGGAGCTCCTGGTTCTCTCTGTCCAGTGCACCCTGTCCTGGCCCGCTGGTTGAGTCACTAAGATGGTGTCAGATTCCTGGAGGCCAGTGGCTGAGCTCGGTAAAGGAGGCTGTCAGCAGGTCCAACATCGCAGTCCACAGAAGGATCAGCCACAGGAGCATGGCGGCGTCTTCTCTGCGCCCGACTCCTCCCTAGATCCCTTTTTAAATCAGTGTATTCAAGGGGGAAAAAGTCTGCTGACATAACTTCTGAGGAGGTAAGACCCCACAGGGGGCTGGCTGGAGTGGCAACAGCGAGCTGTACCCCGACGGGAGGGCTGCCCCTGCCCCTCTTGCCCCCCCTCACCCCAGCAGCCTGGGGCCCTTGCAGCCCCTCACCAGGCAGTGGGGTGGGGTGAGCCCCGCAGGGAACACTGAGTGCCCCCTTTCCTCTCACCTTGTCTCAGGGCTGGGGGCTTCCTCCCTCAGGGGTGTGGGGTGAGTCTCAGTCCTCCCAGGGACAGAGAGTGACCCCAGCATGCCCATGGGGCCCACGACCAGCACCCTACCTTTCACAGCCCCGTCTACGTGTCCCAAGGAAAAGGGCCCCAGCCGGCACCCAGGACAGGCTGGCGCTCCATGCAAATGCATCGACCTTCCGGCCCAGCCAAACACTGCCTGACCCTTGCCTTGTTACTGTCATAGGGAGTCCGCAGACACTTGACAAGATTAAAGAAACAACAACCAAAGGCAATACTGGATCCCAGACTGGACTGAACCTTGGAGAAGAAAAGCCCCAAAAGGACAGTATTGGGACATATGAGAAAAAGGGAATACAGACTACAAGCTTTACATCAGTGTCCATTTTCACGAACTTGATGGCTGCACTTAAGGTGGTCAGGAGGGATGTATGTGGCAGGGTTACGCGCTCAAGGAGCATGACATGTGCAAGCTACTCTCCAGTGCTCAGAAAAAGGATGGACAGATGGATGGATGGATGGACGGATGGATAAAAAGTTGATAGATCTGGGTTTCTGGTGGGGGGGTATGTTGGGGTTCTCTGGAGGGGATTTGCATTATTTTACAACTGTCCTGTAAGTCTGAAGTTTTCATTTCAAAATTTAAAAATATTAGTAAAAGATACTTGACAGAAAAAACAAAGAACAAATCTTTTGCTCAAGTCCCACCCTCGAGACCCCCGCCCGGTCCATGAGCAAGTTCACGTACCTCAACATGCACCGCAGGAGAGGAGCACAGACCTGCACCCCCCGCCCCGCTTCCGGGGGTTGCCTTGAACACGACGCTCCCACGGACACCAGGGTCTGCTCCCCAGGACCCAGGCTCATGAAAGACATCGTGCCGGGGACTGAATCGTGGCCCCGAAGACCCACTTAAGTCCCACCGCTGGTGCTGAGGGTGTGGACACACCTGTAAGGGAGGCTTTGAGAGGCTGCTGGTCACGGGGTACCAAAACCACATGGGGTGCCGGCACCAACGGGGCAGACGTCCTCACGAGCAGAGGGACAGGCATGGCGCAAAAGCCAGAGGAGGAAGGGATCGCCAGCCCGAGGCATGCTGGCAGCCTGTTGAGACTGATTTTGGATGTCTAGCTCCAAAACTGAGAGCCCAGAAACTGCTGTTGTCTAAGCCAGCCGGCGTGTGAGGTCTGTCAGGCAGGCTGCAGGATGACAGGCACGGGTGGCTCACATGTAAAAAAACACGCCCACGGCACAAGACACTACCCCCCCCCCCAGGACATGCACATCCACACAACACCACGGAAAGAAGGCTGGGGGCTCCAGGTCGAACCCCCTCTGTGGCAGCAGGGATGAGGGACCAGGAGTACACAGGATGTCAGGACGTTGTGTTAGAGAAATGCAGTCCTAGGTCACTAGGAGATTAAAAGTGAAAAGCTTAACAAGAAGGGAGGCCCCAGCATGGGGCTGGCTTGGCCCAGGAGGAGCCACGTGGACCCAGGATGACCCCTCTCAGCCTGGCCACCACTCTGCAAGCAGAGGGCACCTACCTGGACAAGCCCCTGCACACACCTGGCTTTGCACGTGCAATCAGCTGCATTGGACTCTGCAAGCAGAGGGCACCTACCTGGACAAACCCCTGCACACACCTGGCTTTGCACGTGCACTCAGCTGCATTGGACTCTGCAAGCAGAGGGCACCCACCTGGACAAGCCCCTGCACACACCTGGCTTTGCACGTGCACTCAGCTGCATCGGACTCTGCAAGCAGAGGGCACCCACCTGGACAAACCCCTGCACACACCTGGCTTTGCACGTGCACTCAGCTGCATCGGACTCTGCAAGCAGAGGGCACCCACCTGGACAAGCCCCTGCACACACCTGGCTTTGCACATGCACTCAGCTGCATCGGACTCTGCAAGCAGAGGGCACCCACCTGGACAAGCACCTGCACACACCTGGCTTTGCACGTGCACTCAGCTGCATCGGACTCTGCAAGCAGAGGGCACCCACCTGGACAAGCCCCTGCACACACCTGGCTTTGCACGTGCACTCAGCTGCATCGGACTCTGCAAGCAGAGGGCACCCACCTGGACAAGCCCCTGCACACACCTGGCTTTGCACGTGCACTCAGCTGCATTGGACTCTGCAAGCAGAAGGCACCCACCTGGACAAGCGCCTGCACACACCTGGCTCTGCATGAACGGCTTTGCTGCATTGATCCTCGTGCCCCTCCCCAACCCTACCCCAGGGCTCCCAGGCCCCTGCCCGAAGGGGGACAAGGGCCTGGACCCGCTCTCGTGGTCAGGAGTGACTATTTCTCACGCCTGCACGCAGTCCCAGGTGTCTCCAATGGGCTGGGGGAGCCGGCTCCCCTGCTGAAGGAGACAGGCCGAGTCTCAAGATCAGATGCTGACCCAGGACAGCTGGCCCACGACTGGGCCTTGGTCCATCTTAGGGTGGAGGGAGGCCAGGGTGGACCTGGGCAGGGCTGGCAGTCAAGTAGAGGGCCGAGGGCCATCGTCTCAGACACGAAGAGCCGCAAGCTGGGATACTTTGCCAGCTCGCCCTCCAAGGCCCGGGGGAAGTCCCTGCTGGACAGGGCCTGCCGAGGTCTCCCAGGCAGGGCTGACCGCCCACCTCAGTCTTGGACACCACTGTCACCATGGCCCAATCCCACAGGTATACAGGGAAGCGAGGCTGCATGGCACCCCCACCTCTTGATCTGGGGGTGACAGCTTTACTTTCACCCGACTGCCACTTGCAGAAATAAACTCAGCCCGGCAGCCCCCACAGCATGCAGGTGGCCTCCCGCCTGTGGCCCCTGGCGCGGTGACCGAAGCCGAGGCTCAGGGAGCAAGAGGGAATCGTCAAGGCCCTTGTCAGGACTGAGGAGCATGGAGATTCGACAGAGGTCTCATTCTCACTCGTCAAAGCAGAGGGCACACGGGCTGTACACACACTTGCTGGGGGCGGGGGGCAGCTGCGTTGTCCCCCTCTGCCCCTTAGGGGTGCCTCGACTTCTTCAGGGCTCCCTCTGGACTGCTGTCCACCCAATAGATGGCAGCTTCCCCAAACCCCCGAAAGGAACTGATACGGAGTTGGGGTGCAGCTGTGTGGCCGCCGGGGCAGACCTGCGGCCTGGCCTCGAGAGGAATGGAAGGCAGGGGACCAGCAGGGCCCAGCCAGTGCAGCTGGGGTACCCCATGCACTGCCGGGGTGGCGACACAACAGGCGGCCAGCAGGGCCCAGCCGGTGCAGCTGGGGTACTCACGCACTCCCGGGGTGGTAACACAACAGGCGGCCAGCAGGGCCCAGCCGGTGCAGCTGGGGTACCCACGCACTCCCGGGGTGGCGACACAACAGGCGGCCAGCGGGGCGCAGCCAGTGCAGCTGGGGTACCCCACGCACTCCCGGGGTAGCGACACAACAGGCGGCCAGCAGGGCCCAGCTGGTGCAGCTGGGGTACCCCACGCACTCCCGGGGTGGTGACACAACAGGCAGCCAGTGGGTCCGAGGAGGATGGGCAGGTGCAGGCTACAGGCCGCGGCGCTGTCCGGGAGGGGCAGGGAAAGGCAAGTGCAGACATCGCACCCCTGAAAATGGTCGCACAGAGGCCCTGTGTGTTGTGTGTGTGTTTCCACAACAAACATTATAAAAAGAAAAAGCAGAAGCAGCCCTGGAAGGCCAGGAAAAGAAGAGAGTGTTTTAAAATCCCCAAACCGTGGCTACGTGGCTACGTGGCTACTTCCCCAGACTCTTCTAGAAGGAGCGGCTGAAACCATCCACGGACGGGAGGAACCGACGAGAAGCACATCAGCAGAGGTGAGACCGAATGCCGCACGGCGCCGTCCTGAGACTGCGAGCCAGATCCTAAAGCAGTCACTCCTGGGATTCAGCAGGAGCGGCCGGGCCACCAGGCCACCACGTGGCTCGGGGTGTCCGCACGCTGCGGCCTGCTCGTCCTCTCCAGAGCCAACGGCTCGTTGGACGGCTGGGCCCAGGAGCCAGAGGGAAGGAAAATGCAAGGCCTCAAACACCTGCCACTCCGGCAGCACTTCTCTCCAGACCCCCTAAGTGGAGACTTTTTTCTCTTTCTTCAAGATTTGGTAGAAATCCTGACACCCAAAGGTACAATCTCCCTAATTCCAGGCACAGCTCGGTCGTCTGCATCCACACGGCCTGGGGGCCACGCACCGCCGGGCACAGGCCGCCCCAGAGAAGCAGAAGCTGCACAAGAGCACCGCGCCACCTGCCCTCATCCTGCCAGGAAGAGCAGGGGTGAGAGGGCCCCGGGGGGGCTCGAAGGCCAGCTCTCTCACCAGCATGAAACATGGCCAAGGGGAACAAGCCCCCCTCAAAGGGGTGCAGGCCTTGGGGGTGGGCAGGTACTTGGCACCCCAGGCCAATCCTGCGCCGTGGGTGTGCGCGTGCTGCCAGGGCGGCTCTGCAGGTCCGTGCAGCCTTGGGAAGCCAGGGCCAGCGCACGGCGACGTGGGACCCGCAGCAGCCCCGGGCTTGGTCTCCACAGCGCGTCTCTCTGCAGCCGTGGCCCCTGCGTGGCGCCCAGCCAGACCACGTGGGCAGCCTCTTCCCTCCAGCTCGGGCGAGGGCCCCTGACGGAAACGAGACGCCTCCCCAGCTCTGGTGCAAGCCCTGTCATCCTGGCTGGAACTCGGCCTCCCCACCAGCCCCCAACTCGGCCAGCTGTGCCTTTGTCCTGGGCGTCCTTGGCCGTCTCAGCAGAGAAGCAGGGGAAGGGGAGCCAATGGACAGGGCAAGGCCAGGGGTGGCGAGAGCCAGGGTGCACAGTCCACCCCAAACGACACACAGTGGGTAAATAAGCAACCGGGAAGCCGGCAATTGTGCTGGCTGCCAAGGCCATCACAATTCAACCAAAAAGCAGCTCTCAAACTAAAATATTACAGTACTACACAGTGCGTACAACTAACACACGAATGCCATACTTGTAAATCAATTTGCTAGGTAGAATACAGAACTGGATTAATACCAGAACGTTGACTTTTTGTTTAATGAAATTCATCATCAGAAACCAGGTGTAACTAACTTCCTTAGGGAGAACTGGACAGCCACATACACAAGCATGAAGTTTGATATGGTGTTATGCTGTGATAACACCATGTACAAAAATGTACTCAAAATGGATCAAGGAGCTAAATATAAGAGCTAAAACCATACTTTTAGGAGAAAACACAGAGGTGACTTTCACTGACCTCGTATTAAGCAATGGATCCTTAGAACTTCACACCAAAAGCAGGGGTAACAAAAAAATAAAAAAGATAAACTGGACTTCAAATTTAAAACTTGAGCACATCAGAGGATATAATCAAGGAACTGAAAGACAGCCCGCAGGGCTGGGAGAAGACAGCTGCGAATCTGTTAGAGACCCAGCATATATAAGGAACTCCTGCATCTCAACAACAAAAAGACAACCTAATTTAAAACTGAGCAAAGGACTTGAGTAGACATTTCTCCAGAATATATATAAATGGCCAATACGTACATTAAAGGATACTCAACATCTTTAGGCTTCAGGAAAATGCAAATGAAAACCAAAAGGATTTATCACTTCGCCCACACAAGAATGTCCATTATTTAAAAAACAGAAGATAACAAGTGTTGGAGAGGATGAACAGAAATCATTTGGAATCTTCGTGCATTACTGTAGGGAAAATAAAATGGTGCAACCACTGTGGAAAACAGTTTGACAGTTCCTCAGAAAATTAAACACTGAATTACCATGTGGCCCAGCAATGCCATATGTGTATCTCCCGAAGAACTGAAGGCAGGAACTCGGATATTCGCACACCAATGCTCACAGCAGCCTTAGTCACAATAACCAAAAGGTGCAAACACCCGAGGGCCCCCAGCAGACGAACAGATAAAGTGTGGAATCCAACGCGGCGGGAACGCGATGGACTGCTACTAAAGCACAGAAACGGAGGGAGGGGCACACGCGACCACATGGGTGAGCCTGAAGACATCACGTAGATTGAACAAGTCAGAAACTTACAGGAAGTATCCAGAATAAGCACATTCTTAGAAACAGAAAGCAGATGAGGGGTTGCTAGGACCTGGGGGAGAGGGGCAAAGGGGAGTCATCGCTTAGTGGTTGCAGAGTTTCCATTTTGGATGATGAAAAATTCCAGTAATGGAGGTGGTGAAGGTAGCACAACACCGTGCATGTAATTAACACCACGGAATGGTCACAACGGAGAATTTTATATTATAGATATCTTGCCACATTTTCTGTGACTTTAAATCCTAAATTTCTCAAGGCTGACATTAAACTTTGAGGAATTCTGTACTGCCATTCTAAAGTAGATCCAATAGAAAGTGGGTCCTCATATTTTGGCCTTAAATTACCCTACTTGAAATTTCTGAAAGAGATTTTTTACTATCTGTAAGTGATCATTTAGTATTAGTAAGTTTCTGAGTACCTGTAAGTAACTTTTAGTATCCATAAGTGTCGGAATCTATGCATTACTTTGTATCAGTAAGAACACTGAGTTCCACTCTGTAACCGTTTGGTTTCTCTGAGTACCCCTGCAGATCCCGGAGAAATCACTCCCGGCTGCGCAGGAGGAAAAGCCCCTTGCAGAGACCTGTGGCCTGTCCACCCTGGGTAGGCATGTGCCGTCGCTGTCCACAGCGCCCGGTAGGGAGGTGCATCCACCCTGGGTCAGCGCATCCACCCTGGGTCAGTGCGTGCTGTCGCCGTGCCCTGATGCCCGCTGGGGAGGTATGTCTACACTGGGCGGGCATGGGGGTGGGGGCCCATGGACCCACGCCCCGACCCCTGTCCCAGGGAGCTCTGTGGTTGGGGGAAGAGTTACCCAAACCCCAAACCATCAATAAACCCAAACTGCCGACTCTCTAAAATGTGAGGCCAGGCCAGCATGGTCTCTGAACGCTGACCGACTCACTTTCTTGCTAAGTTTAGTTTGATTACAGAAGTCACTTTATGCTCCCAGAAAACAAGTTGGAAAGTGCAGAGACATATAAAGGCAGCAGGAAAAATATATAATCTATGACCATTTTGGCATATCCCCTTCCAGTATTTGTTTCAGCTAATTCACACTAATATACTACGTACACAACACTGAATGTTCTTTTTTTCATCGAGCATTATAGACATTTTCCTGAATCATTAAAGCCTCGTGGTAAATGCTGTTGTTGATGCCTGTGTAATTTTCTATTGTATGAAAACATAATTTACTTAATCAGCCCTGTAACTCTATTATCTAAGAGTCTAGGGTTCTTTGTATACTAAATGAATATTCCAAATGTCTCAGTATATCCACTTTTTAAAACATGTCACAGACATCCCAAATAAAGTGCACGGTCCCTTTAAGAATCCTAAATGCATCTAGGAAAGTCTGCTCCAGCGGTTTCTAAGGAAACGAACCGTATGCAGATGTAAAGCAAGTGTCTGGGGTAGGGGAGGCTCTGGGAACCCTGTGTGTGCCTGGGCAGGTGGTTGTGGGGTCAAGAACCAGCCCAGGAGGTGAGGTGCTCCCGCTCGCAGCCCCCAGGCTGCCCTGAGCACCCAGCCTGGAAGGTCCTGGCCTGGGGAGAGGAGGGGGACTGGGGGCTGGCTGTGGAGCCCCGGGTGAGGCTGGGGACTGGGAGGCTGGCTGTGGAGCCCCGGATGAGGCTGGGGACTGGGGGCTGGGGGCTGGCTGTGGAGCCCCGGGTGAGGCTGGGGGCTGGGGGCTGGGGGCTGGCCCTGGTGCCTGCCAGGTGCTCCGTGGCCCTCCAGAAGGTGGGCCCGGCGTGGGTGGTGGGAGCTGCAGGGAGGTCTCGCTCGGCGCCTGCCACTGGGCCGCTGGGCCTGGGGGCGGGGCAGCAGTCGGGCTGAGGTCCCAGGCGTGGAGCGCTCCAGTATTTGTGCTTTGCCCTTTTTTTAATCATAAAGGAAAGCAAAGCCTAGGATACAGGAACCTGGTGGGAAAAGCAGCCACGGGGGGAAGCTGGGGCTGCCGCGCCCAGGCTATGCTGGACTCCCCACCCAGGCCAGAGGGGCACCCACGTGAGTCCAGGCTCCCGGCCTGGGGCAGGGGCGGGACTGCAGGGGCTCAGAGAGGACGAGGGGGAGGGAGGGCCCGCCATCCCTCAGGGGCTCAGGGCAGTTTCCCACACCCCGATGCTGGGCGGCCGGGCTGGTGCTCTGCCCTCCCTGGTGCCCACGCTGCCCGCTCTGCCCCAGCCCTGCACCGGTGCCTGCGCCCAAGGCCCCTGGTCAGCGCTGGGCCTGAGGGCCTCCTCCACGCAGGACACGCCAGCCTCATGGGCGGGCACCAAGGGGAATGGCCTGACACACCAAGCCCAGGACGCTGGGCCTCACCCTGCCCTCCCTCGCTGCCCCAGGAGCGCGGGCGAGTCACCACACCCGGGAAGGCAAGTCTCAGGAAGGAGCCCCCAGGACGACAGTCCCCCGCCGGCTCCCGGCGCTGCCCGCTCCGCAGCCTGCCTGCAGCCTCCGGGAGTCGGCGCCAACAACGCCCCTTCCACGCACTGCTGAAGCCCGCAGGCTGCGAGGTGCCCCACTTCACCAGAGCATGCCTGGGCACAGGTGAGTGTTGGCAGGCAGGTAGGCAGCCACAGGTGTGAACTGGATGCTCAGGTGTGCCCGGGCTCCTGCCCGCTCCTCAGCAGAGGCTCCTGTCTCCATAGGGGTCACCCCAAAGGTTAAGAAAATAAAACCTGAGACTCCCAGAACTTGAGAGTCAGACAAGGGAGCGGGCTCTGGAGAGAGGCCGGCTCTGGCCAGCTGGTGGGAAGCTGCAGGGCCCACGTAGGGCCCCTCCATCAGGAGCCTCCAGAGACCACCTGGGGGGAAGGCTGGACACGCGGGGCTCATTCCCACGACTGGAGCTCCCTGAACATAGCTGGACCTAACACATCAGAGAGTGGGGACTGCGCGATGCTTGGAGAAGAGCGAGGCGGCACAAAGAAGACACATGAGGGCTAGGCACGGAGTCAAATGCAAAAGCCAAGAGGGGCGGGGAAGAGGAGACACCGGAGCTGAGAGCTGGGCCGCGGCCTTCCCAGGACACCCTCGGGGCAGTGCCAGCCAGCAGCCTCATCCCGAGAGCTGGGCTCCACCCAGCACCCAGGCCCCCATGCGTCTGTGTCACAGCTCGCTCGCCCCGCGTGGCGCTGAGTGACGTGGGTGCAGCTGGTGGGGCGGGGGCCATGGACGCCTGCACAGGGTCTCCCGCACACTCTGAGCTCCCGGCAACATCGAGCCCACCCCCTGGCCCGGAGCCCCCCTGTGACCTGCGGCCGTAGTCCACCAACGTCGTGGAGGCAGAGGTGGGCTTCTCCTGCGTGCAGGTGTCCTGCTCAGAACCCGGCAGCCAGTTCCTCAGAGAGGGGTGGGGCCTGCTCAGGCCTAAGCTGGTAGCTGGGTCCCTGGGAGAGAAGCAAGCCTCCTCCCAAAACTGGATCTTTATTCCAATGATTTTTCAGAGAAAAAGGATGCAAAGAGCACGAGGCTGAGAGAGCAGACAGGGGATACTGCTCCCTGGCTCCACCCCTAACGTGGGGTGCAGCCTCAGTTTCCCCATTTGTAAAAAGAGGGGCCTGGACCAGTTTGCAGGTGTCACTCAGACAACATGTACAGAGGGCGGCATCATCTGAGGCACTGCTTTATTAAAACCTGCGCCTGAAATAGAAGGCAGCTGAACCCAAATGGGCTTGTAAAAAGCTGGCCTTTAAGAATGAGATTCAAGAGACAGAATTTTACAAATCCTTTCTTCCTAGAGAGTAGTTTAAAGTTTGACCAGCTAATACATGTTTGCGATCCAGAAGGAAGTGTGACCAGAAAAGGCCATGAGTGGTGAGCCTCACCCACTTTTAGGACAGGACAGAACCTGCAGAGCTGCCCGGGGACGGGGTGTCCCCGAGACTGAGAGCCGGACAAAGGGCCACGTCCACTGGGTCCCCCGCCGTGCCTGGCCACACCCAGTGGACCCCAGGAGCTAGAGAGGATGTCCACCTTAGGCTGAGAAGCGGTCCCACAGAGACAGGCCAAACGGGGCATTCCACACGTGGCCAGGACGCCAGCCTGTGGGGAGCGGGGCCCGCTGTCCCGAGGACCCTGAGGGAGGTGATCTCCAGGGTAGCCCTGGCTCGGGGAAAGGGCAGTGCAGGGAGGGTGGGGGGTGCCGCGGTCAGGAGCAGGTAGCCTGAGGGGACAGAAGACGGCCACGCAGGACGGTGACGGGCGGGAAGCTGGTCAAGGAGCACGTGGAGACCCCTACTTACTCATTTATTGCAATTTTTATATACATCTAAAAGAATTCTAAAATTAAAAGTTTGTGGAGGAAAAAAGCAAATGACGCCTGACCTCCAGTTAGGATTAGAGAAAGGGGGAGGGTCAGGGAACTACAGATCAGAACCACAGGGAGATGCCACCTCCCAGTCACCAGGATGGGTATTATTTCAAAAAAGGAAAGAAAATGCAAGTGCTAATGCAGACGCGGAGAAAGCACAGCCTTACACAGTGCAGGTGGACTGTACACTGGTGCAGCCACCGTGGGAATCAGTTCGGTGGTTCCTCGGAAAAACTTCCATGCGGCCAGCCCACCCCACTCCTCAGTACCCTCCCCCAGGACCTGAGAGCAGGGACTCGGACACCTGCAGACCAACGCACACAGCGGCGTCGCTCACAGCTGCCAGGGCCAAAGCAGCCCACGCGCCCACCGCAGGTGAGTGGGTAGACTAAGTGTGGGACCCACCACGGTGGCACGGTCCTGCTGCAAAAAGGAATGAGGCTCATGCCGTGGAGTGAAATACGTCAGACACACAAGGACACGTACCACATGACCTCACTCAAACGAAAGGCTTAGAATTAGCAAATTCACAGAGTCAGAAAATAGAGCAGAGGTTAGCAGGGGTTGGGGGCAGGAGGAGAGGGACTGGGGATTTAGTTCTTAAGAGGTGCAGAGTCCCCGTTTGGAATGAAGAGTAAGTGTGGGTGCTGGTGAGAGGTGCGCAGCATCACGGATGGAATTAAGCCTGCCAAACTGGACAACTGGAAGTGTGCAACATTGCTTTGGGTGCCTACAACGAAAAGCTCTTAGGAAAACAACTTTAAGGGACGGGGACGTTTAGCACACGGATGGGCTTTGCAGTTGTGCAGGGTCTGTCACCCCGCAGGGCAGGCAGTGCGCTTCCAGCGCCCGCAGGAAGGACGCGGCGAGCAGAGCAGCCCGGCCTGAACCCGCCCGCTCGGCCTCTCAGCTCTACCCAGGCTTTCCACCCCCGTGAGCCACACAGGCGACGTCACAGAGCCCGCTGCGGGGAAAGGCACGGATGCAAACCAAAACTACATGAGGCCGCCGTCCAGCTTCCAGACTTTCTAAAACCAATAGCTGTTTTAAAAAGTTGTGGCCCAACATAGAGAGAAGTCAGTACAACCCAGCAAGGAGCCTTTCAAGTCAGGGTACCGAGCCCTGCGACCGGAGCCTTTGCCTCCTGGCACGCTCCAACAGGCAACCCCGTGGCAGGGAGTGTGCACCCCACGCGGTGCAGGGCCGCCCGGGAGGGGCAGGGGAGCCGGGAGGGCGCAGCTCCAGGACCCCAAGGACAGGTCCTCGCAGGCACAGGCAGCGGAGGGGAGCCCGAGGCGTCCTGCGCCGAGCAGCACCCATGGGACATGGCCGTGGGCACTCAAAGGTGAAAGCAGACGCGCCTCGTGTCAGCACGAGCCGCCGGGGGTTCCCCAAGGAGTGAGGCCCAGTGCCCGGCTGCACCGACGGGCACGTGGCATCAGAGACGCGCTCTCTGCTCGCTGTGGATTCTTTCAGCCTCTCCTTTTTTTAATGTGCTAGTGTGCCACTTGCAAAATAATCCAACTAAAGTGTTCTTAACAAACAGTCGCAGTTATTCCTTATCAAAATAAATAAATAGAAAAAAAGGAAGGTCACGGTGCTCAGCTTCCCACCGCTGACCGCCCAGAACCTGTATGGTGGCTGTCGCTGGGGACACAGCTTCCGAAGCCTCCAGGGAGCGAGGTTGGCCCGGGGGCTGTGTCCAGGTCCGCACAGCACCAGGCAGGTGGAGGGGGCCACAGCTGCCGCCCCACACCCACGGGACAGGTCGCAGGGAGGCTGCCGGCCAGCGACCGGCTGGGGCCAGTACCAATTAGTGAAGGTTTTTCTTCCATTGGACCCCAAGTTTCATTTCCCCAAGCTCTGGGTTAGCACTTCACTCCTCTCCGAACCCCTGGGCATGGGATGACTGCTTTGTTGGGGGGGGGGGCGGGACCCAGCGGAGGCCCGGCTGGTGGGAGCCCTGGGCACAGCTGGGTGTGCACCCCGCGTCCTCCACTGGGGACACAGGATCTGGGGAGGCAAAGGAAAGGGCGCGTGCACAGAGCCTGTGAAAGGAAACAGAGTCAGACCACGTGAGGAAGATGTGGGCTGACAGCAGGGCTTCCAGCCACACTGCCTCTGGACGCCCCCGGGGCTCTCCTAAACTTAAACCTGTCCCGGGGTGAGGGTGGGGCTGGGGCAGGGGCCACGGGAGGCCATGCAGCGAAGGGAGGGGCTCCGTGCACGTGCTGGGCTGGAGGCTCAGCCTGTCTACAGCACCCAAGAGAACAGTTCCTGCCCCTGTGCACCAAG
Organism: Tamandua tetradactyla; assembly: GCF_023851605.1. Lineage (NCBI taxonomy): Eukaryota > Metazoa > Chordata > Mammalia > Pilosa > Myrmecophagidae > Tamandua > Tamandua tetradactyla. The sequence goes on from NC_135328.1 coordinate 1,490,070, forward strand.
CCTCCAGGACGGCTTTGCAGGGCCTGGGAAACCCATTCAAACGCATTAGGCACTGCGCCGTGTGGGCTGAACTGGGCGCCCCAACACGGACCCTCCTTTGTCCTACCGGCGATCCCCTGGGGCGCCCACTGTAGACCCCTCACCCCCGGGTGCTGGCCTGGTTGCAAGGCCGCACTGCCCAGGGTCTAAGTCCCACGACAGTAGCCCCCGAGGGACAGAAAGCAGCGTCGGCTGCCGTGGGCAGGAAAGCCAAGGACAGGCGGGAGCAGGATGCAGTCTCTGGGGACAGCAAGCCTGGCCAGTGCCTAGATTTGGGACTTCCAGCTGCACTGCCATGAGCCCACAAACTGCTGCTGCTGAAGCCGAGCCGCTGTGCAGTGTGTGACACAGCAGCTCAGACAAAGCGAGACCCGAGGGGCGAGTGCCCGTCCCCACGCGGTGTCCGAGACCCGAGGGGGCGAGTGCCCGTCCCCACGCGGTGTCCGAGACCCGAGGGGGCGAGTGCCCGTCCCCACGCGGTGTCCTCACCAGGCAGCAGAAGGCAAGAGACGATGACGGCCCTGATGGACAGACGTGAGAGGCAGGGGTCCATCCAGGATGCCCAAATGGGCAGAGCCAGGCTGTGGCCACAGGTCTGGTCAGGCAGCCCCAGGTGTCCCCTGTAACCACCCAGCCGGCCAGGCCCCGAGTTGGGGGCACAGGAGGGCCCGGCAGCAGGGGCCAGCTCATGTCTCTCTGGATCAGAAGGCCCCAGAGCTCTAGCTAGGCCCGTGACCTGCAGGGTGGGAGGGTGGCATGTGCACTTAGCTGCAAGACCCACCAATACCGAGTTCAGCTCCACCCCAGGGCAGGTCCACCGGGCATGTGCCCCAGGGATCAAGGCTCGAATGCCCAAGGGGGCAGGTGGCTCAGTCGGCCTGGGGTGGGGCTCGGACCAGCTCCAAGAGGGGACCTCCTCAGGGAAGCCAGAAAAGGACGGCTTCATGTAAAATCTCACAGTTTTAAATGTTGGCATCCTCAGGGTTTAATATCCAGAATATATAAAGAATTCCTACAATTCAACAATAAAAAGAGGAGCAATCCAACTTAAAAATGGGCAAAGGATCTGAACAGACATCTCTCCAAAGAGGATACACAAAAGGCCAATAAGCACATGGAAAGATGCTCAACATTATGAGCCACGAGGAAAACGCAAGTCAAACCAGGATGAGCTACCACCTACACCCAAGGGGTGGCTGTTACCAAAAAACAGAAAGGAACACACGTGGACTAGGATGTAGAGAAACTGGAAGTTTCACGCACTGCTGGTGGGAACGTAAAAATGGTGCAATCACTGTGGAAAACAGTTTGGTGGTTCCTTGAAATGTTCCACATTGAATTACCACATGGCCCAAAAATCCCACAACTAGGTATAAACCCAAAAGAACTGAAAGCAGGGACTCGAAAAGATCTTTTTACACCCATGTTGACAGCAGTATTATTCACAACAGCCTAAAGGTGGAAGCAACCGACGTGTCCATCAACAGATGCACGGACACACAAAACGTGGGACAGACACACAACGGAATGTATCAGCCATAAGGAGGAATGAGGTTCTGATAGGTGCTGCAGCGTGGATGAAACTTCCAGTGTGGAAGACGTCAGGCTGAGAAAATAAGCCAGACCCAAAGGACAGACAGTGCACGGTTCCTCCTATATGAAGGAACCAGAATACGTCACTCTACACAGAGCAGAGGCAGCCGCAGGGAATGGGAGTGAAGAGGGCACGGTTTCTGTCTGGGAAGAGGAACAGTTTGGTAATGCATACTGGTGACGGAAGCAGAGTATTGCAGATGTAACTAATATCACTGGACTGTATACTTGAATGTGCTTATATGTCACCACAATGAAAAACTATTGTAATTAATAAATGTGAGCAACTGGGCTGGTCTGAAGCTATTGTGGACCCAGAAAAGCCATGCTCTTTAATCCTCATTCAGTATCACGGGGGAGCGCTCTGACTGTGTCCGTGGAGATGTGACCCACTCAATTGTGGGTGGTGACTTTGGATTAGATGGTTTCCATGGAGATGCGTCTCTGCCCATTCAAGGAGAGGTCGCTTACTGGAGCCATTTAAGAGGGAACCATTGTGGGAAAAGCTTCAGAGCCCACAGGGCAGACAGAGCCCCAGGGAAGCCACTGAAGGTTCCTGGAGAGAAAGCTCGCAGACATTGCCTTGTGCCCTCCCAGCTGGGAGAGAAACCCCAAGCTTCCTCAGCCTTCTTGAACCAAGGGATTTTCCCTGGATGGCTTTGGACATTTTCACAGCCTTAGAACTGTAAACCTGTAACTTATTCTCCTTTTAAAAGCAGTCCTGTTTCTGGCACACTGTGTTCTGGCAACTAGCAAGCTGGAGCAGCAGCCAGTGTGACTTGTTCTTTAACCACAGCATGGCCTAACCGAGCACCTCAGCAAGCCAGCTCTGCCCCCCCGGTCACTGCAGACCTGGTCAGCACTGGGCAGGGGACAGCTGGGTAAGGCTGGAGCTCCGTCCATCGTCCAGCTCCCAAGTGGGGGCAATGGAACGTGACAGTTCCCAGGCCACGTGGACGGCACCTGCTCTGTCTCCCTGTTAGGGGAGCCCACGGGGCAGGGCTGAGCATCCATAGGTGGGTCACCTGTCTGACCCTTGCTCCTTGGTTCTGCCACTGGCCCGTGTGCTCCTTTACACCTCCCAGTGCAGACCTGGCTCTGCGCGAAGGTGCCGCACAGACTCTGCAAAGGGAGGCTGCCTGGAAGACGAGAGGGGGGGCCCAGGTGGACCAGAGCACTGGACATAGAAGTGGACAGGGCCTGGCTCCAATACATACACAGTGTGGTCATCACGGCCAAGAACAAGGTCACCATGGCAACACTGGACAGGAACAATGTGAGGGGAAGCAGCAGTGAGTACTGAGCCAGCGCCACCCCTCACCCCAGGGCTCTGAGCCCCTCACCAAGGCCCTACTGCCCAGTGCCCCTACCGCCCCACCGCTCGGGCCTCGGGATATAGGGCCTGGCGTGGCTGCAGTGAGACGGGGTGGGGGCAGCGGGCGCAAGCACTCTTGGTGCCTCCCCAGGCCCTCAGGCTGGAGGTAAAGACGTCCATCGGCGCTCTTCTCCAGGCACCACCCTCGGGGCGGCTGGGGGGTCGGGCTGCACGTGCTGGACTCCAGGGAGGGTCCGCCGGCCAGGGGCTTCGTGAGAACCCAGCTCGCATCTCGGGTCCAAGCCTGCTCGCACAGGCTGCTCCACGCCCTCTCCCCAGAGTCTAGAAGGTTCCCCCAGGACGCCTGCAGACTTCCCCAGCCCTGGCCGTCTAAAGGCACCTCCTGGCCCTACCCGGGCCCGGCATGCACCTCACTGGGCCCCAGTCTCAGCCTCTCCGTTGGGGCATAGGGGCCTGCACCCCTGAACTGGACTGCAGCCCCTCTCTAGCCGGACAGGCGACGGCGGCACAACGGGCCTGGGTTGGGTGTCCAGGAAGCCCCAGCTGCCCACCACCCGCCCCTGTGCCCCAGAGTCAGACAGGGGTCTACCTGGACGAGGGAAAAGTCACAGCGCTCCCAGAAGGCTGGGAGGCCAGCACCCCCATGCCAGCTTGTCCCGGATGGCTGCAGCAGGGGCGGCCACTGCGCCAGGCCAGCCTGGGCCCACAGGCCTGCTGCGGCCACCCAGGACGCAGGAGCCAAAGGGCGGGTCCTGCCCCCCGCCGTGCTGCTGCCAGCCACTCCGCCCCTTCCATGGCTCCTTGTCCAGCCAGGGGGAGGCAGCCCGGCCGCAGGAGGCCCAAGCTCGAGCCCGAAGCTACTGAGGAGCCGCTAGCAGGCAGGCGGGGCGGCCACGGCTCCTGGGCCCCTGGACTTCTCTCCGCTGCCCGGCGCCCGCGCTCAGCCTGTGAGCCGCGGCATCCTGTACAGGTGCCAGGGTCCCCACAGGCGCCCCGTGCCCTGCTGCGAGGGCCACCTGCCTCCCCTCCCAGGCCCCGTCCCTGGCCTTTGCCCACAGAGGCCCATGAGCCCCTCACCCGGCCTGAGGCTCGGCCTAAATGTGCCGCTGCCCCCACAAAGGCCACCTGATTCCAGGGTGGGAAGGGGAGCTCCCCAGCCCAGGCTGCCCTCCTGGGGTGCAGCTGGACCTCAGGTGAAAGCGGTTTCCGCGCATCATTCTCCCTGAGCCGCGTGGCCCCCGCTCCCCAGGTCCCCACCCTGAGACATATGGGCCACCCTCTTTGGAAGCCAGGGTCCCTGGCTAGCCCTGGAGTGCCCTGGCTGGGGTGCCTCATTCGGCACCCTGTGCTCGGAGGTCGAGTGAAGGTCCGTGTGGTGCCCCATCCCGGCGGGAGCACGGCTGGCCCCGGTGGGGACGAGTGTGGCCACAGGCTCCCAGGGCTCTGTCATCAGGTCCCCGGGAGGGACCTGGGAGGGACACGCCATATGCGGTGCGAGAGCAGGTTCCACGCACGTGGGCACCGAGACTGCCTGGCCCAGGGCTAAGAAACATGCACTGACACAAACAGGAAGACAAGTGACCTCCTGGGTGTGCGAGCACGCCCTGGACACATGGCCTCTCCTCTAGCATGTGCAAGAGCACACGCGTGTGTGCTGGGTGAACGGGTGGACGCGTCTGCATGTGGCTCTGGAGATTCAGTGTCAACACAAGTTAAAAAGTGATTTTAACAAAGGGTAAAAGCATCACCATGAATAACCCAAACAGAAACTAAGAAAACAATTACATTTATAACAGTAGCCAAAGAATAAAATATCTAGGAGTAGATTTAATTAGGGGGGTGAAAGTACACTGAAAACTATGTAACACTGCTGAAAGAAACAAAAGAACATATAAACGGAAAGCATCCCTGATCATCGACTGGAAGACTTCCTATCATTCAGAGGTCACTACTACTCAAAGGAATTTACAGATTCAATGCATTCCCTACCAATTTGAAGGGCCTTTTTTGCAGAAATGGAAGAGCCAATCCCCAAATTCCTATGGAATTGCAAGCGGCACCAAATAACCAGAACAGAATTGGGGGACTCACTCTTCCTGATTTCAAAACCTACTACAAAGTCACAAAAGTCATAACAGATTGACACTGGCACAGGAGAAACATTAGACCAATGGAAGAGAACTGACAGTTCAGGAATCAGCCCCTGCATCTATAGCCAACTGGTTTTTCACAAGGCACAAGGGCATTCAACCGGGAGAGGACAGTCTCCCAAACAAACAGGGCAGGGACAACTGCAGCCACATGCAAAGCAATGTTCCATTACACTGTACAGTTAAAATGAACTCAGAATGGGTCAACGAGGGAAAAAATTGGGTAAATGAAATAGTGGTGGTCAATGAGAGGGAACGGTAAAGGGTAGGGGATGCTTGAGTTTTTCTTTTTTCTTTTTAATGTTCTAAAAATGATCATAGTGAAGAATGCACGACTCTGTGATGATATTGTGAGCCACTGAGTGTACAGCACGTATGGACTGTATGTGTGTGAAGATTTCTCAACAAAGATATTTTTTTAAAAATGGATCAATCACCGAAATACAATGCTAAAACCATAAAACTTTCAGAAGAAAGCACGCAGGTGAATCTGGACGACCTCGTGTTAGTTAGGCAGTGCCTTCTTAGACTTGACACCAGAAGCACAGGCAACCAAAGAAAAACAGACAAATTGGGCTTCAAATTTAAAACTTCAGCACATCAAAGGACATGGTCAAGGGCGTGACCAACAAAGCGGGAGAAGACAGCCGCCAATCACACACCTGATAAGGGTGAAAGACCCGGCACAGACAAGAACTCTCACAACTCAAAAAGATAAACATCCAATTTAAAACTGAGCAAAGGACTTGAACAGATACTTCTCCTATATATATATATATATGCGAATGGCCATAGGCCCATGCAAGGGTGCCCAGCGTCTTTAGGCATTGGGGAAATATAAATCAAAACCGTCATGAGCTACCACCTCACACCCACAAGGATACCATTATCTGAAAAACAGAAAATGACGAGTGCTGACAAGGATGTGGAGCGCCAGAACCCTCACGCATCACAGGTGGGACTGGAAATTGGTACAGTCGCTCTGGAAACCAGCCTGGCAGTTCATCAAAGAGTCAGACAGAGAGTTCCCGTACGACCTGACAATCCACTCCTAGCTACACGTAACTTACCCAAAAGAACTGAACGCAGGGACTCAAACGCAAACGTGGTTCATAGCAGCACAAAAGGTGAAGCCACCTGAGAGTCCCCCAAGAGGTGACCAGGCAAGCCAAGTGTGACACAGCCAGACAATGGATGTTATTCACAGCACTAAAGGAACGGGGAACTGACGCACGCTACACAACCTGGGGGATCCCCAAAGCACTGGGCGTGCTAAGCGAAGGCAGGCGCACACGTCACACACTGTCCTGTTCCCAGCGCAGGAAACAACGAGGACAGAGAAATCCAAGGAGACGAGGCCAACGGCGGCTGGGGGGGCTGGGGAGGGGCGGGCAGCGGGCGCTAACAGGTGTGGCACGTTCCTTCGGTGTGATGGTAGGGACGGCTGCACAACACTGAAGATGTCATAAAACCCACTGATTTGTGCATTTTAAAAATGGTTCATTTCATGTCATGTGAGTTTCAGTTCAATTTAAAAAATAACAACAAAAGGCCGGGTTTTCTGTTTGCCAAAGACCACACAGACCTTGAATTCTTACGCTTATGCGTTTGAGGTCAAAGCCAGCCACTCTCTAGAATTCTGAACACACTTTTCCGTGGACGCCTGCACCGTGGCGGCCAGACCCTGCCCCGAAGGCCTAGGGGCTGAGCCCCGTTTGGAAGGGCCCCTGGCTGGGGAGCCGTGCAGCCATCGCCTGGCCAAGGAGGCCGAGAGCCAAGGCTGGAGGAGGCAAGGGGACAGCGGCAGAGCAGCCGAGACAGGCATGCGTGCAGCAGGCGGGCGCTGCATCTCAGCAGGACAGTGTGCCCAGCAGGGGGCTGGCCACCCCCTGCCCGAGAGGCAGGGCACAGCTGCCGCCCCCAGGCCGTGCGAGAGGGGGACACTTCACCCTCGCCCATCTGCTGTCGTGAGTTACTAAATCTGCGTTGCATTTTTACCACCATGAACACAAATGACATTGTCAGTGCTACTCGATCAGGCCCCTGAGCTGCGAGAACTTAAACTGAATACCACTTGCACCTGTACCTGTGCAGGTGACTGTGCCCCACCCCCACCCCCCGCCGGGGTCCACAGCGCATGTCCTGCAGACAGAGACCTTCCATCTGGACCCGGTCTGTGATCCCAGGACCTGCTGCCCAGCCCGTGCCCGTGAAATGGGCACGAGGGTCCGATCTACCCTGCCTACCACCTTCGGTCAGCGTGGAAAACCGAGAAGACACATAGGAAACAACTTCTACGACTTTACAGCTCCCCACCAGCGCTGGCCACCAGGGCACTGCCAGTCGCCACTCACTGACAGACTCCAGCACCCGTACCTCGGATTTTAGGAACGAGAGGCCTTTGGCACATCCCATCGTGCAACGTTTTTTTTCTGGCTGACACTCGCTGCCAACAAGTCTCCTTGTTCTTTTGGAATAAGAACCCAGCGCACGGCAGGATGCCCGTCGGCACAGAAGCAAGGGGACAAGAGAGGACAGTGTGCCTCCACAGCGCACGCCCCTGTGCCTGGATCTCAGGCCAGACAGCACTGGAAACATCTGGAAGCACACTTGGTGCCCACCCGAACAGCCCCAAACCAATGCACGCTTCAGCCAGAGGCTTCACCCTGAGCATGTTTCTAGCCAAATATTTTCAATAAAAACATCGAACGTTCTGGCAACAAAGATGAGCCTCGCACCAAATCGCTTACGCCAAAACACCCTGGATTTGGCAAGTATCAGCAGACAGGAACTTCTACTCCCCCCAGGAGAGGTAGCAGATTTCCCCCACCTCCTCCGAGCTTCTTAAACACGCACATTCCCTCAGGCAAATGGTGAAACTCCCCATTTAAAAATGATTAGTGCTACTCCCCAGCATTTCACAGCTCTATTTCCATGTTTACAGGCTCCCACTCCAGATGTTTAGGGATCTGAGTTGACTCAATGGTCAGCTTTGACCACCCAAGTTTCGACTTAGAATGTCTTCCTCTGGCCGCCTTCCCTAGTTTTCACCCACCTGGCTGGCCCTGCACTGCCCAGCGCCAGCCACGGAGCTGAGGGTGGGGGTGTGGGGCACCACGAAGGTCCACCCAGTCCTGGGGAGCTGCCCACGGTGGGAGATGGACACTGGGACTGGCCCTGGCAGGAGGGCCAGCCCAGCCCAGACACACGCACAGCAATTGGAGGGCTCCACACCAGGCCAGTCTGGCCACTTCGGAGAAATGTCTGTCTCCTCCTCCTTACCCCAGCCTCCCTCCCCGGTCTAAGCCCCTGGCCTACTACTGCCTCCTGGCAGGCCTCCCTGACTGCACTCTCACCCCTGACCATTCCCACAACAGCTGGAGGGACCCTCCAAATCCTCAGACAGGTCACATTCCTCCTCTGCCCAGAACCTTCCATGACACTCACCGCCCTTGGGGAGGAGCCCGAGTCCCAGCCAGGACCCCAGCACTCCCCCTCTCTGGCCTCCAGCCCTCCCCCTTTTCTGCCCCCACGTTTTTTAATCGCATCTCTGTGGCAGGAGATGTTTGACTCCCCAGAACAAGGTGAGTGCTGTGCTCCGCCATCCCTCAAGCACCTGCGGCCGCATCGAGCCTCACGCAGGAGACGCTCCCAGGAACATCTGCTGAGGACAATCGGAGTCCTGTCACCAGAGACCTGCGAGTCTCCGCAGCTTTCAAGCTCCTTAAAATCGATGGGATGGTTTGACCGCCTCCCGGAAACCTGAAGCCCCCAGGTCCAAGGCCCCCACGAGAACCTTCCTGCTCCCCAGAGGCAGAGATTCTTTCAGTTAAGCCGGACATCACTGTTGCGGACAGCTCAGGGCCAGGCCACCGCCGTCCACACGGGAGGGCAAGGCCCAGGGGTGACCACACGCCCGGCCTGGCGGCTCCATGCCGGGGGACCCCGAAGAGGAGAAGGCGCCCTCGAAGCCTGTAGTGCCACGTCCACACAGCGCAGACGGGCCTGAGGGCCTGCCACAGAGCCCCTCACCCGACCCCACGTGCTGAGCGTGGCCGGCTGGATGGACACGCACAGCCCCAGGAGTGGCCGGCCAAGGTCAAATGAGCTTTGGGGGGGCTGGCACAGACTTCGCGACGTTTGACAAACGCTCCTCGGGGAGCCGGCCATCCCAGCTGGGCCCCTTTCCCCGCGGTGCCCACTTCAGGGAACGTGGCACGACTGGGCGGGAGCACACGCTCCTGTCTGCCCCACAGTGACCAGTATCCCCTGCCCCGCCCAGCCCCTGGAGGGGCTCCCGCGCAGAAGGGGGCCCTCGGACTTCCCGCCAAGGCCAGCTCCTCCCAGGGACAGGCTCGGCCAGGACAGGGGCTGCCCAGCTCAGCACTCGCCGGCTGCGACCGGGCCCTTTGACGGGGCGACCTCCAAGGCACCTAAGATGGGGTGCCCTGCAGGAACGCAGGGGGCTTTATCGCAGCAGTCGTGTTTCTTTCACAGCTACTGTCTATGGTAAGTTATACTAATTTTCTATTTCAGGGAACAGCAGGAAGTTTCCTTTTAGAAGCAAAAACACACTCGGGAGTATTAGGGGACAGCGAGGGGTCCCGGAACAGAAACAGGCCTGAAGGGAACGTGGCTAAGTGAGCCTGGGACACGCGTTGGGAGAGCCGCGCCAGCGCCACTTTCCCAGCTTTGGTAGCTGCACGGCGGTTATGTAAGAGGCTGACATCGGCAGAACAGGGTGAAGGAAACCCTTCTCAACCGACGGGGCAACTGCACTATTTTTGTAATGCTTCTGAAAGTCTAAAATTATCCCCAAATAAAAAGCCAAAACCCCTATCGGCGAATACATGACAGCTCGCATTTGTCAAAACCCACAGAACCGTATACAAATGCATACACGCGAGAAGTGACCCTGGCGTGGGGCTGTGGGCAGCAGGCACTAGCAACGTGTCAATAACAATCCATCAGTGGGAACACACGCATCGCACTAATGAGGCGGTAATAACAGAGAGAACCTGTGCATGTGCGCGCGTATGTATGCATGCAGTGCGGAGGGGCGGTTATGGGAATTTTGCGCGTTCCGTTCAATTTTTCTACAAACCTAAATCTGCTCTAAAAATAAAGTTTATCATTATTTTTTAATTTTAACATGTAAAACTGAGTTGAAATGTTAAAATATACAAAGGGAGTCTCAGCACAGGTGAGAGCAGACCAGGCCTGCAGCAATGGGATGGCGGGGGGAGGGCTGCCCTGGGGTGTGGCGGCTCCAAGCAGCGGGGCCCCGCCGCGCCCCTACCACCCCCGACCTTCCTCCTCCAAGGGGCACCCATCCTGAGCCTCTCAAAGGGCTGGGGACGCCCCACCTTTCCTGCCTCCGGGTTCCCCCTCAATTAGCTGCCCGGAGAGTGTCTCCCACAGCCCAGGGGCAAGACCACAGCTTCCCGCAGGCACAGGGGCCCCCAGGGGTGGAAGGGACCCCGCAGTTCATCCAGCGCCTCATCCAATCAAATCGGAGAGCTTGGGTAAGTGACCACAGAGGAGATGAAGCCTCCCCCAAACATAACCTGTAACGTTTCAGGGTTCACCCAGCCACCTTGCCCCACCCCAGCACAGCAAATAAAACCAACTCTGAGGTGGGCTCTCAGCCCCCCTCCCGCCTCTCGGTCCTGGAATGCCCCCAAGCCTCCAAATCTAGCCTTGGGTGAAACAGCACAGAACTGCCTTCCCCAGGTCAGCAGTGGAGGTGGGCAGACGGAGGCCTGCTGCCCCCTCCCCTCCGGCCAGGAGCCCTGGGACCGGCCCCAGGCACTCCGCACAAGTCCACCAGCCTGAGCCCCATGGGCAGAGGCCTGGAGGAGAGGCTCCCCAACCTTCTGGCCCCAAGGGGCCAGCCTCACGGCCTCCTGGGTCCCAACAGCCCTCCCGGGTCCGGTAAAGGCTCCTCCTGACCAGGGAGGGCAGAGCCGGTGTCACGGCCGCCAGGGCTATGCACAGAGGCACTTTTTCCGGGTGTCACAGCTCAGTATCCATTGCTCTGGGCCCCCACAGTACTGTGCAGTCCAGGAAGGCAGCAGGGGAGGGGCCGGTGCCAGGTTAGGTTGCCAAGGCTGGCCCCACCACTTCACAGGTGCATCCCTGACAGGCCCTTGGGGGGGACACTGACCACCCGGAGCAGCCCCATGCCGCCCCACTGCCCTACACCCTGGGGAGCCCACAGGCTGGGATTGCAGGCCACAGCTCTGGCCAATCCCGCAAAGCTGTGTTAAACTAGCGGCAGGCTCCCCCTCCGGGGCTCAGAGGCCCCTGCCCCCAGGCCAACGCCTGTTCCCCTGCAGAGCTCAGACCCTGACACAGGTCCCAGAGGGCACCAACCCCATCGGCAGCCCTGGCCAGAGCCCCCACGTCCTCCTGGCCCAAATGCCCTTAAGCAGCAGACGCAAGAGAACCTGTCGGAGCAGTTTGGGCAGTGTCACCTCCTCTTCCTCCTCCTGCTTCCCTCCTTGGGGGGGGGGGGGAAGGAGCAGGGGGCCTGGGAACACCCAACAAGGCCCAGGGGGCGGGAACCCCGCTGCTCTGCAGGCTTTCCCTGGCCTCCCGTGCCCCAGCCCCCTGAGTGAGAAAGGTCGTGTCAAAGCCGCAGTGTCCCTCCTGGAGCGGATGGGAGAGGGCTGGGAGAAACCAAGGCCGGAGAGGAAGGCGGCAAAGCCCCATAGCCCCCTCCTGCACACACACTGTCCTGTCACGGACACCCCAGCCCAGGGCCGCAGGCCCAAGGACGGGCAGAGGGAGAGAGCGGCTCCCGCCAGCAGGGTCAAGGTCCCCGGTGCTGCGAGGGTGGGTGCACCGGGGCCCGTCCCCTCGCCCCCGCGGAACCGGCCACCCCCGCCCCGGCTCTGCGGGCGTCGGAGCCGCCACTCGCCCCCTCCCGGCCCGGGCCGCTCGGAGCCCGCGCGGGGAAAGTTCCTGCAACTTCGCAGGGGGAGGAGACGTGGCGGGGGCGCCGGGCCTGGGCCTCCGGGGCCGCCCGCCGCCCGGCCCGCCTGCGCCCCGGCCGCCGCGTCCCGCGCTGTCAGGCGGCTCCGAGGCCCCGGCCCGGCCCGCGGCGACCCCCGCTTTCCCCGGGGCCCCCTCCCCGCGCGGCGGGCCCGGCGACGCGGCACGGCCGGCCTCCTGGGCTCCTGCGCGCGGAGCGGCCGCCCGGCGTTCGCCTCCCGCCTCCCCGCCCGGCCGGGCCTGGCTTTTGTGCGCGGCCGGCGAGGGTCGCCCGCCGCCCCGGGCCGCTGCGAGAGGAGCCCCGGCCTCGCGCCCCCGCCCGCGCGGCACACGAGTGAGCGCGGCCCGGCCCGCGGCCCCGCCGGCCCCCGCGTCCCCGGCCCAGGCCTCGGGGCCGAGCCGCCCGCCCGCCCGCCCGCCGGGGCCCCGAGTGGGGCCTGAGGGAGGCGCGCGCGGCCCGGGGCGCGCCGGGGCTCGGCGGGCGCGGGGCGCGGCGGACAATGCGGCGGGGCGGCCGGGGGCGCGGGGCGGCGGGCGGCGCGCTCACCTGCCGTGGAACCAGTCCTTGCAGGCGTCGCACTCGATCATGAAGCGGGTCACGTCGTAGGGGAGCCGGCAGATGCAGTACACAGGCACCGTCGCCATGTTAGCTGCTCCGCCGCGCCGCCTCCCGCGCCGGGCCGCCGCCTCCCCGCGCTCCGGCCGCCGCGCTGCGCTCGGGCCCGCTGGCCGCGGCTCTCGGGGCCCGCGAGGGCCGCGGCGGGCAGGCGGGCGGGCGGGGGCGAGGGCCGGGGCGCCGCCTCCGCCGCCGCCGCCGCCGCCGCCGCCGCGGGTCAGGGGGGGGCCGCCGCGGGAGGGGGAGGGCGCCGGCCCCGCGCGCACAAACAGGCCCCCGCCCGCGCGCGCCGGCCGCCCGGGCCGCGGCCACACAATGCCGCCCGTGCGGTCGGCCGCCCTGGCCCGGCCGGCGCCGTTCGAGTCGCCGCGGCCCAGGCGCCGCCCGGCCGGCCCGGGCTCCCGGGGCGCGTGGGGCGGCGGGCGGAACCGAGGCGGCGCGCGGGACACAAAAGGGAAATGGACGCGCGGGGGCGGCGGGGCCAAGGCGGCGGCGGCGGGGAGCCGCGGCCCCACCGAAGGGACCCCCCGGCCGCCGCGCGGCCTCTACGTCAGCGGCCCCGGGTGGCGCCGCCCCCGCCGCCGGCCCGCGCCCCGGCCTGGGCCCGCCGCTCCCCGGGCTGCTCCGCGCGCGCGGCGGGGGGCCTGCGGGGCACGGGCAGGCAGGCCGCGGCCGGGCCGGGGGGCGCGGGGGGCCCGGGGCGCGGGCGGCGCGCGTAGGACGCTCCCGCGCCGGCCTCTCCGCGGCCCGAACTTTTCTTCCGGGCTGGGTGGCGGGCCCGCGGCGCGACCGGGGTGGCGAGGGCCGCTGCCTCCGCGCCCCGCTGCCCACGACTGAGTTTCGGGCCCGATACAACTTCCCCCTTTTCTCTTGCTCTCGGCCCTGGTCGCACACGGCCCTCCCTTCCTCCCACGCGCCCTGCCCACGGTGGGCACCTCCTTGGGGGGCCGGAGGGGCTACCCGCAGGCTTTTCCGGACGTTACAAAAAGCAGGGACACCCGGGGGACGCGCTAGCGCCAGGTGAGCTCTGAAACCTTGACAGCAATTACCTGGAACCGCAGTCCCTGATGAGCTCCCAGGACCCGCCTGGAAACCTGGTTAGAGACCCCCGTCTACCCACCTTCCCCCTCCCCCTACCCCCGCGGTGACCCTCGGGGCTGGGGACAGGAAGGGAGGCTCCCAGACCTCTGTCTCCCAGAGAGCTGAACCCTGACTGGTGGCAATAAGGGTGCGAGAGAGCAAGGAGAGTCCAGGGTGCCAGTGTCGCCTCTGGGAGCCCTTGCCCTGGGAGTCAGGGCCTTTGGGTGGGGGGCAGGGGCGCTGGGGGGTCACAGCTGCGGAAGTTCTCCGGGGGCCACCAAGCAGGCGCCGCGCCAGGTAAGGAGCCTGTAGGACTGATCTTTGTGCTGTCCTCCCCTATCCATCAGCACAGTCTGCAAGGAGCTGAGAGATGTCTCTCAGGGCAGGAGAGGGCCCTGGGGGGCTGTGGGCCACACCTCCCAGCACATCCTTGACCAGAGCTGGGCAGTCACCCACCATGGCTGGCATGTACTGCCTCCCCCAGAGGAAGTCATTACTCCATCTCAGCAGCTCAGGTACAGTCCACTCTTTTATTGCATCCACATCTGCAATAGGTGACCCTCCCCAGCAGGCTCAGGGTAGAACCAACCACGGGGCCTTACCTGAGAGGGAAGGTGAGCATGGCAAAAAATAGTGCTGGAGATAAGGGAATGGGGATAGAGACCTAGGAGAGAAGATAACCCCCCTCCCCCACTCCTGTGAGCTGTCCAAAGCAGAGAAAACCTTTCAGACTTAATTCCACTCTTCCTCCTGGGCGAATACAAAGGTTCTTTAAATACAGAGTTTCTGGGAAAAGGGATGGCATATTAAGCCTTGTCAACCATTAACACCTTAGTGTAAATAAGTGTAGATAAATGGTGCTAGGCCAAGTGCCAGTGGGTTTAAGCTTAGAGTCTGAAAGGAGGTCCAGAGAGCCCCGAAGGGTGTGAGCACTGCTGCCCACCTCAGATATCCACTTCATCTCTCCCCTTACAGCGATACTAAAATGAGCAGGGTCCCAAACCCACAGAGTTTTCTGTCATCCAGTTGCCGCAGCTAGAAACTTCTGGAGGCCCAGCAGAGCCAGAAGCAGCCCTGGGCTTTGAGCCCCTGCCATTTAACAGCCGTGTCACCTTGGGCTGTCCTCAGTCTCCGCACGCTTTCATATTCTTGTTTATAAACAGCTGTCAGAGGCACCCAACATTTGCCCGCACTTCCCAGGCTCCCTGAGCTATCGTCAGCGCCAGGCCAGGACCCCGAGCACTCAGCCGGGTGCCTGTGAAGCACTGAGGCTGTTTCCAGGTCGTGATTCTGCACCACATGCAGTATTCGACTTGGTACTGTTGTATTACTGGTGCCATTTTACAGAAGTGAAAACTGAGGCTTAAAGCAGTTCAGTGCCCAGGCTGCCGAGGGCAGCTAGCTGGGGAGAGGAGTGAAAAAGGCACCCGCACTTCTCTAAGGCCTGAGCCCACGCACCCCCCTACCAGGGTGCCCTGAGAACACAGAGGGGCCTGTGCAGGCCCTGCCTCCCACCCCAAGCAGACAGCTCTCAGCCCACCCTGCCCCACCCACCGGCACCTTCACCCTCCTGACCAGGTCCCCTCTCCAGCCAGGCCCTCCTGCAGCCGTTCCCGCACTGGGCTCCTTCCCTGTTCTTCAGTTTGGCCACTAAGAAGGAAGGAAGAAACGTGGCTCATCGTGAGTCCCAAACTCGTCCTCTGTTTGGCTTCTCCCAGTAATTTTGGCTTCATGTTGGGCCCCCCATACTCAGGGACCTCTCCCGGCCCCAGCATCACACTCAGCAGCTTCCCCTGTGTGCTGCCTTTCACCTGGACACCTGTCCACCCCATCGTTGGGCTTGTCTTCAATTCAGCACCCACAGATCTGTGCCTCTCAGCTCTAGAGTTCCCCCGAGAGCTGCGAGCAGCGCCATCTACACAGGCTGTGGGTCGCCTCTGCACGCCTCCATTCCTCCACTCACTTACTCACCTGGCACTGTGTCCTGGTTGCAGGCTGAAGGGTACCGGCCATGGAGGACCTGGGCTGTCCCCGTCCCTCGGCCCCAGCATGGCTGCCTCTGGAAGGCAGGTGGGTTCCAGAGGTCAGAGGGGCGTTGGCAAAACAGGAAGGCCAGGTAGGAGGCAGCTGGTTGTGACTGGAGAAAGGGCAGCCAAGTCCCTGCAGCCGCCGTGTGGCTTGCATCTTTCTGGAAGGGCTGCCTGGAAAGGGCAGGTGTAGCCCATCACACTAGGCCCCAGACAGAAGAGAGTGCTTCTCTTAGGGCACAGGAAGGCCATCTCGCTGTCTTGCTGTGCAGCGCTGCTCTTTGAGGAAAGCTACACGGGTCCTCTGTGTGAGCGCTCGCCATGGCTGTGAATGACGGCACAGAGCATGCTGGGTTGAGGTGAGGGGATCAGTGAAGGCTGTGGTCTGACGCAGAACTGCCTGATGGTCTTGGTGGAAGGAGATGTCCGAAAAGGGACACCAGTTCAAGGTGTGGTGAGGTGGTTAAATTCATATGTCAACTTGGACAGGCTGTGGTGTCCAGTTACTTAGTGGAGGAAGCACTGGCCTAGTTGTTACTGTAAGGGTACTTTGGCTGATAGACTCTCATCTGTATCAGATGGCTGCATCTACAATCAACAAAGGAGGTTGCCCTCAGCAGTGTGGGGGATCTCCTCCTCCCGTTGCTGGAGTCCTTAAAGCTGGACTTGAGGGTTCCTTGCTGGGATAAGCAGCCAGCCAGCTTCCCCGGATGAACTCAGGCAGACGACTGCAGCGTCTCTTCATCAAAACGGCCCTGCGGAGTTCAGACTTCCAGCCTCCAAAGTTGCCTGAGTGAACTCATAATACGTTTTCCTGCTTGTCCTGCTTCTCTGGAGAACTTTAATCCATGCAGTCGCTGTGTCTCCGTGGCAGATGAATCCATTTCAGGGGGTGCAGAGAGCCCTAAGAGCGGACCAGGTCGGCATGATCCTGCCCCACCGCTGCATGTCCCCTGGGGACTTTTTAAAAAGCCATTTGGGTTTTTCTGATGGACAGGGCAGTGTGCCACTCTTGTTGCCCGTTTCTGATCTGTGGATACAGTGAGTCTATAGATAGTGGGGGGGGGGGGGGGGAATGTGTGTGTGTGTGTGTGTGTGGCATATTTGTCCAAATTGGAATACTTTCAAGAGTGAAAAGGATGCTGTTCCCCAAAGCCCCACAACAAGGGCTGACCGGGAGGTGGGGGTCCCTGCACACTGAGGGGCCAGGGAGGTGCAGGGCAGACATACACAAATGCAGGGAGCGGCCCATCGCAGGTGCTGCTCTATCCTGCTTCTCCTGCCTGGGCCTGAGGCAGGTGCCAGGGCCAGCCTGGGCACGCTGTGCTGGCCGCCTCCCACTCTGTGCTGGGGTCATTTGAGGTCACTTAGAGAAACTTTCCTTGACACTTTCCCTCCACCTCCATGCCTACGAATTCATCTCCTCTGCAGTTTCCCTTCGTAAAACTTACCGCCACTGCATTTTCACTCAGATGTGTGTTTTCTTGTGTGCATTTGTACTCGGATGTCCTCTCCCTGCTTGGGGCAGTCACAGATGCAGAGGTACGTGCTCCGTCCCAGGCACAGCTGCGAGGCCATGCAGAGCCGGTGAGGAGGGGTCTGATGGCGGGTGGCAGGCTGGGGGGACGGACAGGGTGGGGTGCATGTGGGGTGGAAGGAGGGTGCATAAGGAGCACCCTTGATATCAAGGAAGGCACATGGAAGTGTTTAGTGCTGGGAGGCAGGATGTACCCAACCTACTCTCAAACTTTTATAAGACAGACAGACGAACAGCACTTGAACAAAGTGGCAAAATCCTGAAAGTTAGTAAATCTGGGTGGGAGGGGACATGTTGGAGTTCTTTATATTGTTTTTGTATTATTTTCTGCCACTTGTAAGTTTGAAGTAATCTAAAAATAAAAAGTTAAAAAGAAATGACTGCCTCTGGTCTGATTGTTTTTGAAATCATGATACAGCCAAGAGGGGTTAGAAATTTTCTGTAAATCGACAGATAAAGAAGCCAAGAGCAAATTAAACACAAAAGGACAAATGTCCACCCTCATTAGAAATCAAAATAATGCAAATTGAAATGAGAAACGATTTTTACCTGCCAACCAGGCAGAGATCCTCACGCTGAGGGACCAGGCGTGCCGGGCGAGGGGAGCAGCAGGCGCTCGGAGCCCACCCAGCGGGCCGGGCTGGGGTTCCCTGTCCTGCACACACAGGGGTCTCCTGGAGGAGGCCCTTCTCCCAAGATGCCCGCCCACCAGACCCACCTGCAGTGGATGTCCACAAAACTTTCGTGCCATATGCTCAGTCCCGCCCGGCTCCGGGGAAGACAGAGCCTGCCTGCGGCCTCTCCCCTGACTCAGCAGAGTGAGTTTAGGAAACAATAAAGCAGGTCCATCAGGGGGTGGCCGGCAGCAGGGACCCAGTGGCGAGCCTCCGCTGGGCTGATGCGGCCTTGTGCCTGTCCGCCCCGTGGTGAACACCCGCCTCATCAGACCAGGGGCCTGCCTCAGGTCCTCGAGGTGTCCCAGGCCTGCCCACCTTTCCCACAGAGCAGCGCCCTTCATCATTTAGTCTCCATCTAGAGGTCCCCCAACTCAGCATGCCACCCCCATCCCTCCTATCACTGTGCAGTCAGGGTTCTCAGGAGAAACAGAACCAATAAGACATACATGCATGTAACTATCAAGGGACTTTTTTATGGGAACTGGCTCACGGAACCATGGGAATTGGCACGTTCATGTTCCACAGGGCAGGCCACAAGCTGGAAACTCCAATGAAAATGAGGTTGAATTACCCAGAAGAAGCTGGCTGACTGAAGCAGAGGGAGGGATTCTTCTCTCTGACTCCTGAAATCTTCAGTTCTGGCTTTAAGACCACCAGTTAACTGGATGAGGAAAGTCCCCTCATTGCTGAGAGCAGTGGCCTTTGTTCATTGTAGATGCAGTCAACTGACAGTAGATGCAAATCTATCTACAAAATACTGTCATGGTAACAATCAGGCCAGTGCCTGCTTGGCCCAACAATTGGACATCACAGCCTAGCCAAGTTGACACAGGAAATTAACCATCACATCACCCCATTTCATTTCCTGCATTCTCTTGTCCAAAGTGTTCTTATGTGTGTACATGTACGTTGCATTTCTTTCCCAATGAGTGTGAAGGCTATGAAGGCAGGGTCCTTGCTGTGTTTGTGTCTGTCTCACCAGGCCTAGTACAGGCCTGATGTCGAGTAGACACTCAATGAGTATTTGTTGAATGGCTGAGAAAACTCAATGCCCAAGAGTGGGTGGGTAGATAAATTATGGTACAGACACACAATGAAGTCTGTGCTACCGTCAAATATGTAATGACAGGGAAAGATATTCATAAGGTGACGCTACCCAGAATAAGGAGGGTGATGAGGTATGTGTGCACAGCATGATTGTTTTCTGTAAAAGAAAAATGCGTGTGAGCAGAAAGGGAAAGATAAAGGCCAAATAAATGTTGACAACAGGTTTCTCAGGATGGATGGAATTACCAGTGATTTTTCTGCTCCTTTTTATCTTTTTTTAAAAGCTTACCACAATAAACGCATATTCCTTTCAAAATAAGAAAAAATAAAAGCAATCTTTCAGAAGGAAGAACAGAAACGGTCAGCCTGGGAGAGTGTGTGGCTTGTCCAAGGGCCTGGAGCTATGGGCCGTGGGGGCCAGACGGGGGCAGGCAGAGGCGTGGGGGTGGGGGGTAGCCAGGCCAGCGTCAGGGTGGGGTCCTGAGACGAGGTGGGCCGCACACAGCCACCCGCCCGGCTTCAATCTGAAATCGTGGTGGCGGGGAGAAGGGTGGGGGGTGGGGGCCGGGCGCAGGGTGCGGCCCGCAGCTCCCAGTTGTCTCCGGCTGCCGGCCCCCCCGCCCACTCTCCTCCCTCCCTCCCTCCCAGCCTCCAGCCAGGCCAGGGTCACCTGCTGCCCCAGCCTCTGGCCTTGGCTTGGTCCACTTCAGCCCGGCCAGGGGGTGCAAGGGAGGGACAGCGGGAAAGCGGGGACCCCAGGGAGCAGCGGCAGCTCCGTGAGAAGAGCTCGCCGCACCTTGCCCGCCCCGCAGCCTCCCTGGCCTCCGGGCGCGTAAGGCTGTGCGGGGCTCTCCTGCTGGGAGGCGGGCGCAGCCGGGCCTTCGGAGTGAGGGCCCGCGGCCAACAGTGCCCAGAGGCCGCGGCACCCCCGGGGCCGCCCCCGGGGAAGGCTGAGGTTTGGGGTGGGTTGGCCTGGGCTCGCGCCAGGCACGGGAACGTCACTTTTCTAGCAGCCCTTCCTGGAAGCGTTTTAAGGGCACCTGACTTCCCTCCAGGGTGGCACGGGGCTGCGGAGCTTGGGGGTCCCAGCCACAGGGCCGCAGCACCCGCTCCAGGAGACCAGGCCCGGCGACCACAGCGGCGGACCGAGGAGGTTCCCCACGGGAAGGCGACAGGACAGCCAGCGTGTTTGTTTGTCCCCCTTTCAAAGAGAAAAAGGTCTGAGACCACGTCCCATGGGGGCAGAAGGCTAAGGGTGCTCTGTGTCCACGCCAGACACATGGAGGGCAGGCCACAGGGGTCCCACCCGAGTGACCGGGGCACGCGCGGGGCTGGAAGGGGCCCGGCGCCTCGGGCCGCGCGGCTCAGCCTCACGTCGGGCGGCCCTGCGTGAAGGGCACGTCTTCCGAGAACTGCTGGTCACCGGGAAGACCGCAGGCTGCGGCCGAGGGGGACGCGGCCCGGGACCCGCAGGGCTCGGGGAGCAGGGAAGGGTGCGCGCGGACGTTTGCGCCGGCCCAGGAAAGGGGAGGCCGGACGGCGGCCGATGGAACCTTCCGGACGCTTGAGAAGAGGCAGGCCGTCAGGGTCGGCTGTTTATTTTTTAATTCACTTTAAAATAATACAACCACTACAAGCTAACATAGCATTTTTTAATGAAAAATAACTATTTTCTAGAACAAAAAAATGGTGTGAAAAATGGCATGTGCTTTTTTGCAAACCATCTCGAAGTCACGCTGGCGGCTCCCGCACCCGCTCCCGCAGCCAGAGGCGCGCACACGCACACGCCGTGCACAAAGTCCCACTAACGCGCGTGGGGAGTGGGGACGAAAAGGCAAAGCGCGCCTTCACGGCGAAGAGACCTGACCTCGCGCGGCCCGAGGCTGCCTGGGGGCCTGGGTCCCGCGCTGGCGCGGTCGTGGCGCACGGACCAGCCTGCGCCCAGGCCCAGGTCTGCGGCTTCCCCCGCGCGGGCCGGACGAGCCCCCGGGCGCCCTGCGCGCCGCGCCTCCGGGTCCGGGTTTATTTCGCGGCCTGGATTAAACGTCCCCACTCCAGGAGCTGGCCACGGCTCCCGGGGGCCGAGGCGTCTTCCTCCCCCGCCTGCGCCTCGACTTCGCGTGGGGACAGCGCGCGGCGGGAGCGCCTCCGGGGAAGCCCCCGCACCGCCCAGCAGCCGCCCTCACCCCTGCCCAGCCCCGCAGGCCGAGCCGCCGACCTCGCGAGCGCCCAGGCCCCGCTGCGCGCGCACACCAACCGGCGGGGCGGGGCGGGGAGCGGAGAGCGCCGGGCGGGAGGCGGTGAGAAGAGAGCGCCGGGCCAGCCTCGGCGAGCCCCGCCCCGCCACGGGCCCCTCCTCCCGCCCCGCCCCTCCCCAGGCCGTTCCCGCGCAGGCGTCCTCGGGGCGGTGCCGACGGCGGAGCGGGACGCGCGTCTCGGGTTCGCGCGCGCTGGACCGCAGCCTCGGGGCGGAGCCCAGCTTGTCCCGGCTACGCTGCGCGCAGGTCCGGGTGGTGTCGCGGAAGGGATGCCGGCGCCCGCTGACCCGGGACTCTGGCCTTGTCGTGACCGGGTCAGACACCGCCCGGCTGCGCCTCCCGGAGCGGGCGCGGGTCCCCGGGAGGTGCCGTCCCCGTCCACCACGCCCCAGGGCTCGGGCGCACCGAGACCCCCCGGGACCCCTCGGGGCTCTCAGCCCGCCCTCCGGGAGAATGTCTTTTCCTCCTAAGCCTAGCTGCGACCCTCGGACGTGAGTGCCGGTTTAACTCCCACAGTGACCACGCGTTAAGGCTTCTTTTAGAGCTGGAACCTTCAATTACCTGGAAATTCTGGAATTACCTTACAAGTCCTCAAAAATTCACAAATATCGCTTACTTGACCAAGTTCTGAAGCAGCCGTTTCAATGTGTATTAAACCTCGGTAAACGATGTTTTTATAAGTGAATTTAGGCGCCACACTGAACTTTATACTAAAAGAATAAAGATTTTTATTAAGCATTGTAAGTTGCATTCAATAGCCTTCAGATACACCACACCACAGTCCATCTACGACCAGCCAGATCCAACAGCAGTCCATTCTTGCGCAGTCCACGAGTCAGGGCGAAACTCCTCTCAACTTACAGGGAGGTCCTACTCAGCTCCGCGGGCGGGGGCGAGGACCCTCATTTCTGATCACTGACGTGTGATGAAGAGCATGGGGACTCAGACGGAACCAGGAAGGAGGGTTCTGATTTCAAAGGACATCGTTTGGAAACAGTAACAAAAACATCAAAATGATAAGTATACCTGCTTCTACTAAATTCCTGATGGGAAAGTTCTCAAGAACAAGCAATTTGTTTCCTGCTACGGGGGGGGGGGGGGGAGGGGGGAGGTGTTTTATTTTTTATTTTTTTAAGATCAAAGGGTTTTTTTTGTTTGCTTTTCACAGAATTTCATATTTTGCTAATATGAAGGCATAAAACAGCAACAAAGAACAAGAATGCATACAGCAGTGAATACACCAGGGTAATGTTGATATTTAAAACGGCTAGATAATTTTTGGAGGGGTTTTAGAATAAATGCAACAGAGGTCAATAATCACAAAATTTTAAGGTTAGAGCAAGATCAGTCAATGACTAAACATAGTTAACATCTTTTATAGGACTATTACTGATTATTAGCTTTTTTGTTTTGCAAATGGGCACATACTTGTAAGAATGGAAGAAAGGACAATAACATGCATAATATTAACTACACACTTTAAAAATTATGAACCATGCAGAAGTTTAGCTCAAGTAGTAACACTAACGGCCTACGTCCGATCAAAACCACATAGTTCATTGATCACAGGTGCATGGTATTAGTCACGACAAGTTTCAGAACACATTGTGTTGATTTTGAAAGGTCATTTGCATCTTCTATGATTTCAACTTTTATCTCCATTAAACTTGCTTTAAAGTATGTATGATGTACTGTATATTTAAAATCAGCAGAACTGCAATATTACTCTATAATTTTTTGTTTCGATAGTTGCACTTTTTTTAACACAAAAGAACCACATCAACAGTGATGAAATTTAAGTAAGAAAGAAAAACTGTGGTTGTGCCTTATTTTTTTTTCATAATCATAAAATCAAAGCCTTAAACAAAGCTTTATTGTGAAACAGTAATGCAAAATCAAATATAATGGCATACATATGGTGCCAAATGCTAAAAATTATATTTTAAGCTATCTATACTTAAAGACTGCCAAAATTTGTTTTCTTTATAGTTCAAGAAATACAGCTATAGGCTTTTGTCATAACCAGTTTAAACTTTATGTGTACTTCATTTTAAGTGCGGGAGTCAAATGCTCTTCATTTTCTTTCTATTTTTGTTTTATTGTAGCATTTTGACTACAACTGGTTAAAACTAAAAATGTGTTGTTTAAATCTCTGATATCAAAGAGGGATCCGAATTTCCAAAGTCCTCATTTTTCTCTTACGGAAAGGAAAAAATGTACGTAACTGTAGGCTCTCTTTCTTTCCAGATATTCCTAAATCCTTACCCTTCCAACATCCTTCACCCTCTATAAAAAATAAGTTTACTCTTCTTTATTTAAGACAGCTGCCTCCAGAGCATCCTCTTTATGGCAAACGCTGTCTGTAGTTAGTGCATTTAAGTGAGGATTTGTATTGCACATTTTAGAGTCCTGGTTCAAGGCACTTTCAGGCAGGCCGGCAGCCCTGGCGTCCCCCACGCTCCCGTTCAGCTGGGCAGCCGGCCTTGCGCCCACACTGCTGGCGCCCAGGGGCCCCTCTGGAGGCGCGCCCGAGGACCTGGGCTCCCCCGCCTTGGACTTCAGTTCTTTGGCCACTTCTTCTGCTGAAGCAGCGTACGGAGGTTTACCCTGGGGAAGGCAAAGGGAAACGAAAGGAAGACAGCTGTTGTCAAGTGGTGGGAGAGAAAGAGGCCCCGTTCTGGACAGGCCATGCTGCGCAGGCTCAACCCCGGGGCAGGCCCAGGACAGGGGCGGCTGTCCCAGGCCTCGGGTCTCGCCCCTGCCTCTCACTGACCCCCACCGTCCAGATCGTTCCTTCCTGCTGCCCCTTCCCCTCGTAGTTAGTCTCCTAAAATACAAATGCTGACCTAGAAGGGAGATTCCCACCTAAAGGGCTCTAGCTTATCCTTCTATAATGCACCAAATCATTTAAAACAACCAATTCCTCTGAAATTTCAGAATCTGCCCCGAACCCTGAAAATGAACACTGTCTCTGCTATTTGCAGACACTTGCCACATTTCTGCTAACACATGGGGAATTAAAACAAAGCAAACAAAGTCATCTCAGGGCGACCTCAATAAAAAACAAATCTGCACTGAAACTCTCAAGCCCGTGAACTCTCTCCTGAGTGGGTCCCTCCTCTTCACAGGTCTAAAAGCAAGCCCCCTCGAGGGGGGTCGGGCTGCTTCCCCCTGGGCTCTGTGAGGACAGCTCATCTCACAGACCCACCCTTCTCCTCACTGGGCACCCAGACCCTTGGGCTGACGCCCTGCCACGGGGCCGGTCCTTGGGGGCAGCAGTTTTCTCACAATACTCGACAGCCACTGTCACACAGCCTGACTGATTTTTCAAGAAAACCTCAGTGATTTCCACCTACAGAGTGTCATCTTTCAGATGAGACCAGGGGACAGGACTTTCCGACAGCTTGCCAGCCCCTGTTCAGCCCCTGTTCAGCGGGGTGGGGGCCGTCAGTCTGGCCCTGGGCCCCCCACTGGGCCCTACTGAGAGGTACTCTCCCCTTGCGCCTCAACCTCCCAGCAGCTTCTCATCCTGCTTCAACCCTACACTTCAGACATACCACTACTATATGCATTCACAAGCATTTCTTGGAATTTAGAGAAAAATAATTAAAATAAATATGTAACAGGGCCAAGGGCCTCCTTTCAGATACCCAGCGGGCATCAGCAGGGACTGCGCCGAGACCGTGGTGCCAGCGTGGTCATCGTGGGGAAAGGGAAGGCTCTGGGAACCTCCTCGGCAGGCACTGCCCGGGCAAGACCAGGAGGATGTGCCGCTGACCGTGTCAATGGCCACAGAGGAAGGCCAGCTGTCACCTGCTCAGGCACCAGCCCCTCTCTGCAGCTGCTGGGAGGCAGCCTCCCCCGCCACTGAGTGCGCCCCAGGCACCGACGCAGCACGGCCCTGCTCGGCTGTCCTCGTGCCCCTCAAAGGTATCTCAGTCCCGGCCACCATGTGACCCTCACGAGGCAACGCGGCGTCGGGGAGGGGTCTGGGTGTGAGCCAGGTGCCTGAAGGTACCCGGGTGGACGCAGCATGGAAGGCCAGAGCCCTGCCCTCAGCACAGTGTGGGCGCAGACACAGCCAGGACCCGAGACCCGGCGCTGCCACGGCCACTGGGTTTCCGGGGTCAGTCTCCTCGCTGGGCCGCAGGGCCACTCCTAAAAATGGCAGTGGTTCTGCCTTCACCAGACTGCAGGAGAAGTCAGAAAGACCACAGGTGGAAAAGCCCTCTGCTCAGGCCTGTCACGTACTGAGTGACACACAAATGGTAAATCTTCCTGTTTCAGCAAAGTAAAGAGCAGCAGTTCCTAAGGGTCTGACTGAGAATTAGAGTAAGAATCCTGTGGCAAGAGTCGCTGCTGCTTTCAGAAGGGGGGCAAAGTGATGGCATCCACAGATATTCTCCAGATGGCTGGGGAATGCAGTTTACTCTGGGAGGGCGTCTCCTGTGGTTCCTGATTGAGGAGAATGACACAAGTCATGCCATCTGCAGGGCCACCCAAGCTGAGCTCACCTGGGCTGAGCCAGGAGAGGGGACTCCTGAAGTAACAGGACACAGCGGGAAGGGACAGTTGCAGAAAACAAGCTGCGTAACTGTTAAATACAGTATGAAATGAAATGGAGGAGGGGAGCTCTATGAAATGAGCCAAACTACTACCAATATACTTCCTTCTGCAAAGTATAGGAAAACCAACTTCATACAAAGTACTAAGATCAAATCACATAAAATGTTATTATAGTAAAGAAACTGTATTAGTCATATTAAAGAAATTAAGGAATAGAGTAACCTCCCTAAGACAACAGAAGCACCCCTGAAAGACATGTCCATAAAATAAGACCAAGATGGCTTTTTTAATTTCAAAATGAGCCAGAGCTAATAAAATGATATATGATAGGAAAGAACAGCGTATATCAAACTAAGAAAATCTAGGGGATGAGGTAAAATAATTCAGGAAAGAATTCAAAATGAAAAGAAATCAACATTCCGGAAACGAGATTTAAACAGAAGGAACCCAAGAACCTTAATGCTCAAAGAAAGTGAAAAGGAAGGGAAGTTCTAAAAATCAGCTTCTCAGAAAGTTGGATGTTCACAGCAACACTACTCACAATAGCCAGGCAGCAAACAGCAGCGACAACAAACCAATAAAACCAGAACCGAGTCGGTGGGTGAACAGCGGAGATGTGGACTGAGGCAGGGGGGGCGTGTCTCTGGCCTTGCCCTGTGCGCTGGACGCTGTGCTGCGGGAGAGGCCGCACCCACACGACGCATCCAGGGCGTGTCCAGCAGAGGCAGCCCCGAGACACAGAGCCGCTGAGTGGCTGTGGGGGACTGTGGGCAAAGGCAGCGGGCACTGGATTTCTTCTTGGAATGGATAAAATCTTGAGTTGGTTGTGACAGTCGCACAACCTCGTGAATACACAAAAACCATCAAACAGCACACTTTAAACAGGTGCATTTTATAGGATGTGAGTTATTTCTCAAAAATAAGAAATGAAGGGACAATTTTTTCTGTAAAGTTGCAGCTATTCTAATGAAAGAAGAAAAATAAAAGGGAGGGAATCAAAAGAGCATGACAAAAACTAAGGAACCAACATGAGGGGACAGGAGCCCAGCAAAGAAGAGGACAAATGCCAAAACCTATTAATTCAGGAAAACCCTCTGAAATGGAACAACAAACACCCAGATACAATCTAGTAAAACTGCTAAACCTTTAAGGAAAACCAAAAAATATTTGGGAATTAGACCAAACCATCAAGTGACTTTAAAAGGAAATTAAATTAGATTTCTGTCAGCCTTTGATAGCAATGCTTTATGACAGGAGAAAAAAAAAATAACATATTTAAGATACCCAGGGGAAAAAGTAAGTCTGTGATACTGGGCTCCCATGTCCTTCCTCAGAAGCTGTTCCTGAAGAATTTACTGAAGAAAGCGCTTCAGATGGCCAGAAAGGACAGACACAGGTGCCAGGACAGGTGCTGGGCATTGAACATACAGCTGGATAGAGAACCCAAACCAAATGAGGCTAAAGGGGCAAGACAAAAGCCACGGCCAGATGCTCAGGTGATTACATCATGATAATACAACTCGCTTTTAAAAATGCAAGACAGGTGGAGGTGTTGGGAAGCAGATACACAAAACGTTTGTTCTGAGTAATGATACCAAGATAGTAGTAGCAATAGTTGTTCTGAGCCTGCTGTGTGGGCAATGTGGGATAAAGTCAATGATTAACTATAGAATATTCTAATTAAATCCCCTGGATCACTAAGGACCAAGAACGGACAGGCAGGTGTAGCACAGCGCAGATGAGGTTAAAACCCTGAAGGTCCAGTGTGAACTGGGATGGGTGTGGACGTCACACGTGCGTGCTGCGTGTGTGCCCTCCCTTCCCAACTCTCCCTGGACAGTCTAGAAACCCTGGTGGAGTGCAGAAGAAAAGGCAGACATGTGGAATTTAGAAGACGTGAAATAAAGGCCCTGGAACCGTGATCTGAACTGGAGTATCGGTATGAACTGATGAGGTACTTTGCCTTAAGAAAGAAAGAAAACAAAGGTGTGTAAGCGTCTGTGTACATTGCTGCACGAGGAGCCAGAAAAGCGACAAGTGGTGTTGGGTGAGGAACAGAGGGAAACCTGCAGATCCAGAGGGGCTTAAAAGACACCAAAAGTTAAGCTATATGTTTGAGTGGTTTTCGCTGTTTTGTATTTTACAAAAATACGTGTCCGAAGGCACTGTGAGCACACACATTACCTACGCCGGCTCAGGAGAGGCCCCCTGGCATCTGTTACGCTCATAGTGGAGGTCAGACAAGGGCCATCCTTACAGGGCCTGGGGCTTTGGGTTGGAGCAGCAGAGAAGCAAAGCTCCCATCCCTCCTGCAGGTCTGGCATGGAGCTGAGAGTGCCTTCCGCTTAAAAGGAGGTCAGGGTGGAACTCGGAGGAAAGAAAGAATTCCTGAATACCTACTACTTACAAGATGGGGTGCTACAAAGAAAGTAAAACCTAGACGGAAAGTCGATGAGTGGCTGCTGGGGGCTGGGGAGTGAAGGCAACGGGCACCGGCCCTGCCCTCAAGGAAGCTGCTTGGTCTGGGCACTGGACTTATTTGACATATTTTGTTAAAGATGACCAAATGCTGAGATCACTTGGTAGGGCAGAGGTCTTGAATTTTTATTTTCTCTTGCCTAATTAAGTATCCAAATATAGAATATCACTATATGAGCCATGAGAGTGTACACCTCTTAACGGTGCTTAGCGCATGGGGCCAAAAAACTACCATTATCCTGGAAGTAAGACAATCCACTCAAGTGTAAGGGTTGACTAGTATCTTAAAAACATTCTCAAGGGAAACAAACAAGCAAGCAAGCAAACAAACATTCTCAAGGGGAAATTCATCAGGACCAAGCCCTATAATGGTATATTCCAAGCAAGAGAAAGCGTGTGCTGTTTAATCCAGAGGCAAGGGTTGGTTCTTTCAGAGAATCCATGATCAAAATGGTACTGGATGTGGAGAGAAAAGATGGCCCAGAGTTTGAAGTCACAATTTTTTTTAAAATTCTAAATGCTATCCACTTAAGTTAGTGTTTTATAGCGTAAGCACCATTAAAAGCATCTAGATTATTCTCAGTTGAGTTTCTAGTTGTTTGAAATGACGTCCCATTCGCACCATATAACTACGGCTAAGTAAAAACAGCAGTGACACGGCGTGGGTTTGAGGGAGTTAGCGTCTGTCGAGCAGGTTACGTGGCAGGTCCTGCCAGGGCCGGCTCACGTGGTGGCGTCGCTGAGAGCGACCTGGCGGAAGGAGCACCTTGTCCAACTACCTGGGCTGCTCCCTGGTGTCTGTAGCCGCGGCCGCACTGCCGGCCTCCTCTCCCGAAGGTCCTGATCACTGGGGTGGAGATGACACCTCGGGGACGCCTGAGGGACGAGCAAGGACAAAGTCAGACACACCTAAATTGGCTACGGCAATGGCGTAATACGGTTTTATACAGTATCTTACGCTCTATGAAGAAACAAGTTCATTAAAAGATGGTCGTAACAACGATTTATTCCAAAGAGTTACCCATATTAATTTTTTCTGCATGGGCAGGCACTGGGAATCGAACCCGGATTCCTGGCATGGCAGGTAAGAACTTTGCCACTGAAATGCCGTGGCCCACCCAATCGTATTAATTTTTTAAGTTCCATTTCAATGTGTCTGATCTGAAAAGAAGTACACTTTGAAAATGGTATGTTCCCAATATTTTTTAAAAAGACCCCTGGTGAATTAAACAGTGCTGTGGCTGTAATGAAACCCAGGCAACCATCAGGAGCCATGCTAAAGAGTGCAGAGATGCCAGAAGAGAGCAAGTGAGAGCCTGCTTGTTCTTTTACTCTTACAGAAATGCACAGGCCCCGCTGAGCACTTACCCTCGCGCTGGTCCTCCAACAGAGACCACCTGCAGGGGGAAGGGCCCCCGGCCGCCCCGGCCACGCCTGCTCCCCGCCCAGTGGCCGACCACCGTGCCGGCGATTTCTAACTTCCCTCCCTGAGAAGGTATGGGTTGGACTCCTGCATAAAGAATACACGAAAACAAATACACACACCTTTACAAACACAGAATTAAGAATGGCAAAGAGAAACGAGCAAGCGACTTCTTGTTTTGGCTCAAGTTTTATATGAAATCTCTCTATTCTGTTTTTTTAAGACTTCATTTTTATTCTGTGGAGCGCCTAGGTGTACACTGTTTGATTTTTAAGCTGATGTTGAAAATACCCTTGAAAATAAGAAAATTTGCTGGCGATTCAAAGAACCCCCGAAACTGAACTGGGTTACAACTGAAAGCTGTGCTCCAAGGCTGTTCAGAGACGGATTTAGATCAGGGCTGCTGTGCCGCCCGCACACCTCCTGCCCCTCCAAGGCTGAAGGGTGCAGACGCAGAATGTTTTCACTCTTGAGGTTAAATACGCCCGAGTTTACCACCTTAACCAAATGCGATACACATTAATACACCTCTTGGTTATTTCTTCATGTTTTGATAAATCGTAATATCCCTAAGCAGGGTCCCAAATCTCCACTGCATGTGTTTCCTTCCTGTAATTTCGGGGGGCTGCATGTCTACCTCGTGCCCACAGCACCTGCGTCCTCACCGTCCAACAGAGACACAATGAGGCTCGTGGTGTCTCGTAGCCACATTGAAAAATGTAAAAAGAAACGGAAGAAATAAGTTTTCCTGAGTGCCTCCCAAATATTACCATTACAACATGTAAATCAAGATAAGAAATTAAACCATGAGATATTTTACATCTTCCCCCATTCTAAGTCTTTAAAGGCTGGTGTGTGTTTTCTACTTTGCACGAGCCACAGGACAAGTGCCTTACAGCCACCTGTGGCCAGGGGCTACTAGACAGGACAGTGCAGACCTGCGTTTCAGAGACAATTTTAGGAAAGTTAAAAGAGAGGAAGCAAGCTCCTCCTGCCATTCAGTCTACGCAGTCACATCACTTCTTGTCCCCGACTGTCCGTACTGAAGTGCCCTGTCCCCCTTGGCCTTTCCCCCCAACCACAGGCTTTAGCGTCAAGGCCAGGCACCGAGAGCAACCAGCAATGCCACTGCAAGTTGCACAACCCACAGTAATAGGTAAGAAAAGCACCTCCACAGGAAGCTGGACAGGAGAACAAATGACAGGCAAGAAACGGACATGCAGTTGCAAAAGGGAAAGGAAGAGTGGCTTCACCGCCTGAGACGGAGCGAGGACTGCCCTCATCACTCAGTATCTCCGTCTTCTTTCTCCTAAGGGTGTCTGTCTCCCTAGCCTCTGCAAGTGCCCCAAGTAGCTGAGTTAGAAAAACATCCCTGATCAAGAGTATGGTTTGCCTATCCTAAAAGTTACCCCAAATTTTATTTGAATAACCCTGTGATGTGGCCTTGATGACCGGTTTTAGATCTGCAGCTTCAAAAGGCTGGATTATGATAAAGCTACAGTTAGAGGCTTCAAATTACAGCAAAATCATATGACACTATTCTTAGAGCTAAACGTTAGACTTTTTCCCCTCCCTTGCAAAGTCCATTTCAAATTAAAAGAGGAGTAATGAGACTGAAAATGAACTCAATTATGTATCTGATATTAGAACTTCCTTTAAAAAATGCTTCCATGAAAGGAACTGTGATGAAAATGTTCTCTTTATGCCAGCAATTCTGCCACGCACTAATATCTTCCATTCGATCATAGTAATCTTTACCAAAGGAGGCTACTAGGGAAAACAGCAGGAAGGGGCATCACTGGTGTGACTTGGTGTCTTCGACTGTGAGGCCCGAGGCGATGCGTCAGGTGCCTATGTCCACAGAAAGGGCCTTTTCTATGTGGACTCTCAGGGGTCTCTATCGAAAGGCAGGGGCTGGCCACAGCACGGCTGCTGCGGAGACCTGAGGGCGGACAGCCTAGGAGAGGAGCAGCCACTGAATGTCAGAGCAGGGGCGGAGAGAAAGGGCATTTGATTGGAACGTGAGGCTGTGAAGACAGTTAAGGAAGAAAGAAACGGGAAGTCAGTGGGGAGCCAGATTACGGAGTGAAGGAAGCTGCTGGCAGAAGCTCAAGGAAAAGGTTTGGGTGTAATTACCGCCCTGTAACTTGCTAGTCCTGCCGCTGTCGCTGCCCGAGAAGGCTCCGGAGTGTCCTGCTGCCGCCGCCACCCGGAAGGCACGGTACGCGCCTGTTGCTACAGTTTCCCCATAAGGGCCTCCAAAGCCACAGACGCCTGCGAGACCCGGGGAGAGAGACAGGGGAGAAGCCATGAGGGCCTGGCACAGGGCACGCTGCTCCTAGGAGAGCCACTGCCGAGCCTCACGCCAGCTGTCCCTTCTGTACACGGCAGCGGCCAGCGAGGAGCTTCCGGCCCTGCCCGCCACCTCGCTGCCGTGTCCTCTCCCAGGCTTCCGACTGGGCCAACGCTGAAGTGTCTCGCACCCGTGCAGGGAAGGAGCCGCCTGCACAGGCGTTTCAGCCACCGGCCCTGGGAAGACCATTACGGGAAGAGGGTTCTCTTGGGCCTGGACGGCCTTATTTTCCCTCAAACAAGGAAGACATTTTATGCCAAAAAAGCAAGCAGAGAGTTTTCAGCTCTACTGATGAAGAAAGCACTGAGCCTCTGCCACCGCTTCTGTAGCTCCCTCTCTCCCTCTCCCATCCTGACTTCAGAGACCAAGTCTGCTTCCTCTGATCTGGCAGAACTGGCTGACGCAAACTCCTTAAACCGACACTGACAATGACAAGGTCTCAATGCAGCAAGATAGCATCCAACTGCAACGTGCTGCAAACTATTTTATAGTGTCTGTTTCCCCCACATTAATAGATCAGTACAATGATTGACGGAACTTACCTGCAAAGCCTCTGCCCCTGCCCTGAGATGGTGGGACTGGCCCAAAGTGCCGAGGGTACATGGACGCTGGGTAGAAAGGCAGAGCAGGAGGCGGCGGGAAAGGGAGAGGATGGTTCTGCCGGGAGAAGTTTAATCCCTCTAGAATGCTCTGGCGCATTTTTTCTACCTTGGCAGCTTGCTCGGCCTAGAAATCAAGAGCCCAGTATAAAAAAAATTTGGTTCATAATGTCTTCTGTGGGTTTTTTTTTTGGTAAATTATGGAAACGCACACATTTTTATATATATATATAAAACAAAATTTGCCATTTTAATCCTTCCAGGTGTACAATTCAGAGTGCTAATCACACCCACAATGCTGTGCTCCCATCGCCACACCCATGACCAGAACTTCTGGGTCGCCTCAAAGGGAAACTCTGCACCCACGAAACTGCAACCCCTCCCCCGCTGACCTCTCACCTGCTGTCTGCCCTAGAACTTTCAGGTAAGTGGAATCATGCAGTATTTGTCCTAGTGTGCCTGGCTTATTTCACCTAGCGTGTTTCCAGAGTCCGCCCCTGTGGCTGCGAGCTTCGGGGCGTGGCGACCCGATCCTACTGCTGAGCAATGTTCCAGCTCACGCGTGGACCACGCTCTGCTGCCCCGCTGGAGGACACCTGCTGCTTCCACCTTTTGGCTCTGGTGAATGATCCCACTGTGAACACTACCGGTGCGGGTGTCTGTGTGAGTCCGTTTTCACTTCTTTTGGGTATATACCTAGAATTGGGATCTCATGGTAATTCTGTTAAGCTTTTTGAGGGGCTGGAAAACTTTCAGCACTCCCACTAGCAAAGTGCAAGGGTCCCGATGTCTTCACACCCTCACCAACACTGAACTATCCATTCTTTGAATGACCGCCGGTGTCGTGGGTGCAAAGCGGCATCACACTGCTGCTGGGCGTGCACTTCTCTAGTGGGCACCAACGCTGAGTATCCTTCTGTGGGCTTCCCGGAGGTCCCCACACCTTCTCTGGAGAAATGTCGATCGGAAGCCCTTGGCCCTTTTAATTGGGTTGTTTGTATTTGGTGCTCAGAAATTAATGGCTAATCTGTAAACCCACAACTTCTCTAATAAAGAAAACAAAGAAACTACACACTGAAAAAAAAAATTAATGGCTAAGTCCAGATGGCTTCAACTCTGCAGCCTTCACTTCTGTTCAGGCACCTCGCATTTGGGTGAATATTTTACTGTCAAAATTACATTTGTCACATTTTAAAATTTTGTTTTCCTATTGATTCTACTAAGTTTGTAGGTCGAGAACTCACTGCATTTTACAGATGCGGAAACAAGGCACAGAGCCGTCCAAGTTGTTTAAGGAACTTAGGAAGGCCTGGAGACGTTACGCCAGCCTAGGCGGGCCGGTCCTCCCTCAGTCCGCCTCTGAAAGGACGCAGCCTGTCAGTCCCTGACGCGCACTTACAGCATGTAAAGAGACGTATCTTGCATCAATGTGAATGATAAAATTTGTATATGTCAAATTCCACCGTGAAAACATTCACCCAGAGTCTTATTAATTAATAAACCCATAAACTGAAGGCTGAGAAAGCTGGTAAGAACCCGAGTGTCTGCTCACAAAGTACAGGATGTCCCTAGACTGAGTTTTACTAGGAATGTGGTGGCACAGAAGGAAGATGCATGTTCTGTAGTCAAAAGTCTAAGGTTTAAAAAGTCAAGTAAACACAGGCTTCTTTATACAATGAGGACAACAGAAACTACTTCACTTTATCTTCAAACGAGGATTTTAAAGAGCGCGTATCCAGAGCCTGGCTGGCCACGGGCACTGAGCGGTAGTGACCTGCGCACTTGGCCGGGCCCCAGCTAAAGCAGAGCCCTTGGCACAGGACCTCGTCACCAGTACAGGGCGAGCGAAGGCGCCCTCGGAGGAAGAGCGCAGACGCGGTGGCCACCCCACCTTCTCCCCGTCCCCACCGCCCACTAAGCCACACATTCCGTTCGAGCGCTGCGAGCATACCTGACCATCACAGAGGTCGATGAGCGGGGTCTTCTCCCGGCCAGCCTTGAGAAGCTTCGACTGGAAGAGCTTGCCGTCGAAGTACATCCAGGGGCAGCAGTGCTCCCAGGGGACCGGCTGTCCACACGCGTCGTTGGCAAACAAGGCCATGTCCACTCCACTCATGAACAGGGCCGACAGCTGGATCCCGCGGGGGTCGAGGTTTTCAATCTTTAAATTGAAAAGAGTAATTTCTATGGAATCAGAGCACTAGGGTTTAATACTTCCAATTTTCATTTTAACTCCCCAGGGTTAATGAAGAGTGGTCCTAAACAAGATAGCACCGCTAAGGAGTCCTAGCGTTACCTGACACTGAGCTAGCCTCACAGGAATGGAAATTCTCTTCATGTTTTTAAACAAATTCAAATTTAAGAGAATGTTTTACGGAAACATTGAAACATTTCAATTTGAAATGTAAATCATCACACAAGTAAAAAATAATACTGCATTTCAGGTCGACACATGACAAAGTAACAAATCATTAATAGTCTCCTTAGCAGTTAAGAACTCTCTAATTCACTGATGGAATAAAATGATAAACACGGACTCCAGGTTTTAAACACTGACAATATATTAACTAACAAAAAGGTGGTAAAAAGAAACACTATATAAAGATTTTACATTTTTCAAGTAGTCAATTAAAAGACTACTTGGTATAATTTCATACTCAAATTAATTTGTACTTTATATGTACATTATTTTACATATTAATGTTCTTAATAACAACTTATTAATGACACTGCCAAAATGTTTTAGGAGAAATGGATAGCTTATAAATGAAATAACACAATAATAAAAATATTGTATCTGAATCATGCATAATATTATAACCCAGCATAGAATTTTACTTCACGGTTCTTTTTCATTCAGCAATTAGTGCCAGGTGCCTTCCTTTTACGTAATCCTCTCTCCTACCACGCTGAGCAGGATAATAAGCGCTAACAGAAATACAGTCAACTCTTGATTATCTGTACGTGAAGGACCTGGTTTGTGGATCATCCGGAGAAGGTCTTAACTGCTCTTTAGGACTCACTCTCCAAGGTGACGGCTTCTCAAGAACACTATCTCTATGGGACATTAATGGAAGCAGTACCTAACCGTGGCAGGTAAAGTGGTTTTTCACTAAAGAGAAAAAAGATCACCCAGTGCCAAATGCAAATGAACTCGGATTATCCGCTGTCTGGTGCTGTCTGTATCAGGGTCTCCGTTACCTGTGAACAGCTTCCCAAACCTGGACAAGTCTTCTGCTTATCTACACTTCCCTTCCCCCTTCCTCCTTGCTGCGTATAATTTTTCCCACATGGTTGTGGGGAAAGTTAGCTAAAAAAATGTTCAATTGAGGGCAGATGGGGGTTGGGCTGACAGGGTTAGATGCAATTTTATATTTATGAGCAGAGAGTGGAGACAGAGAGGGTCTAACGGGAAGAAATGAAAGAAAAAAAAAATTCACCCTGACCTAATAATTTAGATTCCTGTCCTGGGCTGCAGGATGGAAGGGGGTCTCTTCTTCTCTCACTAAATTCTTAAAGCAGAAGCCACCCCCCCAGAGCTGACCCTCTCCCCTGCGTCCTGCTGACCACGGAAGCCCTAGCCTGTGGCCCCCAGCAGGGCGGGAGGTGGGCAGGCCACCCTGCTCTGGGGAAGCAGCGCTGTCAGCACACTGCACCTGGGCTCTCCGTGCATCGGCGGTCCCTCAGCCAGCGGAGGCACGCCCAGGGGCCAGCTCTCCTGCAGGCACCTTGCGGAGGCTGCGACTGGGCAGGACACAGGCCAGGGCACAGGGCTCCTGCACCGCCACAGCCCCGCCCCACGCACGGAGAGTCGGCCGAGGGTTCAGGAAAGGAAGTAACTGAGTCTGTGCTCTCCAAATAGGCTGCTACTCAAATGCCGTACATGAAAATGCCCAAAATCTCCTGTTAAAACCTAAGAAGCATCACCTACTGCTCATTCTTAGTAACTGTGGATGGATTCATGCTCAAATACGGATGTTCTGGGCAAGCAGCTATCTCAGACACAGCAGTGCCTTAGTAAGAGCCATCATTCTCCCAATCTGCTAACAGGAAGAAGGGGAGAGTTTCAGGTTATCTGCACAAATACAACAAACACACACAACCACATTGAAATGACCTCAACATTTGTTGAGGAACTGTGTTTTTATGGAATTTTAAGAAGGATGCTTACAGGTTTGATAATTTGCAACTGTAGTGGTGACAACCGTACTAATTTAACAAAGTTCCTGAAAATACAAGCAGTTTTGTAGTTTTTGTGTATTTTTCCCTAAATGTTAATTCTGTAAGCAATGCCGTCTGCTGTGGGTGGACAGCATAACAAACCTGCAGCTGCTGGTCCAAGAGCGGCACGCGCCCTTGCCTGCTTCCCTCAGCAGCCGCAGCGCGGCCTTCTCCTCCCGGACGCCAACCACCCCGTGGGGCCACCAGTGGCTCCTCTGACCACAGAAACGCTGCGACAGTCACCTGCTAACCTCATTCTCTTAGACCACTTAAGACAAGATACTCAACGTTTTTCAGTGTTCCTCAACTAAAGAAACAAAAGACAAAAAAAGCTGACTTTTTATAGGAAAGACAAGAATAGAATTTAATCTCTGCCCAATGAACGAAAAAACAGATTTCAGCGAGGTTACTTTGTTCAACTTCTAATTCCTGGGACAGACCCTTACTTGAATAGGCAGAATAATTCTTACAGGAATCACATGTTGCACCTCTAACACTGCTTTACATCCTGCACTTGGCATGTGAAGCTGTTAAAAGAGTTTAAGGGAATTATAGGGGTGTCAAGAGCAAGGGAGGGAAAAAAGTGGACAAATGTTATCACTGTACAGAGGGCCTTCTCCTCAGCCTTTCCTCTCCCCTCCTGAGCACGCAGGGTCCCCTTTACACCCTAGTCCTGCCGCAGGCCCAGGAGGGCTCTTCAGCCCGCGCCGGGACAGCCAAGGGCTCTCATTACCACCACAGCCTCAGTCACTCAGGGAAGTGGGTGGCGGGGAAAGCATGGATGCAACTAAATTCCTAAAAACTCACTCTGCAACATGCTAACAGTCGCCACCTTTTCCCACCACGCCACCCATCAGAGAAGCCAGTGGAACTGGGCTGAGCGGTCAGAACTGGGCCTTCTCTTCTGCTCTGTCTGGCAGTGTTTAGAAGCATATAATGAATGAGTGGGAGAAGAGAAACGGGGGCTGGGCAATCCACAAACTGGACAATGGGCCCCTAAAACAGCAACAAAAATCAAGAGTTGACTATATCGTAAACAGTGAAATGGTATGTTACAGAAAAGCATTGTCATCGCCTTCATGATGCATCAGAAAAATGCAAGGGCTAAATGAAAAAGCAGTTTTAAAATCCAATTTTCTAGCGCTGAATTTTGGAACCCTCAGCTATGCATAGGAATTTTTTAGCATTTAAATAATGATTATCCAACAATGCTCAATCTGATAGCAGAGGGGATTTTCAATCTTAAAAAAAAAAAAGAAAACACATCTTTTCCTCTCATGAATGTTTTTCCTTTTAGCTCTTTCTGAATTTAGCTGATAACGAAAATGAAGCACTTAAAGGAGTAGGCTGTCCTTATTAAAGGGAACCTTAGCTCTCCAGAAGGCAAGACCTAAAGAAATGATGAGTGAACTATACATGACATGTATCTTTCTGGTATATCTCGAGAAACATCTGGCTGTAGATGAAGAATCAGGAGAAAACCATGAAAGGACTAAGATCTCAAAAGAACCAAAATGAAAGCTTAGAATGGGATTCTCTTTCCAAAGTTACACCCTCTGTGTCGATCCAAAAATGAAAAGAATATGGGATATAAGATGAACTTTGAGTAAAAGTAACTTGATGGTGAAAAAGGCTTAGCGGGCATACCTGATCCCTGGTGGTCTGATTTTCAGAACTGGGATGCCAATACTGATGTAAAAATCTATGTAAGAGAAACAGGAGTAGAGGCAGAGGGGTGGCACCACGCTACATAAAGGGGCTTACAGCACCCCTGAGGCGCACTCTGGCAATGGAGACGTGGTGATGAAACAATCTGGGTAAGAACACAAGGAGTGAGAACCTGGGCTTAGTATCTGGCACACTGGGTTTTGGAGGAAAAAATCCAACCAAACATTTTAAAACAAGCAAAAATTTAAATTCAAACCATTACAAAAAAAAAAAATTCTGTCTAACCAACAGAAAAGCTTGATCTAGTGAATACAATTTGGGGCAAATTCCCCCTAAGTTTTGTTCTGTTTTTGTTTGTTTCCAAGTTATCAAGAAGCCCATGGTGACCACACATGACTCAAGGCCCCCCAGCTGGGGTGGGTCACTCACCAAATCACTCAATTTAACAGGATAATTTAGGGAAAACCAGGAATTTATTGAGCACCAACTGCAGACTACGGAAAACCTATAAAGCGAGCCTGAGCTCTTCTGGCAGGAAAAGATCGCCTTCGTAAAGAATGGCAAAAAGACCTAAAAGTAAAGGCAATTTTGCCAAAAGAGATTATTTGATTACAAATCAAATTCAGTAAAAAAATTTGACAAGTAAATAAATAACTGATGGCAAATGAGAAAAGGAAACAAAATAAAAAACAAACAAAAAACATAAAAAAACAGAATACATTAAAAAGAAAAGACAGATCCACTAATTTAGCCAAATCTCAAAAAGTCTTAACTTTCTAAGTTTTGGTATAGAAATTGGAAAACAATTATAATCATATGAATACAGTAACTAATTAAAGTCTACTGAAAAAGATATGCACACTAAAAAATTAGGTACAACTTGGAGAAAATTAATATTGCCAAAATAATTAAAGAACAAAAGGAATTGCTAGAAGGGAAAAACTAAAAGGAGGATAATGTTAAATGCTGACTCAAAGGGGCGCTGGGACTATTCTTCAAGTGTTTTTATTAAAAGGGGTTTACAATACCAGAAGGGCAAAGGACAATTTTTAGAGAAAACCAACGTTGTAATTAGAACAATGGAACAAAATGAGAAAAAGAATCCTGGCTAGATGTTAGAAAATTCTTAAGATCAAGCCCTCCCAGGGTTTGGAACCACCTCCTAAAATAAAAAGGCGTGTTTACTTCTGACGTACAAACAAAAATAAACATCGACTTGGTCAGCAAGGGAAAACTGTCTGACTGAAGCAGAGCTGCTCCTCTCCAACTGGAGGTGGCCGCAAGCCCCTGCCTAGGAAGAAGGAGCCTCCTGCCCACCGCGGGCTCCAGCGCAGTGTGGAGACCCCGCAGACCCAGGGCCCCCCGTGGGTTACCTTGAGCTCCTGCAGCTGGTCTGGCTCGTAGAGCTTGGGGGACAACGCCTGAGCCAGGAAGGCGTCCAGCTCCTGACGCCGCAGGATCCGCACTCCGGGCCACTGCACCATGTACCTGGAAGGAGCAGGAGCCGGTCACCAACACGGGCGCAGCACCCACGGCCTGGGTTCCCGAGATACTTGCGACGACCCCACCTCACATGGCCCCACAGGGCTTCTTGCCCAGCCTTCCTCTCTTCACTTGATGATGCCAATTACAAATGAAAGCTTAATTACCACTTGGGAAGACTCTAACATCTTGCTTTAGGGTAAGTAAAAACGGCATGCTAAATTGTTTATATCAAAAACTAGTCCGTCAATGCTTTTTGATACCACTTCTCTGTTGTGCAGTTTTTAAGCCCTGACAGTGCATTATACACATCAATTTACATCATTCGTCTTTATTCATGAGACCAGATTCGGGAGGTAGATCCTAGGTCAAAGAATGCAGGAGTGGTGCTCTAAGTAAAGCCACGCGTGCTAAGGGAATGCCCAGCTGCCAAAGGCACCGAGAGGAGGGAGGTGGGCAGAGCAGTGCGGCTCTGCGGAGAGGAGCCCAGCATGCCTGGCCTGGGGCCTGCCTGCCTCTCTGCCGCACCTCGGGACCTGGCGACCCTGTCACCAAGCTCTGGTAGCCACCCGAGGACGCCTCGACCCCCTGCTCGTCGCTGTGGGCCGGGCCGGGAACATTCTTTCCCCACACGCCCTCATCCTGTAAATCCCCACTCACAGGCAAGCTCCCAAGAGGGGCCGTCCCTGACCTTCCTGGTGGAAGTGACCGTGTAGCCCCAGCCCTGTCATTTTAGTTATCAGAGCCCCCTGCCCCGGTTTAAGTTCTTCCAGGACTAACCTAACCTGTCTATACTGGGATGTCTGTCTGTCTACAACGTAAGTTCTTACTGGATATGGACCTCGCCTGTTTCATTCGGACCCCTGTTCTGAATGATCTGCTCTCACGACTCTTACACGCCGCCCGCGGCGCTGGTTCCATCTACTCATCTTTGCTATCGAGACTCCCAGGAGTCTGACGGCTGTTCCTCCCCATCCATTGCAACCGCTGCACGTCCAGCCTTAGGACACATGAAGGTAAACAGCACTGTGACCAAGTCAATCCATGAAAACGCCGTTCTATCAAAAGCAAAAGCTATTTTCAAACGTACTAAAACCACATCACTTTTGTGGCGTTCCTGCCAAAAATGCACAAGACAAACTAATCAAGGAGGGGAGGGGGGAGCCCAAAACTCAGCTGACACCCCTGCGCCGAGAATGAGCTGCAATGGGGCTGGCAGACCTCCATCTGGGCAGGTGCCGTTCATAAATAGACTTTTATTGGGAAACAACAATGCCAGGCCCATGGCTGCGTCTGCACAAGTGCAGAGCGGATTATTCCAACTCAGAGCCCACGACCCACAAAGAAGAAATGTTTGCAGACCCTTGGTTTAAAAAATAACCAGTCTCAACTCTTCAAAAATATTTGTCATAAAACTCATAAAAAAAAAAAAGACTGAAAATTTGTT
Organism: Tamandua tetradactyla; assembly: GCF_023851605.1. Taxonomy (NCBI): domain Eukaryota; kingdom Metazoa; phylum Chordata; class Mammalia; order Pilosa; family Myrmecophagidae; genus Tamandua; species Tamandua tetradactyla. The sequence continues at coordinate 1,531,663 of NC_135328.1, forward strand.
TCAGATTAAAGAAGGCATGACAACTGAATATGCAAAGCATTATCCAAGAGTTTCTTTGGCTATAAAGGACATTCCCGGGAGAATGGGCAAAACCTGAATTAGATCTTGAAATCACATGTATCAGCATTAATTTTCTGATACTGCTAATGTCCTCGTTTTTTAGGAAAAGAAACCAAAGTACTTAGGGGTAAAGGGCATCATGTCTGCGACTTACATTACCTTAAAGGAACTCAAATACGCACACACAATGAGAAAAAAATGGATAAAGGAATTGTAGAATTAACATTTTACCCGGGGAACGTGGTTAAAGGACACCCAAGAAGTCTTTGTATTAAGCTTACAAACTTTCTTTAAGTCTAAAATTGGGTCAAAATAAAAAGAGAGGAGATAAATCTATGTTAGTAACAGCCTGGCCTTGCAATTCCAGACCCTTCTCCCCTCCAGCCACCTACCCAAGGGGCCCGGCCTGGTGCCGCCATCACATCCACCCCCTTCACCTCCTGGGCCACCTCCTCGGACCCTGCCTTCTGCTCTTCCATGTTCCCTGCAAGATGCCTCCCCACCTGCCCTGTGCACTTCAGCATCGGACACCTACAATCCCTCGATTCCCCATCTCCTACCCCTCCCACCCACGGCCTGTTCAGTCTAAACCGCCCTCCACTGGCACCTCTGTTTTCCGGGACCCTCTCACACTGGCCCAGTATACCTGCAGCCTGGACCAAGAGGGCTCTGCTCTCACTCAGGAAACTGAAACCATCAAATCTCATCCCCCAGTCGCTTCCCCAGAGGCAGCTGTCAACCTTGGATTCATCCTTGCTCAGCTCCCTCTCCTATTCCCCTCAACAACTCAACGACCCTGAATCTTCAAACCATCCACTTAATCGGCCTACAGTATTCTTAGGAGGTAACGTGATTCCCACACCCAGCAATGAAACAGAGGCCACGAAGTACATTCTCCTTCGCTGTCTTGTCCAAAAGGCCCAAAGCACCGAAGGTGAAAACGTGTTCTCCTAGGAGGAGAAGATGGGCATGGCACGAGAAACATCTGCATGGACGTGTCAACCCACCGATCTGTCCAGGCTCCATGCCCTCCCGCCCGCCTCCTCTCTGGGGACTCGGTCCTGTCAGTCATTCTCCCTCTCTCCCAAACCTCTTCCCAGCCATCCCACCCTCAGGAGCCCTTACTCCTTTTCAGCACCTAAAAACTGCACGTCTTTCCAGAAGGAGAACTCTCCCTCGATGCCTTACGCCCCAGCCCCGGCATACAACAACCCTATCTCTTCAGAACCAAAAACGCGACCCGCCTTCCCCCAGTCATTCAGCTCAAACTTTTAAGGGCACTCGGTATCAGCATCTTGACTGCCAAAACTCACAGATGTGACAGAAAAAAAGACGTGAAGAAACGAACTCACACATGAGTCCGCCTGCCGGCCTCTGAGATGAATAACAACAAAATCAGCACTAAAGATGATCTTAAACATGGAGAACAGGACACACAGTGAACTCTGAGAAGACGCCAAGAAGGTGAGGAGCTGAGCGTCAGTTGAGGCTCACCCAGGCCGACCGCTGGACCAAACGCGCACGCCAGGCACACAGGAGAGGGAGAAACGTGAGCTGGGAGGCCGGCCTGCAACGAGAGCCGGGCACAGCTGCCCGTGCCACAAGACAGGGACCAGGTGGGCTTCTCGGCTCGCTGTGTGGCCCGGCGCCTCGCACAGGGCCTGGTACAGTGTGCCCCGGGTGGCAAGCACCAAGCGGGCGGCCAAGCGAATGCACCAACCAGGGGAAAGCAGCAAGACAAGAACGAAGATGGGACTAAATTTCCCACCATGCTGAGGACAGTGAACATGAGCACGGATGTCAACGACGTCTATGCAAACCACGGAGAACGAACTCGGCTCCCATTGCCATGCCAGCAGCTCATTGGGGTGCTGTCTGTCTGCCAGACGTTTGCGCCAGCTCCCAAGATGGGGAGTCCCCGGCACACGGTGTGTCCTCACGGGCCGACAGCGCTGTCCTTGGGTTGGTGACAAGGTTGTGAGCCAGAGGCTCTGTGGGATTAGAGGCCGACACCCATCACGCTGAACTCGGAAGGAGGAGATATGAAAGGTAACCGGATTTATTACCACTTGTGTGATGTTACGGCACCGAAAGCCCTCATCTTAAAGTTCTGACCAATACAGGTTTTTATCGATAAAAACATGTCCTTGAATGAAATTAGCATTATTGAATACTTTATAGAGTTTATTAGGGTAACCCAGAAGATTCTGAAACAAAAACAAAAAACCCTCCTCTCTTTCACTGGCTAATTTCAATGGAATTAAATTAAGAAGTTGACACATTGTGTTGTACATAGTCAATCTCAATTAAGGAAGGTCTTTCTAAATAAGCCATCATCCTTAAAGTTTGTTATGAACTTAAAGAAACTTTAGAGAAAAGAAATGAGTAAAGTTCTGTCCCTCCTTCCCAAAGCCCATTAGGTGGGGCTGCGTGGCCCATGAGGAAGGTGGTGACTGCAGAGAACAGCGGCCAGAGGGTGGTGAGGACACGCCTGCAGGGAAGGGCAGCCCGACACGGTGAGGGGAGGCCTGGGAGACTCGATTGCACGCAGGGAACCTGAGCAGGTGAAAGGGAAGTGGGCCCAGCCCTCAGATCAGAGGTGGACGCTGCCAAGATGGAAACACAGAACACGGGGATGGCGCCCGTGCTGTCGGCAGGAGCAGCAGTGTGGCCGTGTGGCTCCAGTGGGAAGCAGAAGCACACGTGTGTGTGCGTGTAGGTACGCACACACCAACACCTCCAGAGCTTCTGGGAGCAGCCACGCCCCAAAAGCAATGGGCCCCCATCCTCAAGGTCCTGAGGGCCAAGCCTGGAGAAGCAGTGACTGCAGAGCTGAGGCAGGGCAAGCACAAGACAAGGCCGGGACACCTGCAGCAAGTGAGCTGGGGCTCAAGGAAGCCCGTGTGTGACACGACTGCCACTGCACAAACAGGTGGTAATCCAAGTGTCAACAAGCAATGGACTATAAATCACTGAATAAATAGAAACCTTGAGTTCAAGCTGATAGCAATACATAAATGATTACACCGAAATCCTGAGGAGGAATGCAGCATTGACAAAATTTCAAAGTACCTCCCCAGCGGGGAGCCGGCAGACATGGGCTCCCACATGGCCTCCATCCAGGGCCCATGGACAGGCGGGCACTGGGCACCCCCAGGTGGACACAGGGAGAACACAGCTCTGCTCTCGGGACACCTCTGTCACAGACGCACACCCCGAATCTAACCACGGAGCACCGGCCGGCACCCCAGACCGAGGGACAGACCCTGACAACTGGCTTGCCGTCCCCACAAGTATCCAGGACAGACCGAGGGAGTCTTCCCGAGCGCAGGTACTTGATGCACAGACGCACAGGCTCTGAACCGGGTCCTTCGGCGATCAAGGTCGCTGCTAGCGGAAACGATTCAGAACTGGTGAAGGAGATTCTGGAGAGCAGACCAATGTGAACTGGTTCTCACGGCTACACTGTGGCCCCACAGGAGACTGTGCATGTGGGAAAGCACACTCCAGGATTCGGGGGTGACAGGGCATCAAGTCAGCCATCTCCAATGGTTCAGGGAAGAAAGTTCTTTCTATTATACTTGTTACTTTTCTCTAAGTTTCAAATTGTTTAAAAACCAAAAACCTCAAAAAACTAGTGAACATTTAGATACGCATGCCAATTCAAATTAATGTCAAACCTTCCACAGTGTCTGCACAGACATTTGTAGCTCTGTCTGCCGAGTGGACACCCAGTAGCCCTGAGCACCCCTAGTGCTGGGACAGACGGTCTCTAAGTACCACTCTAATGAAAAAAAGTGGGGCTCCTGAGAAAAGTGATGATTCTAGGACTGGGGCAGGAAAAATACAAGATGAGCCAGAAAGAAAGGACACGCTGAGGAGGAGACAGGGTCTTGCCAAAAGGACACCGGGGCCAACCTGAAGGGACAACCAGCACCCAGAGCCAGGAAGAAGGAGTGGAGAGCAAAGAAATGACAAAGAGTAAAACAAATACTCATGCGTCATATAAATGAATGGCTGAATAAAGGAGGAAGAAAAGACAACTTTTCCCAACAGCAGAATCCCCACGTAATACACATAGATACTCCCCCCGCCAAGAAGTGGAGCTTCAACCCCCAACCCTTGCGTGTGGGCTGGACTTTGCCTCCAAAGAACGGAGCACGTTCCAAATACGCAGAGGGCAAACTGGCTTCACAGCACAGAACCCTGGCACACGCCACCTCCACCGAGAGACGCAGGGCACCCTCCCCTGAGAACTCCGCCGAAGCACCACGCCCTGCCCACGGGATGCAAAGGGCGCTCCCCTCTGGGGTCCTCTTCCCCAAACGCACAACCGTCAACTAATCACAGAACAGCACCAGGCAAGCCCGAGCTGAGGGCAGTCTGCAAAACAGCTCCCTGGAGAGGGAACCTCTGAATCTTTGGAATTTCCCATGATAAGAGTGTCCTGTTATTCATGGTGGGCCCAAGACACCACCTAACAGTTCAAATACCAAGCAGATGGCCCCAATGAGACTAGGGAGGGTCACCCAGCGGAAAGACCAATCACGTGACAAGGGGCCTGGGACTTTGAGCCAGTCACATCAGCCTGGACCCCAGACCTAGGGGAGCGGGAGGGGCTGGAGACTGAGCTCAACCACATGGCACTGACTCGTCTTCCCAGGCTCACCCAATGAAACCCATATAAACCTGGGAACTTGAGGGAGCTGCTGAGATGGATAGCACACATCTCTGCAGGGAGGTGCGGCTTTCAGAGGCCGTGTGGGTGGACCGGGAGGCCTGCCTTTGAAAGCCCCAGACCTCACCCTGTGCTTGCTTCTTTTGGCTTTGTGTCCTTATAATCAAACGACAGTCCCAAGTACAGCTCTTTCAATGCGTTCCGCAAGTTGTTCTAGTGAATCATGAAATCCAAGGGGGTGATGGGAAACCCAAAAATTTGTAGCCAGATGGTCAGAAGTACTAAACTAGTACTAAACTAGTGGCCCCTAAACTAGTGGCCGGTAGCTGAGGGGCATCTTGTGAGGCTGGCCCCGAAGTTGTGGGGTCTGGCCTGGCTCTGGGGAGGTAGCCAGAACTGAGCTGAATTGATTTGAGTTACTGCAGTAATTGCGGAAGTTTTTACAACTTTTACTATACAAGTTTTGTATAAATCTAAGTTTGATTGCTGCACGATAGCTATTAGGAACACGTCCATGTAAACGTGTGAAAGATGTCAGGGGACTCCTGCTTTGGCAATGAGGGTGTAAGCCTAAATGCTTTCAAAATAAAAAATTGGAAAAGACTTCACTCATGCTAGCACATACATTTTGTACACAGAACTCAGCACTTATGTACAACTGTGATTACTCACTTATCCACTTCTACACATATGCAGTGCATTACACTGCCATATTCATGGTGATAGAGTAATTTACTTTTTTAAAATAAGAATTAGTCAAGCTGTATTTTTTATACTCAGAGACAACTAAAGAGGTAATGGAAATAATCTAAAATACAAATTTAATGTTGATAATAAAAAAACCTATGTCGAACACTTCTTTACGGCAGCCTTGCGAAGTGGGTCCTGCGATGAGCTGTGCTCGCGGACAAGGCACGGGGCACAGAAGCGGGAGGCTCTGCTCGCGGCTGCCTCGGGACAAGCAGAGGAGCTGACGCCAGCCGGGCAGGCGCAAGGTCTCCGGGGAGCAGGGCGCACCTCGATTTGGAAGAAAAGGGGGCAGGTTTGCTGCTTTAGACACCAGGGGATGCACACAGCTCACGGGGAGCTGGCCAGGTGGTTTGCAGGATGAGACTTTCTCCTAATCCACCCAGGTGACAGTTACGCAGCCCCGAGCTGACTAACCAGGATCGCCTGAGGAGTGACATTCCGCGTGGAAAACCTACGGGAGCGCGGTTCCAGCTCTGCGAACCCACTCTCCCTTCTACAATACGGCTGCCATGTGAGGTGAGCGTGCACGCTGGCACGCAGCCCGGTCCCACGCCGTGTGAGCTTTGCATGCTCTGGACACAGCATCCTGGGCATCCCCCCCACCCCCGGCGCCCCCGCGTACCGGAGGACGCAGCACAGCACCATGAGGTGGGCGGGCACGCTGGCCGGGTTGAGCATGGCCGGCGTGTCGGACCTCATGCAGGCCAGGAAGGCTCTCATCCTGCGGTTCTTATCCTCCACAGCCTTCCCCAGCCACAGCCGCTTCAGGTTGGGGCAGGTCCACTCCCTGAAGGCCAGCGCTTCCACCAGTTCCGGGGTTTGAGGAGACTTTCCTTTGTAAGCTGCCCATTCTTTAATTATCACTGGTGAAACTACAGGCAGGAAAAAAGCAAAACAAAATATTATACACCAGAATCACCACCCTGTCTTAAAAATAAAATTTTAAAAATAAATAAAATTTAAAAAATAAAATTGCTCTAACAATTGCAGTCTGAACATTTCATTTCTCATGTAATAGCACGTCCCCTGTGAGTAAGCCACCAAAGGGCCACACAGTCCTCAGTTCGACATTTCTGTGGATCCCTCTACGCTACGCCATCTC